>NC_143143.1:29343863-29657727 GCF_059928025.1 Delphinapterus leucas
GTTGACCTGTCTGAGGCTTCTCAGAGCTGCACCACATCTGAAGCTCTTTCTACATAATCCTCCTTTCTTTTCAAACATGTCAGATCTGCTCACCTAGTCCTGTTCTCTCTCCCCTTTATCTTTTGGAGGCATTATCCCCTACCAGTCTCTTGAATTCCAGTTCTGTCTTGGTGTCTGCTTCCTGGAGGACCTCAAATGACACAAAGGTAGAAGTCTGTACCATCATAGCAGAGGGAATTGTTTTCCTTCTTTAAGATATGACTTTAGACACTCATACTCTTTAGCCTGTGGAATGAGTGTGTACTACGTAACCGTTCCCTGTAGCAAGTAAAAAATTCATATAAATCTACTGCAGTGTCATAAAACTGCACTGATGTACATCTGGCCCATGCTAACTGAAAGGAAGCCAGGGAGTGTGAGGGAATGGCTGGTTTTGTTGTTAGTATAGGTGGATTTGAATCCCTATTCTACCAGATACAAGTTTGAACATGCCCTTTTACTTCTCTGTGCCTTACTGCCTTAATTTCCTCATCTTTGAAATGGTGTTAATTATCCCAGCCGTCCAGGGAGGTTTTGAGGACATAATTATTTTTATTTTTATTTATTTATATATTTTTTTGTGGTACGCGGGCCTCTCACTGCTGTGGCCTCTCCCGTTGTGGAGCACAGGCTCCGGACGCGCAGGCTCAGCGGCCATGGCTCACGGGCCCAGCCGCTCCGCGGCATGTGGGATCATCCCGGACTGGGGCACGAACCCGCGTCCCCTGCATCGGCAGGCGGACTCTCAACCACTGCGCCACCAGGGAAGCCCTTGAGGACATAATTCTTCATTTAAGTTATCAGAAAACATGTATACATGTCCTGACACATAGTAGGCATCCAACAAATTATTTCATTTACTGAGTGCCTAACCCAAGTGTGGTACTATGTTTACTAGGCATTGGGAATATAGCAGTGAATGAAAAAGACAAAAATTCCTTTTCTCATGGAAATTAGTCTTATCGGTTAAAGCTAAATCTGAAATATCTTGAATATCCGAACAGCTGTTGAAACCAAGTAAGATAAGCCTCTCCTTTGAGAAGGGAAAAACTTGAGAGCAGAACTAGAATTGTTATATCTTCTTGTTGAATTGAACTTGTTATCATTATGCGATGACTCTCTTGTCCTCTGATAATGCTTTTACCTTAAAGTCTATTTGTCTTATACTAATATAGTGACACTGACTTTATTTTAATTATATTTATCTGGCATATCTTTTCCCCATATCATTTGACTTTTTATCTTATTTATTTATTTATTTGGCCACGCTACATGGCTTTTGGGATCTTAGTTCCCCAACCAGGGATTGGACCCGGGCCATGGCAGTGTAAGCGCAGAGTTCTAACCACTGGACGGCCAGGGAATTCCTCATTTGACTTTTAATCTCTCTAGAGCTCTTAAACTTTAAATATACCTCTTATACATAATATATCCATTCTAAAAATCATTGTCTTTTGACTAGAGAGTTTGATCCATTTACATTTCTACTCATGGTGCTATACTTCCTTTCCTCTGCGTGGGATTTTTTTTTTTTTTTTTGCGGTACGTGGGCCTCTCACTGCTGTGGCCTCTCCCACTGCGGAGCACAGGCTCCGGGCACGCAGGCTCAGCGGCCATGGCTCGCTCCGCGGCATGTGGGATCTTCCCGGACCGGGGAACGAACCCGTGTCCCCTGCATCGGCAGGCGGACTCTCAACCACTGTGCCACCAGGGAAGCACTGCGTGGGATTTTTTTTACCTGTGAGCTATTTGTTTCTTTAGAAATTTATTGTAGGTGTTGTTTGAGTTGTGTTGTAAAGTTAAGTTCCATTAGTGAGTAGTCATCTTCACTTCTGCTAATCCCTGGGGACCCTACTTTCAACTTGTGACATCTTTAAATTACATTATTTGCTTGAGGGTTTTTTAAAAAAAAAATTTTTATTTGCTACTTACGTAGCATGAATTCAGGTCACAAGCCTGAGTGAAGACCCCCTTGTGATGACAGATTCTCAGGTGAAATTTTTTTTCTCCTACACTCGCCCCCATGATTGAGACAGACAAGTTTTGTAGCTATCTCTTCTGTCTGGCAGGGTATGTTTCTCACACATCCTCCAAGAGAGGGTGTAATTATCTGTGGCTCTGCTCTATTACACGATCTACTGTTAAATTCTCAGTTGGGGGTTCCCTAGACTGTGTTCTGCCCTTATACCTACTGCATCCTTTAAAGGTGAAGCTCAAATTATCCAGAGTTTGAAAGAAACACTCAGGAAAAAACTGGCTTTGATGGATGCTCACCACCCAGTATCCCTGGCTTTATGTCTTTGGGGACTCCGTGGATTCCTTACCTTTGTGCTAGATCAGCAAAGTGTTTAAAAGATGTATTCAAGTATTTTAGGCAGCATTTTAGTTGTTTCAGTGGGTGGAGTATTAGGGTTCTAATCCTCCATAGAGCTAGAATTAGGAGTCTCTCTATTACTTCTAATATAAATGACTTCAGGGTGTGTGACATTTCCTAGAATTTTGTTTAGTCCTCTCCCTTCTTGAACAAACTATGTTTTTCTTCGGACTATAAAAGTTTGGCATAATTTCTAGTGGTGGAGATAGCTACCATGGTTTCTCTAGTTCTTTATAGAACTATTTATGACAAACTTGCCTTAAATAAAAACATTCCTGACACAAAGATAAAATTTCCTAACTATGATAGGTCATCTCATCTTTCTACGCATGCTCAAAGCCAAACCTACTGACTCTGAACTCAAAACCTGCTCCTCTTTCTTTGTTTCCTGAATCAGTGAATGACGTTCCCTCTACCCGGGCAGCCAGGTCAAAGACCTGAAGTCCATCTTCCGCCTGAACCACATCCTTCCCCTACCTGCAGTTTGTTCCTGGGTCATTTGATTATATGGCCAATGCATATCCGGAGTTTCTAATCCACCTTCATCTCTACCAAGCCTAAATTATAATCCTTAATATAACCTTCCCCATCATGTCTCATCTAGCCTCCAATGTGGTCCTTATCTAATAGCAGAATTTCTGACAGTTAATCTTCCTGAAAATCCTACGACGGGTATACTGTTACTATTCCCATTATACAGATGAAGAAGCTGAGGCTTGTAAAGGTTAAGGGAGTGTCCCAGGGCTAGTCAGTGGTGGAGCCTGACTCCACACAGTGGTCTAATCTAGAGCCTATATCTTAGCCACCACTCTCTAAATGTGTTTTCCTGGTCCAGTGGTTAGGACTCCTTGCTTTCACTGCTGAGGACCAGGTTCAATCCCTGGTCGGGGGAACTAAGATCCCACAAGCCCTGCGGCACGGCCAAAAAAAAAAAAAAAATTTGTTTTCCTACCTTCACCCTCACCTCCTCTAATTCACAGCCGCAGCAGCTAGGGGAATGTTTCTAAACTGCAACAATGGTCATGTCCTGCCTCAGCTCAACACCCTCTGCTCAAAACCCTTTATCCCCACTGCCTTGGGATAAAGCATCAGCTCTTCAATGAGGTCTCATATGCACAGCCTCTGTGCCTTCACCTCCTACTACAAAAAACACCCCTTACCCCATCCCAGTCTACTGCAGCTACATCGTGACCCACTCACAGTATCTGAAGGGAAGCTGTGCTCTTCCATCCTCCTGTGACTTCAACTCACACCATTCTCTTACTGTATACATTTTCTCCTCTTCTTCACTTGGTGAACTCCTACACATTCTTCAATACCCAGCCCAAATGTTACTTAGGGGAAGACTCTCGTGACCCCGTCCAGGAAGAATTAGTCATTGTGTCTTTTGCCCTTTAATACCTTGTCAGGAAATTCTTGATCTTTGAGGATCATTTGTACCAAAAAAAGTAAAGTAAAAGCAAATCCAGTTAGAATGGAACTAAAATGTCATAGTAAATGTCAAGAGGAAAAAAAGGATTTGATTGAGACTCTACCTTTAAAAGTGAAACTAAATGAAACTAAAATTTACAGGCATTATTCTATCTTTAGCTAACAAAAGTACAATTGCAATTCTGTACTAGTTCTTAGAGTAAGCAGGTGATGAAGCCAGGGCCGATATTTCTTTTTCTCTTTGACATAACTTCCTGACAAAAATTTGTTTGAAAGCTATGATATGACATCCTTTTCTACAAGTTTCACACCACGATCATACAGAGAGTCATGCTTGTAAAAATATTATAAGATGCTGTCAGTTTCCCAGAAGGCGTTTCTTAGTCTTTTCATAATGAAATTGTCCTTTTTTAAGCATCTGTCATGTCTTCTTCTCCTCATTTTCCTCTTCTTTAGTTGTGTCTTGGTCTAAGAATCACCTAGGCCGGATGCTCATTTGTCAATATCTTTGGGTGTGTTTGAATGGTTCTCCAATATCACTTACATCAACTTCAGGAAATTCTGTCACTTTGCAAGAATGGCAATTTTATTTTGCAAATGGTGGCAAACATTCAGACAAACTGACCAACACCCAAGAAAGAGGGTGATGGACAGAGCCAGATGCTGCATTCAATAGGGAAGGTTCGACAGGTCTGTAGTCTGGTTAATTTTATTGGGCCAATGTCAGTTTCCTGGGTCTGCTAATGCACTGTAGTTATGTGAGATGTTGCCATTGGGGGAAGCTGGGTGAGGGAC
Source organism: Delphinapterus leucas (assembly GCF_059928025.1). NCBI lineage: Eukaryota > Metazoa > Chordata > Mammalia > Artiodactyla > Monodontidae > Delphinapterus > Delphinapterus leucas. Next base: position 29,348,503 of record NC_143143.1, read on the forward strand.
ATACCACACTGCTTGATACTATTTTTGCAACAGCTTATGAGTCTATAATTATTTCTCAATAAAAAGTTACAAATATAAAAACAGTTCACAGCCAATAGGAGCCTAAGGAAATATGGAGACTAAACGCATGAGAAATAAACTTATAAATTAAACTTATAAAGGACCAGACACATCATTAAAATTTTCTTGTGATGATTGCTTTTGTCTTCCTAGGCATCCAGGTGGGGAGTAGGGGTTTTCACTAAATACTTGGGTTTTCACTAACTCCTCTCATGAAATTATAATTATTTACTTAACTGCCTACCTTCTCGCATTGGACTGTGTGCTCCTTAAAGGCAGAGAATGGATCTCATTCATCTTTCTATTTCCAGGGTCCATCATAAGGTCTGCCATAGATAAAGCCTTTGATAAAAACTTAATGAGTGAATAAATGAATGAAGACGTGAACAAAGGCACTAGAAGATTGGGTTTCTAATATGGTCCTGGCATAGCTAAGCCCTGGGAAGGGCAGTGCCAAGCCGATTTCTTCTAGAGGTGGTTTGGTTGGAGTTTTGGATGTAACCATAGTTGCCACAGGTGATGGGAAGCCTGCCCGTAGGATTTACTCCACTTGCTCTTAGCAGATGCAAGCGTATGGTGTTTTGCCCACATACCTCTCCTGGCCCCCCGTAATCAGTGAGGAGGGCTTGGGGAATTTCAGAAGTGGTATGTTCAGGAAAGCCCATTTTGGGTGAAACCAACTTCATTGCCCCCTGGAAAGTGCCCCGTAGCTAAGAATCCACTCTTCCCCACACAGCTCAACCTCAGGCTCAGTAAGGGGGGTTAGAAAGTTGGTTTTGCCTCCTGGGAAATAACAACTCCATCTGCAAAGTGGAGGATCAATTCCTACACTGGCTTTGCCTCCTTTCTTCTCCCTGAAACTGATAAAAAATAAATCCTGCTAGCCATACTTGTCCTTGTCCTTTCTAACATCCTACTACACATACTGCTATGCAGCTAGATCTTCAAATATTTCATTTAATGTATTTTGGACATCATTCTATATCCATGCATGTAAATCTCTTTCCTTCTTTTTGACAGTGCGACAATATTGTATGGAATGGATATATCATTGTTTACCTAGCCAATTCCTCTTAAGAATGGGCACTGATGTTACTTTGGTTTCTTTTTTACAGACAACACTGCAATGATCACACACCTCGAAATGCCTAGAGGTTGCTGGCTAGTACCAATCTGTCCTCCCGAAGGTTGAGCCTGTGGTCACTCTCTCAGCTACAGCGTAGAACCATCAAGCCAAGTCTTTGGAAAGAAGGAGATCCTGTTATATATGATGACGACACTTCCCGTACCAGAGAAGAATGAACCTCACTTTACCAGGAGGTCTCTTGGCTATTTTTGTTCTACTTTCAGTCTCCTAACAACCTTGTGGGGACAATGGGACTGGCGACTGGCATTGCTATTATAATCATTATTTATTTTACAAACCTTTAGTGCCAAGCCCCAGTTGGTTGCCAAGCGGCGGGTGGGGCAGGGAGATAACAATGGCCAGGAAGAGAGGTAGGTCCTCTGAGGTGCCTCTCTCTGCTGCACAGCTCCTCCAGCCCCAGCTCCACTTCTCAGCTCTTTTTATTTTTCATTTTTTCCCCAACTTTATTATATCATTGACATATAACATTGTGTAAATTTAAGGGGTACGGCCTGTTGATTTGATACACTTGTATATTGCCACACAATTACCACTGCCGTGTTAGTTAACACCTCCATCATGTCACATAATTAACACTTCTTTTCGCGGTGAGAACATTTAACATCTACTCTCGGGCAACTTTCAAGTGCATAGTGCAGTATGGTTATCTACATTTGCAGCGCTGTGCATCCCTTCCCCAGAGCTTATTCATCTTCTAACTGGAACCAGCATCTCCCCGTTTCCCCCGCCCCCAGCCCCTGGTAACCACCACTCTACTCTGTTTCTTTGAGTTCGGCTTTTTAAGATTCCACATACAGGGGAGGTCATACAGTATTTGTCTTTCTCTGTTTGACCTTATGTCACTTAGCATAACGTCGTCAAGGATCATCCATGTTGCTACAAACGGTGGGATTTCATTCTTTCTCATAGTTGAATAACATTCTACTGTATATGTGTACCACATCTTTATCCACTCATCTGCTGACACACACTTAGCTTGCTTCCATGTCTTGGCTATTGTGAATAGTGCTGCAATGTACATGGGAGTGCAGGATCGTGAAGAAATCCTGGCTTCATTTCCTTAGGATAAATTCCCAGGAGTGGGATTGCTGGATCACACGATAGTTCTGTTTGTAAGTTTTTGAGGAATGTACATACTGTTTTCCATAGTGTCTGCACCAAGTTACATTCCCACCAACAGTGCACAAGTGTGGTCTTTTCTCTACATCCTCGCCGACATGTTATCTCTTGTGTTTTTATGAAAGCCATTCGAGAAGGGGTGGGGTGATATCTCTCTCAGCTCCCTTTAAAGCCAAACTCCTTGAAAGCACTACCTATATTCCTTGTCTTGAATTCTTGTCCTCCCATTCTCTCTCTCTTTGCTTCCGTTTATTTAAAAATGTTGTTTCCTTCCAGTTTTACTGAGATGTACTTGACATACAGCACTGTGAGTTTAAGGTGTACAGCATAATGATTTGACTTAAATACCTCATGAAATGATTACCACAAGTTTAGTGAGCATCACCATTTCATATAGATACAAAATTAACGAAATAGGAAAACAACTTCTTTCCTTGTGATGAGAACTCTTAGGATTTACCCTTTTAACAACCTTCACTTATAGCAAGCAGCAGTATTAATTATATTTATCATGTTGTACGTTACATCCCTAGTACTTATTTATCTTTTTTTTTAATTGAAGTGTAGCTGATTTACAATATTGTGTTAGTTTCAGGTGTACAGCAAAGTGATTTGGTTATCCATATATATCTATATTCTTTTTTTCTCTTCTTTTCCATTAGAGTTTATTACAAGGCATTGAATACAGTTCCCTGTGCTATATAGTAAATCTTTGTTGTTTGTACTTATTTATCTTGTAACTGGAAGTTTGTACCTTTTGACTGCCCTCATCCAATCCTCCCAACCTCCCTCCACCCAGGCTTTCTCTCCTGCTATCCACCGAAATTGCTCTTGTCAAGGTTACTCTTGCCGCCATGCTGTTAAAACCAACATGTAACTTGAACAACCTGTACTGCATGACACAGTCCATCACTCTCTTTCTGCAATACTTTCCCCACTTGGGGTTGCTTCTCCTCCTATATCTTGCCTTGGTTGCCCCCCTCTCTCAAAGTTAGAGCACTCCAAGGCTCTGTCCTCACACCTCTTCTCTTCTTCAGCCACACTCACCCCCCTGGGTGATCACATCCAGCCCCATGGTTTTAAGTGCCATCCGTACGCTCTTTTTTTTTTTCTTTTTTTGTGATACGCGGGCCTGTCACTGTTGTGGCCTCTCCCGTTGCGGAGCACAGGGTCCGGACGCGCAGGCTCAGCGGCCATGGCTCACGGGCCCAGCCGCTCCACGGCATGTGGGATCTTCCCGGACCGGGGCACAAACCCGTGTCCCCTGCATCGGCAGGCGGACTCTCAACCACTGCGCCACCGGGGAAGCCCCCGTACGCTCTTGACTCCAATATTTATGTCACCCTCCGAGGCCTCTGCCACGAACTCTAGGCCTCCATGTCCATCTGTCTGTGCCTCCTCTGTCTGTGCTCTATCTGGATGTCCAGCAGACATCTCCAGTGTAACACACTCACACAGGAACAGATGCTCAACATCGTCAGTCGTCAGGGAAATGCAAACCAAAACCACTCCTCACTCACTGGGACGGCAAAAAAGATGAACGATAGTAAGTGTTGGCAAAAACGTGGAGAAACTGGAGCCCTCATACGTTGTTGGGAATGTGAAATGGTGCAGCCACTTTGGAAAACAGTTTGGCAATTCCTCAGAAAGTTACACAGGGTTATCACGTGACCCAGCAATTCCACTCTTAGGCATATACCCAAGAGAAGTAAAAACATGTCCACACAAAGAATTGTACACGAATACTCATAGCAGCGTTACTCAAAACAGCCCCAAAGTAGAGACAACCCAAACATCCATCAGTGGAGGAGTGGATAAACAAAATGTGATATATCCCCACGAAGGAATATTTTTCATTCATAAAAAATGAAGTCAGTACATCGTCCGTAGTCATGCTGCAACTTGGATGAATCTTCAAGACATTATGCTGAGTGAGAGAAACAAAACACAAGAGGCTGTAAAGTACACGATTCCATTTGTATGAAATGTCCTGGATTGGCAAATCCATAGAGACAGAAAGTGGATAAGTGGTTGCCAGGGGCTGGAGGAGAAGGAATGGGGCGTGACTGCTAATGGGGTTTCTTTTGGGGGTGATGAAAATGTTCTCGAGTTAGATAGTGATGATGGTTGCACAACTGAATATGCTAATCGCTGCATTTTATATTATGTCAATTTATTTCAATTTAGAAAAGAAGTTAAAGTCCCTTTCAGATGAAAAAAATGTAACAAACACAATTTCCTTCTTCACACCCACCCAGCCACCACCTTCTTTATCTCTGTCGAGGATGATGACATCCTTCTGGTTCCTCACACCAGTGAGGAACCAAGCCACCAATGAAGCCTATTGGCTTTACCTTTGGAATTACTACCCTGAACTGGACCTCTTCTTACCACTTCCACTGCCACCATCCATGTCTGAGCCACTAGCCTGTCACCTACTTTCCCCCGTAGCCACTCAGTACATTCTCCACCTAGCAGCTAGATGCTCTTCCACAGAATCAACTCACTCCTCTGCTTGCCCGAAGCTCCGAGGGCTCCCATCTTACTCAGAGGAAAATCCGGCTCCTCCCTGTGCCTGTAAGACCCTGACATTCCCACCCCCCTCTACCTCTCTGACCTCACCTCCTCCCAGCCTCCCCCTGCCCATTCTGTTCCAGCTCTGTTGACCTCCCTGCTGTTCCTCAAGTATGGCGCACCTGATCCAGCCCAGGGCCTTTGCACTTGCTGCTCTCTTTGCCTGGAATGTTCTTCTTCTCAGTTATCCACATGGCTCTCTCCTTCCCTACCCTCTTGGTCTGCTTTATTTTTCTCCATAGCATGTGTTTCTCACCTGAATGGGAGCTAACCAGGGACAGTGATGTTTTCTGTCTTGTCCACTCTTGAATCCCCAGGGCCTGGCACCTGCTGGGTGCTCAGTAAACGCTTGTAGAATGCATGAAGGAATGAAATGTACACAGGGCGCGCTCAGGGGCGCCCCCAAGAGAATGGGGACCAGGAAGCCACAAGTATGTTTCTGGGCTTACAAGAGTTGGACACCTATTCTTTCAAATAATCCTCACAACAGCCCTGAGAGATAGGCAACTATTTAACCTCTTTTCAGATAAGAAAACTGATGTTTAGAGCTAAGTGTTAGAGTACCCAGTACAGAGCAAGCCTTCAATTAATACTAACACAGTTGTGGTTATAACACAATTATAATTTCCTCCCATTTACCTTTTTAACCCCACTCAGTTCATCTCAGCCTTCTCGCCAGTACCCTCCAATGAGAGACAATCTGCTTTCCCACCGGTGCACAGAGCTTGCTAATTCCCCCCTCCCTGCCTTTGCCCCGTCAATCCACCCACCTGGAATTCCCTCACCCATCTCTCTATTTGTCAATAGGCCTAATCTTCTTCAAGGCCTGACCACATCTGTTTCCTCCATCAAGGCTTCTCAGATTTACCCACCCACTACTCACCACTTCTGTATTCTCCCCACCTCCACTCCCTGTCCCCTTGCAATCACTGACAACATTGTAGCTTTGTTTGAAGCTTGACATCTTATAAGCATTTTCACAGATCGACTAGCCCACATTTGAGAGCCTGGTAAACCTCTCCCAAGCTGTGTGACTCTGGGCAAGTTAATTGACTTCTCTGAGCTTCATCCGTGAAATGGAAGTAGAAATTAGTCCCTACCCCTTGGAGCTGCCATGGGGCTAAAATGAGGAATGGTGAACGAAACACCTGAGCCCAGCACAGAGTAAGGGTCCACTGCAGGTTAGTATTGATTATTATGATCTCAAAATGGCTCCAAAAGTTAAATACTTTGATCTCCATCTTACAGAAGAGGAGCCCAAGGAGCACGAGGGTGGACAATTTGTGTAGCTCACAGTAATGAACTGAAATCCAACTTCTTGCTTTTCTGCTCTACTTCACCACATCTTTTTAGGGACTTTGTTTCTGATATTTCACTGGCATGCGTCTCATTCTGATTTTGAGTTTCCCCCAACTGTGATGACAATGCCCATACTTCCCAGGCCTTCATGACTTTTGAAAGCACACTCATCTAGGTTTTCACACTTGAGTCACCTGGCAACCCTACAAGGTGGGTGAGGCTCATCCTCATTCTGAGGACAGGAAAACTGAGGCTCAGAGAGGCAAAGCCGCTTGCTTGTGATCTCACAGCAAAAAAGTAAAAATGTCATCATTAGAACTAACTCAGCACGCACCCTTCACAAAACACATACCTTCTCATTTCTCCTCTCCCCTACCACCAAAAGGTTCTGCATTCATCAGGCACTCAATTAGTGTTTCTCTGAAGCTGCCACATCTAGAGTGGGTGTTAAGAAACGTGCGTGATGACCAGCTACAGAGACACTGAGAAGGCGGGTGAGTGTGAGGTGCTGCCTTAGACTCACTCAACCCAAAATTCCTCATCCCCAAGCCAGATCTGGCCGGGTTCCTCCAGGCATCATCGGGAAGGAGGGCGGTAATTCTAAGTATCCAACGTATTTTGGGAGAAAGTGCTTCAAAAACAAGTTTTGTTTTGTTTTGTTTTCATGGAACTTCCTCCCAAGACGGAGAAACCACAGGGGTGAGTTCTCCTTTCCAAATAAATGCATGAATCTACTTCTCCAAACCTGGACAGTACAGGGAACAAAGATCACCCCAATTCCAGCAAAGTCTGGGTTTCTCCCATCTAGGAAGAAATGCCCACCGTTCTTCAGTCAACAAATATGCTGCAGCAAAGCCTGCAAACAGGCAGGGGGTGAAAGCGATTGGCATGCGAAATGAATTTGTTTTCTAATGTGAAAGGGAATATTCTCATGGAGAATGTTGTGTGCTGAATTGGGCCCCCTCCCCAAATTCATATATTGAAGCCTTGACCCTCAGTACCTCAGAATGTGACTACATTGGAGATGGGGTCTTTAAAGAGGTAATTAGGTTAACATGAGGTCATTGGGGTGGGGCCCTAATCCAATGTGATTGGGGGCCCTATAAGAATGTACAGAGTGAAGACACAGGGAGAAGGCAGCCATCTACAAGCCGAGGAGAGAGGACTCAGGAGAAACTAATCCTGCTGACACCCTGATCTCAGACTTCTAACCCTGGCATTGTGAGAAAATCATTTTTTGCTATTTAAGCCGCCCAGTCTATAGTACTTTGTTATGGCAGCTGTAGCAAACTAATACAGGGGCAATGTCCTTCTTAGTTAGACACAATCTCCACCACTCCCTGATGCATGACACCCACATGCTTTACTCATTTACGTTGCCTCTTTTCTCCTGGTGGTGTCTGAGTTATACCTACTAAAAGGCTACTTGTGGAAAGTAAAAAAAAAGTAGCTACTTTTGTTCCCCCCAATTTTTTTATTGTGGTAAAATACACACAACATAAAACTTACCATCTTTACCATTTTTAAGTATACCGTTCAGTGGTATTAAATGCATTCATAATCTTGTGCCACCACCACCACCAAGCATCTCAGAACACTTTTCGCCTTGTAAACCTAAAACTCTACACACATTAAACAATAACCCCCCGCCTTCCACTTACCCCCAGCCCCTGGCAACCACCGTTCTACTTTCCATCTCTATGAATTTGACTATTCTAAGTACTTTACATAAGTGGAGTCATACAGTATTTGTCTTAGAATAATATCCTCAGGGTTCATCTGTATTGTAACAAGGGTCAGAATTTCCTTCCTCTTTAAGACTGAATAATATTCTGCTGTAGGTATGTATCACATTTTGCTCATTTACTCATTCGTTGATGGACACAGGTTGCTTCCATGTTTTAGCTACTGTGAATAATGCTGCTGTGAATATGGGTGCACAGATGTCTTTGAGACCTTACTTTCAGTTCTTTTGGATGTATAACCGGAAGTGGAATTGCTGGATCATGTGGTGGTTCTATTTTTAATTTTTTGCGGAACTGCCATACTGTTTTCCACAGTGTTTGTACCATTTTACATTCTCATCAACAATTCATAAGGGTTTTAATTTCTCCACATCATCAGCAACAGTTTTTTTTTTTAATAGTAGCCGTCCAGTGGGTGTGAGTTGATATCTCATTGTAGTCTTGATTTGCACTTCCTTAATGGTTAATAATGTTGAATTCCTTTTCATGTGTTTATTGGTCATTTGCATATACTCTTTGGAAAAATGGCTAAGTTCTTTGCCCATTTTGGATTGGGTTGTTGAGTTTTAGGAATTTTCAATATAATCTGCATATTAATTCCTTATCAGAAACATGATTTGCAAATAATCTGGATATTAATCCCTTAACAGATACACGATTTGCAAATTTTTTTCCATTCTGTGGGTTGCTTTTTACTCTGTTGACAGTGCCTTTTTTTTTTTTTTTTTTTTGGTGGTACGCGGGCCTCCCACTGCTGTGGCCTCTCCCGTTGCGGAGCACAGGGTCCGGACGCGCAGGTTCAGCGGCCATGGCTCACGGGCCCAGCCGCTCCGCGGCATGTGGGATCTTCCCGGACCGGGGCACAAACCCATGTCCCCTGCATCGGCAGGCAGACTCTCAACCACTGCGCCACCAGGGAAGCCCGACAGTGCCTTTTGATGTACAATTTAAACTTTTTTCATGAAGTTCAATTTGTCTATTTTTTGGTTGTTGTTGCCTGTGCCTTTGTGTCATATCCAAGAAATCATTGCCAAATGCAGGGTTGTGAAGCTTTTGCCCTATGTTTTCTTCCGAGAGTTAAAACTTGTTTCAGGTCCTTGACACATTTTGAGTTAATTTTTCTATATGGTGTTAGGTAAGGGTCCAACTTCATTATTTGGCATGTGGATATTCACTTTTTCCAGCACCATTTGTTGTAAAGACTCTCTTTTCCCCATTGAATGATCTTGGCACCCTTGTCAAAATTATTTGACCATATATATGAGCGTGTATTTCTAGGTGCTTTATTCTTTTCTATTGATCTATATATCTGTCTTTATGCTAGTACCACACTTTTGATTTCTGTAGCTTTGTAGGAAGTTTTGGAATCAAGAAGTGCGAGTCCTCCAGCTTTGTTCTTTTTCAAGATTGTCGTGGCTATTTGGGATCCCTTGAGATTCCATATGAATTTTAGTATGGACTTTTCTATTTCTACAAAAAAGACCATTGGGATTTTGATAGGGGTTGCATTGATCCGTAGATTGATTTGGGTAATATTGACAGCTTCACAATATTGTCTTCCAGTCTATGAACATGGGTTGTATTTCCATTTATTTACGTTCTGATTTCTTTCAGCAATGTTTTGAAGTTTTGATTGTACGAGTCGTTCACCTCCCTGGTCAAATTAATTCCTAAGTATTTTATTCATTTTGATGCTATGTATTCTTAATTTCCTTTCTGGGTCAGTCATTGTTAGTATATGGAAATGCAACTGACTTCTGTGTATTGGTTTCTTAATCTGCTACTTTGCTGAATTCATTTATTAATTCTAACAAATTTTTTGGTGTGGACTCTTTAGGGTTTTCTACACATCAGATCATATCATCCATGAACAGAGATAATTTTACTTCTTCCTTCTCCAACCAGGGATGGAACCCGCGTCCCTTGCATTGGAAGGTGAATTCTTGGGACTTCCCTGGTGGTGTAGTGGTTAAGAATCACTGATTTGAGTTCAGTGGGTCTGGGGTGGGGCCTGAGATTCTGCATTTCCATCAAGCTCCCAGGTGATGCTGAGGAGGGCATTGGAGACCATTCCTAAGAGCTGGGGCCTAAAGGGGGTCACTGGGATCTCCTTGAATGCTGGAGAGATGTTTCTAAATCCTTTCTCTGCCCTTTGCAATGTAAATCTACCATCAAAAACCGTTTTCTCCAGGACCTGGGTATCTTCTCTTTGAAAAGCAAACATTCAGGTACAGAGGGATCCTCCCTCGGCCCCCCTCCCCAGGTTAGAGCAAGGCCTTCTCTGTTCTTCAGAGTAAGAAGAGCCAGGCACGCTTCAAGAAGGAGGCAGGTTGCCTCACCTCTGCTCACATTTTTTTCCTTTTCCATTGCCAAATACTGCTTTTATTTGTTTGCACTGAAGAGCACAGTTTCTTTTTTCAAAAAATTTAATTAATTAATTAATTTATTTATTTTGGCTGTGCTGGGTCTTCGTTGCAGCGCACAGTCTTCTCTAGTTGTGGTGCACGGGCTTAGCTGCAGTATAGGGATCTAGTTCCCTGACCAGGAATCGAACCCTGGCCCCTTGCATTAGGAGCACAGAGTCTGAACCGCTGGACCTCCAGGGAAGTCCCAAGAGTACGGTTTCTGAGCCAAAAAGCATACACACTCTGCTCCTCACAAAACACACTTTCTCTCCTAGTCCCTATGGGAGGATGAGGACCTCACTTTGTGGGCACCTCACTTCACTCTGCACCACTGCCTCCTGTCGTAAAGGTAGCAGAAGCTTTTTTCCTCCAGACAAAAGTCAGTTAACAAAGCCAGGTGACATAATCCGATGGACAAACCCCCTTCCCACCCTGCAGTGCCCTTCTATTAGCAGACCCAGCCTTTAAAAGTCTCCATCCTTTTATTTCAGGGAAGTTGAGTCCCATTCACACTGGTCTCTCTTCTTATTACAGGAGTATCACTGAATAAAACCCGTCCTCGCCACTTTAACTCGTGTCCAGGTTTGTTGATCTTTGACGGAGTCTCCCCTACATTCTGACCTCCTGTCGGGGTCCCCCATTGGCCACTGGAAGCTGGAGGGCTCGGGAGCCTGCCTGTTCATGTGTTGCTTAAGGGTCAGAGCCCTGTGCAGAGAGCAAGCGTGGCGGGTGATAAAGGCGGGAGGGTCCATCCAGAGGGCGACAGAAGGGCCCACGCTGCGACATCTGGGGTCCTCTCACTGCAGCCTAACAGCAGCCGTGTCATGGCTTTACTTCAGCACAGGCCCTGCCGCCACCCCCGCTCCCCGGGAGATTGTGCTCCGGATACCAGATCCCCCTCCCAACCGCTGTGTGTCTGGGCCAGGCTAAGATGTCTGGGCTCTCCGGGGGACTTCTGATGTCAAACAGATGAAGATGCTCAGGCCACATGCGTTATGACTTTGAAGTTACTGTGTCTGGCCTGAGCCCTAATCTCAGACAAGAGAAGTCACAGCTCAGACCAACCCCAGCTTTCGGTTTCAGGCTGAGTGTCGGAGCTCGAGGCCAAGCCAAGATCAAGAAAAATGTCTCTCGGCCCTGTAACTTCGGGAAAGCCCCTAAAACTCCCAGCAGGCTGTCGCCGGGGAGGCACGGGGGCTGCATGAAGGCCCATAGACCCCATTGCCAGCCTCCCTGGCTCCATATTTGGGAGTGTGTTTCCCTCCTGGCATGTTCCCAGCCTGAAGTCACCCAGCCTCCTGGGCCTTCCTGCCTCTTCTTGCGAGACAAGGAAACAGAAAAAAGGGTTCCTGAGAGGTGAGGCAATCTGCTTCCTTCTTGAAGCTTGCCAAGCTCTTCCCACTCTGGTGAACAGAGAAGGCATTGCTCTGACTTGGTGGGAGGCGGAAGGATTCCTCTGTACCTGGAGGGTTGAGGGTCCCCCATGCTGGAAGGGGACACGGAGTCCTGGTTATGAACATGGGCTGCCAACCCTCCCCAGGGTGGAGAATATTTTAAATCCAGAAAGGAACATGAACTTGTGCTATTACAGGGAAAAACAATGGTTCCCCTTGGGGAGGGGACTGGAGGGCTGGAAGCATCCTGCTCCTTGATTTCTGGGAGCTGGTGACATGGGACTGCTCAGTTTGTGAAAACACATTAAGTTGCACATTTACGATTTTGCACTTGTCTGTATATATGTTATGTTCTGCTTCCATTAATTTTTTTTTTAATTCAATAAAGCTTTGGAGAACAGTCTGGCAGTTCCTCAAAAGATATATAGACCTAGCAATCCCACTCCTAGGTATATCCACAGCAAAAGAATTGAGAAAAAATCTATCCATACAAAAATTTATACAGGAATGTTCATAGTAGCTTATTCAGAATAGTCAAAAAGTGAAAACAACCCAAATGTCCATCCAGGGATAAATGGATAAATCAGGTGTGACCTACCCATACAATGGAATATTATTCAGCCTTAAAAAGGAGTGAAGCACTGACACATGCTACAACATGGATGAACCTTGAAAGTATCATACTGAGTGAAAGAAGCCAGACACAAAGGACCACATATTGTATGATTCCATTTATATGAAATGTCCAAATAGGCAAATCCATAGAGACAGTAAAATAGATTACTGGGTGCCTAGGGCTGGGGAGGATGAAGGTTTGGGGAAATAGCGTATTAGATGTACAAGGTATCTTGGACCAATGAAAATGTCCTAAACTTGACTGTAGTGATGGTTAGACATCTAGTTCATATACTAAAAGCTATCGAATTGTGTACTTTAAATGAATAAATTGTATAGTATGGGAATTACACCTCAATAAAGCTGGTCTAACCATTCAGTGGGGCATCAGCATTAGAAAGGGTACCAGACCATCAGAATGAACACTAGCCAGGCGCACCTGCAGGGCTACAATGGTGCCTACCAGGTGGCCCCAGTCATTGGGCAAACAGGGGTGGTCTGTTGGTGTCTCAGGCCCAGGAAGACTGAGATCACAAACTGGGGCTGAATATCTTGAATGCAGGAAGTGGAAACAAAATGGGGCCCAGCCAGTACACTCCTCAGAAAGGGATCCTGAGAAAAGGATGTGGATGGAAATCGTTCATTTGGGAAGGGATCCCAGGAAGGAAGGGAAGTCCCACCTCATGGCGAGGGAGCTGGGGCATTAATCCTCCATTGCAGGGCTGCTCCTGGGGCAGGAGGAATTCAGGAATGGCCTGGTTGTTCCCAGCTGACACAATTATCAAACTCTTACATGCCTTTATTCATGCAACCTCTGTTGACTGAGCACCTACTATGTGCCAGGCCCTAGTAGGGAACACTGAGGAGGAAGCAAACCAAGCCTGATCCCAAAAGCCTCTCACAATGAGTCTGCAGTGCCCACAAACCACATGGGAGAATCCTTCTGTTAGAATCTAACAGAAAATTCTTCTGTTAGAATCGTGCCTGCCTCGGGGGGTGGGGGGCTGGCTATCCGTCATCAGCACCAGCCGCCTGAGTTCCAGGCCCCCGTCCCACCCCAACCCCTCACTGTCCAGCTGCGGCCCTGTCCCTCTTTTCTGACGTTCACGTGGTTAGAGCAGGCACCCATGGGCGCCTGCTCTAGATAGTAGGGATTCCTTCTTCTAAAAGCGGCTAGGATGGGATGTGGCTGGCTGGGTGGAATATCGTTCACAAGGCTTGAGGAACGCTTATACCAACTCATCCTGATTGGCTGTGTTGGTCGTGGCTTTAGCACTGCAAGTCCTACATCCCTGGAACTCCCTCAGTCCAGGCAAACTGGGTTGGTGGTTCCCTCTAGAACTCTGACCCTAGCTTGTTCCCCACTCCCACCCCCACTCCCCATCTAAACCAATGCTTCCCAGCCTTGGCTCCCCTTTGGCATCACCTGGGGGATTTTTAAAAAAGTGCTGCTGCCTGGGTCCCACCTTGGACCAGTTCATTCAGAATCTCAGGAATGGAGCTGGGCCTGGGGCTTGTGAAAAAATCTCTAGGGGATTCTAATGTGCCACCAGGTTGAGAGCTCCAGGACTATACAGAATGAGGCCAAGGTTAGTTGGGGCTGGATATTTGTCTTCTAGATCAGGTGGGAGCTGAGGAGCGGACAAGGACTGCTAGACAGGGGTCCATTGGCTCATTCATTCATTAATCAGTTCTGTACAGAGGACCTATCATGGGTCGGGTGCAGTCCTGGGGCTGAGATACAGGGTGGGGCAAAGAGGACAGTTAGGACCTGCTTTCATTCTAGAGAGGGACACAGACAGCAAACAGGTCGCCTGTATACTTTCTGATGAAGATGTTCAACTGAGTGATGTGTTGAGTGAACTGGGGTGCAGAGCTACTTAGATATTGCCTTATTTTCCTGGAGCTGCCATAACAGATTACCACCAGCTGGGTGGCTTAAAACAACAGGAATGTATTCTCTCAGTTCTGGAGGCCAGGAGTCCAAGATCAAGGCGTTTGGAGAATTGGTTCCCTCTGGAGGGTCTAAGAATTGAAAATTCCTCTCCTCGTCTTCTAAGGACACCAGTTCCTGGATTTAGGGCCCACCTGGGTAATCCAGGATGACCTTATTTCTAGATCCTTAATTACATCTGCAAATATGCCTTTTCCAAATAAGGTCACATTCTCAGGTTCTAAGGGTTCGGATGTGGACATATTTTTCTGGGGCTACAAGTCAACCTCCTACAGGTACGGTGGGCAGGGAAGGCCTCTGAGGATGTGTCTTGGTGTGAATCACTCCAGAAGCCAACCCCAAGGCCAGGTTGTAGGGGGTGGCAGGAAGCACTGCTGGGAAGCAGAGAAGAGAGACCTTGAGCATCAGGTACCTGGGGCTCTGTTCCGCTGGGGACCTCCAGGATGCCGCTCAGAACCGGAGCCTCAGAGCTACCCACCCACCCAAAGGGCAAGGGCACTGGGGCATTTAGACACCAACTCTTGAAAGTCACTGGTGTGGGGAGCCCTTGAGTGTTTACCACCCCACCGCTGGGCCTGGCAACCTCTGGATGACAGAGAAAGCCTCCAGCAAAGAATGGAATATGTTTTCAAGCATGGGAACCAAGAGATGCCGGTGAGTCACCAACTGTGGCTGTTCCAGGAAGTGACATTTGAGGAACCACCTGAAGGATGTGACAGAGTTAGTCTGTGATGGGCATGTCAGGACATGTGGTGGGCATGCTAGGCACAGGAGAAGCAAGAGAAAACCCCCTGAGGCAGGGGCAAGCTCCCTGCACTCTGAGAGCAGCAAGGATGGCGGTGTGGCTGCCGTAGGCCTGGGAGGGGAGGTGGCAGGAGCTTGGTGGGGATCTCCTGGGTGCAGCACGCAGAGCCCAGAGCTGAGATCTGATTTATGCGGACAATGGGAAGCCTTCGGAGAGTTTGAAGCAGGAGTCCAACAAGATCCAGTTACTGTTTGACAACAGTCTCACCTTGAGTGAAGTCCAGAGGGTGGGCTGCAGGAAGGGGGGCAAGAAGAGTAAAGCGGAGGAGCTGAGTTATGCAGGGCCCGGCTCTGTCTCACCCAGCGGCGTGGCCCCAGGCCAACACCTTCTCTTTCCTGGGCGTGAGCTTCCCATCAGAAAAGTGAGGGCGACAAGCTGGGTCTCGTCTGCTCCAGAGGGATGTTTGGTGACTCCACTGAGGTCCTGGGAGCAGAAGTACCCTGAGCACAGCTGGGTGAGGGCCTCCTGCCTGTGTTGAAAGCAGAAGCAGGGGTCTTGACACATCCCCTCAGGCAGGAGTGGTCATGCCTGGAACAATCAAGTTCAGGGTGGGTCCTTTCTCAAAGTCTCTGCTGGGTGGCTGAGATTTTCCAAAAGCAAACTGAGTTAACATTATGAATTAAGAATGCTGTGTCCTGGAGGCACAGAGACCAAGTGAGTCTGAGAAATGAAGACTTAGTCTTCGAGGTAACCTGGCCACGTCCAATCAACCCTGGGGTTGGCTGGTCACCTCGTTCAGGGCTCTGGAAGGCAGGAGCTAAGGCTGATTATTCCCTGGAACCGGCAACATGGCGCTTACTCAGTGTTCACACCTGAATGTGGAGAGTGTCGAACTGAATTCTGAGAAAGCTGCGTAACTGTAGACGCTTGGGTTTCCCCGGATGGAGTCCAAGTGTTGTTGGTCGTGTTTTAGTTAATGTCCCAAATCTCAATATGCCTGACCCCTCCTGCCTAGCAGGAGGTCCAGTCTTCCCCAAAATATCCAAGAACCCCAAGGGTGGCTACAGGTATCTGGTAATGCTGGATGCCCATTTATCAAGGGTTAACCACGCGCCAGGCACAGTGCTAAGCACTTTATGTGAGGAAGGACCGTCGTTCCCATTTTACAGTCAAGAAGATGGGACCCCAGAGACATTAACTCACCTTGGAGAAGATGCTATAGATATCCAATGAAAGCTGTCTTCTCCATCCTCTATAAAAGTAGAATTGTAGTCAAGCACACAACTGGACCACATTTCCCAGCCTCCCTTGCATTTAGGTGTGGTCATGTGACCAATTCACTCCGGTGGCATCTCTGCCTCTTCTGGGTCCTTTAAGAGAGCGAATCTACCTCCCTCCCCCATGTCCTCTTTTCCCCTTCCACTTTCTGGGTATGGAAGACAACAAGGTCCTAGGGCATAGCAGCCATGGGATAGAAAGAGCCTGGATTCGCCCAAGTGGAGAACTGCCCTGCCAGCCTGAACAACCACTCAGGGCCATTAAGTGAGCAGGAGACCAATTTCTATTATGTTAAGGCTCAGAAAATGTAAGGTCTATTTGTTAGAGCAACCTAGCCCGGGCTAAGTTGTGGCAGAGCTGGGACTGGAACCAGATTGTCAGACTCCAGGGGTGTCAGCTCTGACTTGCAGTGGTGTATGGCCATGAGGTTTGTTCCACAAGCACTGATGCCACTGGCACGTCCAGCTTCAGTTCATTCTCCCACATCTGCTGGCCTCGACCACCCTCAGCTGCTAGTGGGTTTAGAGTCAGGGGTACAGAGGGTGGGGTCCAGGCCAGTTCACCACTGCCACCATGAATCCATGGAGCTGGACAGTGCACAGATATCCCTGCTGGTTCTGCTGGCCAAGCTGGCACTTCTAGCTCAAACCTTGATGTTCTCGCAGGTCAAGGCTGCCATACGCCACCGGGGTACCAGATCCCCCCTGGGCACGATGTCTGTGCGCATCTCCCAGACAGCACTGCTGCCTCCTTCTTTGCGTTATGCTCCCAGCAGGTGATCCAAAGCAATCTGCCTGGACCCCCCAGGCACACTGCACACAAGCACTTAAGTGCCCAGGTGGCTGGAGTGGGGACAAATCTTGTCACCTTTTCACGTGCACCTGGAGCACCACTCCTCTCTGACTCCTGCCTGCAGTGCTGAGTCAAATTCACCACTCTAGCACCCCCATTTCCTCACTGTTATCCTCATTTCTGGCACCCCTTCCCGCCTACAGATGCTGCATTTCATGAGCTGTGGTTTCAGAGCTGGGGGTCCCATTTCTCCCAGGGCTCCTCAGCCCCTCTGTAGGTGAGGCTGGCAGGTATGAGGGCTCTGCACACCTCCACCTGCCGACAATCCTTAAGTGCCAGTGAGGTCAGGGTACCCATGGATTGGGGGTTGGTGCATGTGGTCCACACCTGCCCCAGCAGCTCCAGTCCAGCTAAATGTGGACTGTATGTAGATAAAGGAAGGCATGGAGGTGCCAATCTACCGCAAGCAAGTGGGTGGCAGATGTGGGCTGAAGGTTCTTCTTTCAGTGCATCTGACAGGTGGTGGGCACAGCAGGTGCCCATGTCCCTCAGATCCCCTTCCCACCTTCATGCCCACCAGCCTCCTTCGAGCTTTCACTCCCAACAGCACCACCTGCTCCTCCTTGCTGGAGGACAGCCCTCATGCTGCTGGAACCTGCTTTGCCTGTGTGTGCCCCGAGTCAGAAGTGCCTGGGAATTCCTGTCCCTGCTGGGGGCAGGCCTGAACCGATAGCTGATGCATGGGGGAGTATAAATACTTCCACTCCCTCCCCCAAGTGGAGATTGTGAGTGAGCCACAGTTACCTTCTATTATGGGCTGCATTGTTTCCCCCCCCACCCCCCCCACCCCCCCGTCCCCAAATTCATATGTTAAAGTCCTAACCCCCAGTACCTCAGAATGTGACCTTATTTGGAAATAAAGTCGTGGCCGATGTAAATATTTAAGATGAGGTCATACCCCAGTATGAAGGGTGGGCCTTCAATCCAACATGACTGATATCCCTATAAAAAAGGGATGGGCAGAGACCCGCTGCCTGGCACATTCCTCAGGATCATTCATCTCTTCATTCACTTACTCACCAGACACTGGTCGAATGTCCAGAGTGTGCCCAGCACTGTGCTAGGGGGACAGAAGGGGCACCTGCTCTCATGGAGATAATATTCTAGTGGGGAGATGGGAAGGAGAAAGTTTGCTTAACTAATAAGAAACAAGATAATTAAACATCATGGAAAGAGTTAGAAACAGGACAAAACATGTCTAGATCCCAGACCCTAGAAAAAGATTGAGTGGAACATGAGCTGGGGCTCAGGGAAGGCCTCTTGGAGAGAGATCTCATATTTTCAGTCCTAAGAAAACCTGGAGGGGTAGGGCACTCCTGGCAGGGGAAACAGCAGGTGCAAAGGCCCTGAGGCAGGAAGGGGGATGGTGTTGCTGGAAATCTTAGAGTCTGGCCAGTGTTACCATGATGAGTGGTGGAGAGTGAGGTGGGAAAAATCAATAGGTCCCCACCAAGCAGGGCCCACTGTGGACATCTTCTCTAGTGCGGGAGGATCCAAACTGGACCTCCAGCTGCTGGGGGAGAGACCAGCCTTATGATCTCCCCTGGGCCTGTGGGAGGGACCTGCCAAGCTCCCACTGCTCCAAGAGGAGGCCAGAGCTCAAGATGGGTAACAACTTCCACCCGCTCTCCCTGAAATAGCCCTGCCATGAACCTGACATTTCTGCCCTTGTCCCAGCCCTTGAGTGATAAGAGGTCTTCTCTGGCCTGTTTGCCGACTCCTCTACAGCCTGGCGAGATGTCAGATGGCTTGAGAGGCCAGGCCGGACGCATCAAAGCTTGGCTGTCCCTTTTGTCCCCTGGTCTGTAATTTCCCTTCTTGGGGGAGTGGCCGGCCAGCCTTTTTTTTTTTTAGAGAAAAACTTCCTTCCGAGGGACCCTTAGGACCCCCGTCAGAATCACTACTTCATCCTGATGGCCTCTTCACTACACTTGCTGGAGGGTGTCTTTGATCTGTCACTCTACACAGGGTCAGGGATCCCTGAGTTGGGGGGCGGAGTGGAGTCCCTCCTCAGCCCCATCCCTGAAGAAGGTGGCTTCCCCTGGGGAGGGGCTGTTTTCACAGTCCATGCACTGCACAAATGACACAAGTGACTGGCCTTCATCGGTGGAAATGTGCGTCTACATCCACACACACGTACGTGTGTGTGCACACACGCCTGTGTGGAGGGGCCTGTGAGTGTGGGGTTGGCACTGTCCACAGACACATGTGTCTGCACATAAGGCTGCATGCTCCCGGGTCTAGATATTAGTGTGCATCTGCGTCTCTGTGTGGGCCTGTGTTTGCACTGGGGTCAGAGCGTGTGGCTTCGCTAGGCCAGCTCCCCACAGCCCGCCCCCCAAGGAAGGGCAGACCAGAGCAAGGAGCAAGCTTCCGGCACAGAGAGGCAGCATCACAGGACTTTGGAGAAGGAGGCCTCAGCAAAAATGGGTGGCCAGCGGGGGTCGCATGAGGGGATGCAGATTGGCAGCTGCAGGAAGGACGGTGACTGTCCAGCTCCTCTGTGCCAGGCACTCAACCTGGATCAATCTGTTAATTGATCCACACCACCCTACCAGGGAGGGGCCCATATCATGTGGGCACTGCCTTTGGGGAAACAGAGTCACACAGCGGATAAGTCACTTGCAGATCATGCCGGGCTCTAAGCCATGCAGACTTTCTGCTCTTCATCCTGACGGTCAAGGGCGGCTAGCACAGAGGGGTACATAGTGAGTAGGGTTAGGGTGTGTGTGATCAGACCTGGGCCTGGGAAAGACCCTGAGCTGCCCCTGATCCCCCATCAGGCAGGGGGGAAGCAGCAGCCCCCAGGCCTGTCATTCCCGGGCCAGCAGCCGCTTCTCACCCTCAGCCTGGCCTTCCCACTGGTGCCTAAGGTCTGTCTGCCTGGCGCCTGGCAGTGGTCCTGCCCAAGTCGGGCTGCCAGATCTAGCAAGTAAAAATAAGGGAGCCCGGTGAAAGTGAACTTGACGTAAACCACTTTTTAGTATAAGTATATCCCATGCACTATTTGGGACATAGTTATACTAAAACATTATCAGTTGTTTATCTCAACTTCAGGTTTGCCTGGTGTCCTCTACTGCATCTGGCAAACCTATGCTTCCAGCCCAGGGTGCATCCAGGCCCACAAACCTGCCCAGCTGCCCCTGTGCCTCTCACCTTCCTGCTTCCCCCGCAGAAGCTGCGCTCACTTCACAGGGTTCCTCCCACCTGAACTGGGCCCTGTCCTTCTCCATGCTGGCAGCCACGGCAGGTGCCCAGGAAGGCAGAACAGATGGCCAAGGGGGAAAAGTGGGTCCCTCCTGTGGGCTGCCCGTGCAGCACCCATCCACCTTCCCAAGGGCAGGTGGTGCACAGGGTGAGCCCTCGATTTCTATCCAGACAGACCTCAGCTGTGCCTGGGCCTCTATTTCCCCATCTGTGAGATGGGCAGAGAATCGCTGCCCTGCACACTCCTGGGTCCTTCACTCACCTGCTCATCCATCTCCTCTGTGCTCAAATCTAGACACAGGGCCCCACCCTCACGGAGCTAAGATTCTAGTTCAGAGAATACGAATAGCCAAACACAGCAAGCAAAAGGAAAGGGTCAGGAGGGACATGCAAGGCCTCTCAAGAACTCAAAACAGAGAGAGCAAAGGCGTAGAGATAGTGGTTGGGTGGGACAGTAGGCAGGAGATCAGGAAGGGTGGCTTGGAGCCTCTATGTTATCAGCCCTGTGAAAAATCAGCGTGTGTGCTGGGAAGAATTGATGCAGGAGAAACAGCACGTGCGAAGGCCCCGAGGAAGGAAAGACCCATGTGGGTGTTCTGATGACAGAGGGGGTCTGGCCAGCGTACAGTAGCAGAGTGAGTCTCTGAGCCAGCTGGCAGAGGGTAGCTGGTTCGGCCCTGCAAAGCCTTATGAGCCAGGGTGGGAGTTTGGGGTCCACCTGATGGGAGGGGGAAGGTGGAAGCCTCTCAGCTGAGGATGAAGACCCAGGTTTCCTGCTCCCACCTCTGCACGGGGCAGGATACAGCTCTGGCAGCAGAGGTGGGAGAGGTGGAGCGCCCTGTGAAATCTGTGCTAAGTGGAAAGATAAGAGGACCCAGGAAAAGTCCTGTTCGTTGGGGAAGTCCTGGTCTCTCTGACAATGTTCTTGTAGCAGTTTGCAGGTAAGGCCTAGCCCTTGCTATTTACCTGGAACCCAGGCTCTGTCCCAGCCCCTACCTTGCAGCAATATTTCTTTGTCAAGTCAGCTGCCATAGGGGTGGGCTGAGGTGGAGTGCCCTATTTAACAGGCTGAGAAGGTGGGGTTCCCTACCCCAGGGAGGCAATAGAACACAGACTGCGGGAAGATGCAGAAGACAAACAGTCTGGGTCCTTCACAGACACAGATTGCAAGAGAAGAGCTAGGGAGAGGAACCTTCTGGTTTTGAGAGATTTATCTGTGTGTTAATCACTGCAGGGTGTGGCCCTGGTTGGTATGTGACTGGAACAAACCATGGGAAATAAAAATATCTATGAAACACTTGGGAAATGAACCCTGACGGGATTTTGGATAAGATCTCTAACACTAGGGGTTATTATTCATTGTGTTAGGCATGGTGATGAGATTGCAACTTTTAAAAATGGGCATATAATTCAAATACCATAAAATTCACCCTTTTAAAGTGTAACATGTGGTGACTTTTAGGATATTCCCAAAGCTGTGCAATCGTCACCACTATCTAATTCCAGAACACTTTCATCACCCGCAAAAGAAATTTAGTACTAATTAGCAGTCATCCCCTAACCCCTGGCAACCATTAATCTACTTTCTGTCTCTAGGGATTTGCCAATTCTGGACATTTCGTATAAATGGAATCAGGCAATATGTGCATACGGCTTCTTTCACTGAGCATAATGTTTGCAAGGTTCATCCAGGTGTAGCAGGTATGGGCACTTCATTCCTTTTTATTGTGGAGATTATTCATTGTGTGGATAGGGTACATTTTGTTTATTTCGTCATCAGCTGACAGGCATTTGGACTGTTTCTATCTTTGGGCTGCTATGAATTATGTTGCTATGAACATTCCTGTACGAGGTTTTTTTGTGAACATGTTTTCAGTTCTCTTGGGGAAGTACCTAGGAGTGGAATTGTTGTGGCTTTGTTTTTTTCAAGAGTCCATTCTTAGAGCTATGTACCAAAATATTACAGTGAAATGATAAGATGCTGGGGTTTGCTTCAAAATCATACAGAAGGAAAGAGGGAATGGATCAATGCAAAAAGATGGGCTGTATGAGTTGAGAATTTTGAATCAGGACAAGCGCATGAGGGTTTATTATGCTATTTACTTTATATTTGTTTCAATTTGGGCATAAAAATTCTTTTTAATATCAAGGCTCAGTTCAGAGTGGCTTTCCTGTCCTCCTTCTGAATTCCCAGCCCATCACTCTCTAGATAGAAATGTAATGCGAGCCACACGCATCATAGTAAACGTGCTGGTAGCCACATTTAAAAAAGTAAAAACAGGGCAAGTTGATTTTAATTGTACTTTAACCCAATAGAGCCAAAACAGGATGATTGAAACATGTGAGCAACTTTAAAATTATATTTTACATCCTTTTTTCCTGCTAAGTCTTCAAACCTCGCTGTGTATTTTATGCTGACAGAACACCGCCATTGGTCTCGCCCCCTTTCAAAGGCTCCATAGTGACTCCTGGCTCCCAGATTGGACAGGGCAGCTTTGTTTGGGGCACTTAATGCACTTTTCAAAAAGCTCTTGTGACTTTTTTTTTAACTTGGTTGTTTTTATCCATCTACAACTGGGATGTCGGCCCAAAGAGGCCAAGCACCTTATATGTCTCACCAAGTGCTGTGTCCCTGTGTCTAGACTAGCATATCAAGCACAGAGCAGGTGAGGGCTGAGTGAGTGAAGGACCCGGGAGTGTTCAGGGCAGTGAATCTCTACCCATTTCACAGATGGGGAATCAGAGGCCCAGGCACAGCTGAGGTCCATCTGGGTAGAAATCCAGGGCTCACCACGTGCACTGCCTCCCCCCCTGGCAAGGTGGATGAGGATCCCGAGGGCAGCCCCTACACACCCTCCTCCTACTTACTACTTCATCTGTGCTAGCTGCCCTTGTCCTGCAGGATAAAGAGCAGAAAGTCTGCGTGCAGAAAGCCAGCATGGTCCAGCCAGGCTGACTCCTCCCGCCCCCCCAGCCATGCTCCGGGCTCCCGTGTTCAGCCATGTTAGTCCAGTCCAAGTCTCTGGCTTCTGGTTCAGGGCTCCTGGGGTCCTGTCTGGGGGAGGGGGCCATGCACGGTCCTCTATTCCAGCTGCCTTTAGTGCCGGGTACACACAGATGGGAAATGGCCAACAGAACTGAATGAGCAGCTCCTGTTCCCCCAAGAAGGTGGATGTCCCTCAGCAGAAGGAATGACTGTGGCCTGAGGCTCAGGTCCTGTGTGCTGCCCAGCCCACAGGGGTTCCTTGGGCCTCGAGCCCCTCTGCTGATGACCACAGCCAGTGTCACCAGGGCCACTATTTCTGAGCCCCTACTCTGAGGCAAGCTTTTCACATGTGTTTTCTCTAATCCTTACATCATCCTTGCCAGGTGAGGGGAGGTGCAGTCCCATTTTACAGGTGTGGAGACGAGACCAGAGAGGTGAAGCCCCCTGCCCAAGGCCATCCAGCCAGGGAATGGTGGAGCCACATTCGCAGCTGGGGCTGCCTGACTCCAGAGTTGACCTCCGAGGGCCGTCTAGAGGCCAGTGGCTGCCTGAGCCTGGAGACCCTGCCCTTGGGTTGTTCTGGCTTCAGGGCTGGAAGCCACACTGCAGGGATCAGAGATGGGGCTGCTTCTCAAAGCTCTGTTCCCCAAGCCCTTCCTGGGCCAAGACGAGCAGAGGTGACTCAAGGCAGGTTTCAGTGGCCATGTTCAGTGGCACCAGTGTGAGGGGAGAAGGTCAGTGTTTCCTGGAAGTCTCTGAACCCAAGGATTCCCCAGGGCCCTTATTAAAAGCAGATGCCCAGGCCTGGCCCTGGAGCTTCAGAAGGCCCAGAGTGGGGCCCTGGAATATGCATTTAACCAGCAGCCCCAGGTGAAACCACTGCAGCTGGTTTCGAAGCCAATGATGAATTCCCTGCAGAATCCTCGGGTGCTCTGGCCACTCTCACATTCCACAGGCTGACCCCACAGAGGCTCATCCAGGTGTATGGGGGAGGGAGGGCGCTTTCCCCTGGAGGCCCCGCTTTAGGCCCCAACATTTGCTCCCTCAGCCTGTGCCCCCCTGAGTACAGCTCAGGAGCATGTGACCTCCACATGGTGGGAGCTGAGGCTCTTCTGAAGGTACCCCCAACCCCATGACTGAGAATGACAGTTTGTCCCCAAATGGGGCTTCCAAGGGGGCTTTCCTACCTCCTCTCCCCCTTGGGGACTCTCTAAGCCCCAACTTGCCAGATACCAACAGTTGGTGATTCTCAGAGAGGAAAAGCCCCTAAATGTTCTGTAACGGCTTCTCATCTCCACCTGCCCTCTGCTGTGGCCCTTTTTCATCCCTCCCCTATTACCCCTCGCGGGCAGCTGGGGCCCAGAGGGGGAGGGGAGCTTGGGCACCCCAGTCTCTCAGTGTGACACTCTTTTGTGCCTGGAGCCGACTTTGAGCTGCAAGAGCCAATAGGCTTTTCTAGAAAGCCAGGCTTTGGTGGTTTAGATCCTTACAGTTCAAAGGGAGGTCCAGAGGTCTGCGCCATCAGCATCACCTGAGCACTTGTTAGAGCTGCAGCCTCTCAGGCTCCTCCCAGATCCCCTGACTCCTGAAGATGGCGTTCCCAGGAGAAAATACTTTCCCTCCACAAAACCTGGCAGACCCTTCATGGGTTCAGGTTAGGGCATTGAGTGGGGTGCCTGACCAGGGCTCAGAGCTTAGGTATATTCTTGCAGCTCTGCTCCCTACCTCTCCTCCAGGGCACCCTACCCCAGGCGGCCACCCCTGTGGGGACCAGCAGTGGGTTAACTGTTTCAGGAGCTTGTGGACCACTAGTCCTTTTCTGGGTCACCAGGGATGGGGGAACAGGTACCTATTGTCTGTGGCAGGAGGGCAAAGGGCAGGAGTAGGGGCCTTGGCATCTAGACTCTAGGCCCTCTGTCCCTGGGTAAGTGGCCAGGAGGACGAGAGGGCAGAAAGGAGAGGAGTGAACTTGTCCTGGGCCAGGAAAAAGTTTCAGGTGGCAAGCCTTCTTTCCTGGGAAGGCCTTTACATCCAGAAACACTACTATTACTGCTAACAAAAATTATTTTGGGGGCTTCCCTGGTGGTGCAGTGGTTGAGAGTCCGCCTGCCGATGCAGGGGACATGGGTTCGTGCCCCGGTCCGGGAAGATCCCACATGCCGCGGAGCAGCTGGGCCCATGAGCCATGGCCGCTGAGCCCGCGCGTCTGGAGCCTCTGCTCCGCAGCGGGAGAGGCCACAACTGTGAGAGGCCCACGTACTGCAAAAAAAAAAAAAAAGAAAATTATTTTGTGCACAATATGTGTCTGGCACCACGATGCATGCAGATGTCAACTGTGGGCAGCAGTGGTACCCAAGCTGTGGCTGCAGCAGATTCGCCTGTTAAAAGGCAGAATCCCAGGCTCCACTCCAGGCCTTATGAATCTGAAGGGTTGGGCCTGGGAAACTGCTTTTAATAATGGCCCTAGGGAATTCTTGGGATCCGAGAGTTTTGGGAAACACTGACTTTCTCCAAACCCTGAAAGAGGCTGCCCAACACTGACATTCATTCATTCACCCTCTCACTCGCTCATTCGACACCTATGGACCATCCACCTCATTCACTGACCCACCCGCTCTATTCCTCCCTGGTCTCGGTTCCCAAGTCCTCCTCTGAGCCCGTATCGTCCCCTCCCTGCCTCCGCTCTGTCTTCGCCCTCCATCCTTCCACTGGGCGCCAGCTCTTTCTTTCCTAGGCGCTGTCCCCAGCGAGTCCGGGACCGAGGGACCCTCCCAAGCCCCGCCCCCGCCCGGGCAGCAGAGCCCACCTCCCCAGCCCGCGACTGCGCTCTGGGCCCCGCGCGCCCCGCCCCCACCGGAGACCTGAGCGGAGGCTGCACCGAGGGCCTCAGGTTCCGACCCCACCGCGCCTCTAGCCGCAGCTCCCCGCCGGGCATCCCAGCCCTTCCGCAGCGAGAGGTGGAGCCGGAGGCTGGGTTGTGGGCTCCAGGTGGGCTCTGGGAGGGATGAAGCAGGTAGGGCCGCGGGGATCTGGGGATGGGAGGGTGGTGGCGAGGACGCCAGGAGCCTGCGGGAGCGCTGGGAGAAGCGGGGAGGAGGAGGAGGGATGCGGGAGCCGGGGCTTGGGCCTGCTCTGGACCCCAAATGGGCCGAAGGTGGAGAAGGGGAGGGGTCCCGCCAGCAGAGAGGGTTGGGGCCAAAGGACCTGTGAACCGCGTAAGGGTCTTTCACCCGCCTTTGGTGTTCCCCAGGCCCTAGTGGACGATACTGAGGATGTGTCCCTGGATTTTGGCAACGAAGAGGAGCTGGCGTTTCGGAAAGCCAAGATCAGGTATGCTGGGACTGGGCACTGGGCAAGCATCCCCAGAGCTGCAAATGCATTCATTCACATTCATTCATTCATTCATTCAGAATGTATTGAGCACCTGGTGTGTGCCAGGCATGGGGCAAGGGACACACCCTGGACAGATCAGACAAGGTCCTGCCCTCCTGGAGCCTGCAGTCTTGGGGGGAGGGGACTAACATTGACCGGGCAAACAAAGATATTAACAAGATAATTAGTGTGAGAAGAGTTGGGAAGAAAATCAACCAGATGATGAAAGAGAAAGTAATTGGGGGAGGCCAGTTGCCTTAGTGCAGGCAGGGAGGGCCTCTCTGAGGAGGTGATGTTTCGGCTGGGACCTGAATGATGAGAGGCAGCCAGCCATGCATGGGAGACTCTGCAGGAAGCCTTCCATGTAGAAGGAACAGCAGGTTCAAGGGCCCCAGGCTGTGTTTGGAAGGTCAGAGAAAAGCCACTGTGTCTGGAGGGTAGTGGGGGAGAAGACAGGGGTTGGCAGGAGGCTGGAGAGGTGGACAAGGGCTTGAATTTTTATTCTTATCCCTGCTTCAGCTCCAGCCAGCCAGACATAGTGTTGGCTTAAAACAACAGAGATTTATTCTCTCACAGTTCTGGAGGCTAGAAGTCCAAAATCAGTTTCACTAGGCTGAGACCAAAGTGTCTGCAGGACAACACTCCTTCTGGAGGTTCTTGGGGAAAATCTGTTCTTTGCCTTTTCCAGCTTCTGGTGGCCCCTTCCTCTGCCCCTCAAGGCCAGCAGTGTAGCATCTTCCAGTCTTTCTCTGTTCCATTTCATATCGCCTTTTCCTCTGTGTGAAATCTCCTTCTGCCTTCCTCTTACAGGGTTACTTGTGATTGCATTTACAGCCCACCTGGATAATCCAGGGTAATCTCCCCATTTGAAGAGCCTTAATTTAATCACACCTGCAAAGCCCTTTTTCAGTATGTGGTAACATTCACAGCTTCCAGGGATCAGGACCCTGGATTGAGGGGCCATTATTGAGCTTATCATAATGGCCAATGATTGTTTTTAAGAAAAGACACAATAAGAGAACTGGAATGCTGGGGAATCTTCTAGAACATCTAAATGCATTATATGTTCAGTCTTTATTGAGCTCCTTCTGTATGCCCACCTGGGCTGGTGGCTGGGGATATACAGTATACAGGACACACCCCCTGCCTCTGTGGAGTCGCCTGGTCTAGAGCAGGGATGGTCACCCTTAACACTGCTGACATTTGGGGCCAGATACCTCTTTGCTGTAGGGGCTGTCCTGTGCATTGTAGGATATTTAGCAGTAAAGCCATGGCCTTTACTGACCAGATGCCCAGTAGTATCCCACCAGTAGAGTCTGCAGACACTGCCAAACATTCCCTGGGAGGCAGACTCGCCCCGGGTTGCAAACTGTCGGTGTGGGGATGTAGGGTGTAAGCATGCCCACGGCTGTTATGATTCAGTGGGGTTTTTTTGTGTTTTTTTTGCGGTACGCGGGCCTCTCACTGTTGCGGCCTCTCCCGTTGCGGAGCACAGGCTCCGGACACGCAGGCTCAGCGGCCATGGCTCATGGGCCCAGCCCCTCTGCGGCATGTGGGATCATCCCGGACCGGGGCACGAACCCGTGTCCCCTGCATTGGCAGGCGGACTCAACCACTGCGCCACCAGGGAAGCCCTGATTCAGTGTTTTAAATGCTGTGATTGGCAAAAGCTTGGGCACTTATGCTGGTCAGGGGAGGAAGTGACAGCTAAGCTGAGACCTGAAGGATGGGTAGGAGTTAACTAAGCGGGGGAGGAGCGAGGGGGGGACACATGCAAAGGCTTAGAGGTGAGGTCATGAGTTTAGGGAGCTGAGACTGCTTTAGTGGAGAGTAGTCTGAGCAGACGCTGGGGCCACACTGGAAGGGCTTACAAGGGAAGTTCTGGAGTTGCACTGTCCACTAGAACATATGGGAATGTACTACGTCTGTGCTCTCTGGTGTGGTAGCCACCAGCCACTGTGGCTGGTGAACACTTGATATGTGGCTAGTGTGACTGAGGGACAGACATTTGGATATTTAATTTTAATAGCCACATGTGGCTACTATACTGGACAGTGCAAATCTAGAGTTGGAATTTTCACAATGCAGTGACATGATCAGAATTACACAATAGACAGTGGATTGTAAGAGCAGAAGGAATCGCGAAGCAGAAGCTGGGAGGGAGCTTGGGCCAGGGTGCGGGCAGGGGTGATGGAGGGAAGTGGAGGGGCCCAGAGGCACAGAAGAGGCAGAATCAGCCTCGGTGATGATCAGGATGTGGGCTGCGGGTGGGAATAGTCAAGGGTGATGCCCAGGCCTCTGGCCTAGTGACCCAGGTGAAGGAGCACTTATGGGGGAAAGACGTTGAGCCCAGAGCCATCTTCGTTGGGTTGTGGTAGAATGTTCTAATGGCCAGGTGTGATGGGCAGCAGGGAAGAGAGGCTGGGAGCTCTGGGGGCATCATGTGGGCTGCATGCAGAGATCGGGGAGGCAGCAGCTCATGGCTGTGTGTGTGTTTGAGAGCTGCCCATCCCAGAATCGTCTGTGCCTAATGCAGATTTCTGGTCCAGGCCTGGACCTGCGTAACCAGATTCACAGGGGATGGGCATCTCTAGTTGATTCTGATGCTCAAGAAGAATATAGGGATGGCTCTAAATCCTGAGCATAAATGAAGTCACCCAGATAGCAGGATGGAAAGGAGGTTCTTAACTGGGGTCTATATATGGGCTTAACAGGGTTCAGGAACCCTGTGTAAACTATTATCTAAGTTTCACATGTGTGCTGCTTTAGGAAAAGGACTCAAACTTCAATTACATTGTCAAATGGGTCCATGATCCAAACAAGAATCACTAGTATCAGGTGAGAATTGTTATTTGTCAATTCCATGTTGAAATGGATTCCAGGTTGACTTTGAAGGGAGGTGAAGTGATGGAAGGGGCCCTATAACAGGAGTCTGGGATTTCAGGGCCACTTCTTCCTTTACCACTTGCTGGCTTTGTGATTTTGGACAGTGTTCACCTTGCCTTGTTGAGCCTTGACCCATCTGTATAATGGGGGTGCTTGTACCATCCTGACCTCCCCGCGTGGTGACTATACAATTTGTTCAGTACATATTTACCCAGCATCTGTGTACAGGTGCTAGCTAAGCCCTGGGGATAGAGACCTGGTCCCTTCCCTTCCTGTTCCTGGTTCCAGGTCAATGAAGTGCAGTGTGGTGGGGAGAGCACCTTGCAGAATCAGTGAAGGATGTGAGTCCATAGCAGGTAGAGGAAATGTTAGGTATGCTGCCTGTGTTTTTCCCCAGTGCGCTACTTTTTTTTTTCTTTTTTACCTTTTCTTATCATGGAAAAAAAATCCCCACAACATAAAGTTTGTCATTTTAACCATTTTTTTAAGTGTTCAGTAGTGTTAAATATATTCATGTTGTTGTAAAACAGATCTCCAGAACTTTTTCATCTTGCAAATCTGAACCTCTGTCCCCATTAAACACCACCTCTCCATCCCCCCTCCCCTCAGCCCCTGGCAACCATCATTCTTCTTTCTGTCTCTCTAAACTTGACAACTTTAGATACTTCATGTAAATGGAATCTTAGAGAATATGTCTTTTTGTGACTGGCTTTTTTCACTTAACATAATATTCTCAAGGTTCATCATGTTGTATCACGTATCAGAATTTTCTTCCTTTTAAAGACTGAAAAATATTCCATTGTGTGTATAGACCACATTTTGTTCATCGATTCGTCTGTTAATGGACACTTGGGTTGCTTCCACGTTTTAGCCCTTGCAAATAGTACTGCAATGAATATAGATATGCAATGATCTCTTAAAGACCCTGCTTTCAATTCTTGATATATACCCAGAAGTGGAACTGTTGGGTCATATGATAATTCTAGTTCTAATTTTTTTTTCTTTCTTTCTTTCTTTCTTTTTTTTTTACTTTTTGACTGCACCACGCGGCATGTGGGATCCTCGTTCCCTGACCAGGGACTGAACCCACACCCCCTGCAGTGGGAGCACAGAGTCTTTGACCACCAGGGAAGTCCCTAGTTTTAATTTTTTGAGGAACTTTCATACTATTTTCCATAACAATTGAACCATTTTACAATCCCAAAAGCAATGCACAGGGTTCCAATTTCTCTACATCCTCACCAACAATTGTTACTTTCTGTTTTTTTCAGAGTATCCATCTTGATGGATGTGAGGTGGTATCTCATTGTGGACTTGATTGCATTTCCCGAGTGATTAGTGATGTTGAGCATCTTTTCATGTGCATGTTTGCCATTTGTGTATCATCTTAGGAGAAATGTCTATCCAAAGTCCTTTGCCTAGTTTTTAATCAGGTTATTGGATTTTTTGTTGTTGTTCAGTTGTAGAAGTTCTTTATATATTCTGGATATTAAGCCCTTATGAAATGTATGATTTGCAAGTATTTTCTCCCATTTCATGGGTTGCCTTTCCACTCTGTTGATGGTGTCCTTTGATGCACA
Organism: Delphinapterus leucas; assembly: GCF_059928025.1. Taxonomy (NCBI): domain Eukaryota; kingdom Metazoa; phylum Chordata; class Mammalia; order Artiodactyla; family Monodontidae; genus Delphinapterus; species Delphinapterus leucas. Next base: position 29,379,721 of record NC_143143.1, read on the forward strand.
AAAGTTTTTAAATTTTATATAGCTCCATTTCTCTATTTTTACTTTTGTTGTCTTTGCTTTTGGTGTCATATTGTATGTGTGAGTGTATGTTTTTACTGAAATATATTCAAATATCATAAATTCACACTTTAAAATATACAATTCAGTGTGGTTTTTAGTCTGTTCACAAGGCTGTGCAATCACCATCACTGTCTAGTTCCAGAATTTTTGATCACCCCAGATGGAAGCCCTGCACCCATTAAGCTGTCATTTCCCATTTCTCCCATTTCTCTTCCAAGCCTCTGGAAACCACTAATCTACTTTCTGTTCCTTTGAATTGGCCTATTCTGGACATTTCATGTAAATGGGATCATACAGTATGTGGCCTTTCATCTGGCTTTTTTCACTGAGCATAATGTTTTCAAGGTTCATCCATGTTTTGGCATGTACTTCATTACTTATTATTGCTGAATAATATTTCATTGTATGGATAGAGTACATTTTTCTTATCCTTCGTAAGTTGATGGGCATTTGAGTTGTTTCTGCTTTTTGGTTCTTGTGAATAACGGTGCTGTGAACATCCATGTACAAGTTTATGTATGAACATATGTTTTCAGTTCTCTTGGGCATCAACCTAGAATCAAAACTGCTTGGCCAAATGGTAACTCTGTGTTTTAGCCATGCTGTGTTACAGACCAACTTTTAGTGAGTACTCTGGGCTTCCAGCTGCCTTGAGGAGCAGGAGAAGCCTGGACTCGAGGTCAGACAGACCCAGGTTTGGATCTTGGTTCCGCCATTCCCCAGCCAACTAACGGCGGTTGTGGGTTAGATTGGCAGACAGCCTCACCAGACACAAACAGGCTTTCATATACACCTGTTTACTTGGGTCTCTAGAAGGTTACGAGGCAGAGACACAGCATCTTCATCTCATCGAGGGACTCAGCTGCTACCCACACACACAGCTGCTTGTGCTCTGTCACTACGGGGGCTCTGTTGGGCTATCAGGGACAAGAGCCAGAGACTGTGGGTCACCTTGAGGCATAAAAGCTTCAGTTCTGTTTCCTGCCAACCTTTTCTAGGATTCTGTTCACTGAGGTCCAAGGCCTGCTTGCCAGCTCACAGATCCTCCAACCCAGGGGCAGTTCCACGCCACGAGCAGGCACATAGGACACTGTCATGGGAGTCCCAGATCATTCCCAGGCGGGCAGTCCTGATGTTAACCCTTCACTCACAGTGACCTTGAACAAGTCAGGGCACCTCCGGATCCCCCATTTTCTCATCTGTAAAATGTGAATGATGTCAGCTCCGTCATAGGGTCGTGTAAAGAGGACTCAGTTGGGTGACGAATGTATGTAACGAATCCAGCGGGACCCCTGACACCTTGTATGTCCTTCATAAATGGTACTTGCTATCATAAGTGTACTTCAGTGTCTTGACTGTGTGGGCAGGGCTGGGGCAGAGGCATGTCCTCAGCTGCAACAGGACATCACACTGGGGTTGTCCCTGGAGCTGGAGACTGTCCCTCATATGGAAAGATTGGTTTATGCTTTCAAGGCACTGTCTTCACAAAATTCATTTGGACCCAAAGGTCGTGGTTTCCAATGGATTCCCACCCAAGGTAGGATGATGTCCTCTTGCCCCAGGCAGAGTTATTGGATCCGATTTTGGTCTCAGTTGTCAGGGCTGGTTTATTGGCAGGGTTTGGTCAGTGTTCCATGGTTGGTCCTCATTCAGCACAGTGGGCATTAAATTGAGGGGAATCCCACTGTCTGGTGTCAGGTGCCACTGGGAGTCACATAATAGTGGGGCCAGGACCCAAGGCAGAAATCACGTAGAATCAGAACTGCCCCTGCAAATCCCCATCTAGCCTGTCAAGTAGAATAACATTTTGTCTTTCAGGAAGTCACCCACCATCCATTCATCTTCCCATGTTGGATACCGGAGCTGTTCCTCAAAATGAGCTGCAGGTGAAATTGTTGGCTGCTTTTTAGGGGAAGTTAGATTGAATGGAAAACAATAGCAAACACTTACTCACCTAGCACTTACTATATGCAGGCACTGTTCTCGGTGTTTTACTCATAAAATTCATTTAAGCTGTATTACAAACCTATGAAGTCGATACTATGATTTTTATCAATTTCAGGATGAAAGAAATTGAGGGAAAGAGTTGAGGGATTGGCCCGACATCACACAGCTGTGAAATTGTGGGGTGAGGATTTGAACCCTTAGATCTGGCTCTGGAGTTGCATCTTAGGTTATGCCGTGCTTAGGGGCACAGATGCTCACGCAGGGAGGGATGCTCGGGGACAGGCTCTGCCCTGAGAACGGCATTCTCAGGCCTTCCATCGTGTGCTTCCTCTGAGGAGTACTTTATATTTTCCTTGTGTACGTGAGAATGTGGAATTGCCCACTCTTTAGATCAGGCTTTCTCAACCCTCGGCACTGTGATACATGGGGCTGGGTGATTCTTTGTGGGGGCTGTCCTGTGTATTGTAGGACTTCAGCGGCATCCCTGGACTTCACCTACTAGGTGCCAGTGACACTGCCTTCTACAGTCGTGAGAACCAAAGAAGACTCCAGACATTGCCAGTGAAGTCCCCTAGGGGCAAAATTGCCCCCGGTTGAGAACCCTGATTTGGATTATTCTCTTGCTCTCTCTGGGGTTTGGATTTGGAGAAATTAAATTTGCATTTGAGGGAACTCAGAGGTCTGAAACCTCTGTGTTTGACCCAAGAGAAGCTGGTGGGGCAGGGGCCAAGGAAGGAGGGGGGCAGGTGATGGTACAGATGCACCTTGGTGACCGTCCATTATTCCCAGAAATCAACACAGGCACATCTCTAATTGCTACACACACACACACACACACACACACACACACACACACACACGCACGCACATATATACACATTGTGCTACAACACACAGATAAGAATAATTTTGGTTTTTCTTTGTTGTTAGGAAGTCTGATTGCCTTGATAAGTCTGATTGCCTCTGGACCCGTCGCCCAGACCCCTGTCCCCGGTGACTTTGGGCAACAAGTCATGCTGCCCCTCTTCCCACTCTAAAATCTATTTTTAAAATATAGAAATAATGACACATAAGCAGGTCTCACCAATGGCTGATGGTTTAAATTTAAGGAAGGTTCATGATTACCAAGGAAAATAATCCGCAGAATCAAGGAACTAGACAGATTTCAGTTCTCTCTTTTTTTTTTTTTAACATCTTTATTGGGGTATAATCGCTTTACAATGGTGTGTTAGTTTCTGCTTTATAACAAAGTGAATCAGTTATACATATGTTCCCATATCTCTTCCCTCTTTTCAGTTCTCTTTGATTAGGGTGAGGGATTACATGTTTTGAAATTAACCCCTTACATCTCCAGCTGCTTTACTTCCCCTTATTTATATTTCTTGTTAACATGATATTGATTGCATAAGCAGTGCCAGCAATAAAGTCACCAAAGGGAGATTTCTTCTAAACTATGACCCACACAGTTGCGGAAGGCATTTGGGACCAGAAGGAGACTTTGGTCAGAAGTTGGTTCCTTGATGTTCAGTATTGGAGAACAGCTGGACTGTGTGGACCTGGAGTGTTTAACTCACTCAATCATTTATTCCAGGGTTGATGCTACTGACATTTGGGGCTGGACATTCTTTGCTGTGGAGGCCTGTCCTGTGCACTGTAGGATGTTTAGCAGCATCCTGGCCTCTACCCACTAGATGCCAGTAGCAGCCCCCTAGTTGTGACAACCAAAAATGTTTCCAGACATTGCTGGTGGGGAACCCTGAATCACTTCCGTTTGAGAAGCACTGATTTATTCTTTCACTCATTCATTTATTCATTAAGTCAACAAAACCTTTCAGAGACCTTTGCGTGCCAAACACTGTTCTAAGGGCCACAGAGAAAACCAGACAGGCCTGGTCCTTGCCTTCATGGAGCTGACTTTCTCCCGTCACGGAGAGACAGTGAACACATAAGCAAATATCTAAACAAAGTGACATCAGAGAGTGGTAAGTGCCATGAAAAAGGGGGCCAGGGCTGAGGGCCCCTTTAGATTCTAGGGGAGGGTCAGAGGAGACCTGAGGAGGTGCATTATTTGGTCTGAGACCCAAATATGGAGGAGGAGCCAGGCACGGGAAGATGCACAGGAAGAGACTTCTGGCAGAGGAAACAGCAAGTGCAAAGGCCCTGAGGTGGGAGCATATTCTAGGGATTGTTGGAACCAGGCTAGGGTGTAGAAAGTGGGATAGTAGGAGGAGGAGACATTTGGAGATTTGTTAGGGAAAGGATGTGGGGACTTTGAAAATTCTGATGGGAATTTGGAATTTTGTCTGCTTTGATGGGCAATCTTTGGAGAGATTTGAGCAGGGGAGAGGTATGATCTGATTGACATTTGAGAAAGCTGCCCATGACTGCCAGGTGGCCTGTAGGGGAAGAACAGCAGCAGGGAGATCTTTTACGGGCTGGTGGAGGGGTCAGGGTGAAAGATGCTGGTGGCCTGGACTGGCTGGACTCCAGGGACACACATGGGAACTTGGCTCAAATTGGTCTTTGTCCAAATTCTGCCAGCTGCTGGGACTTCTGAGATTGGATAGAGATGGTTGAAGGCAGTGGGTTCCAGATGCAGGTTGTGGGACATGCATTCCCAGGAGATGTCAACTTCATCAGCATCCCTCAGGAACTCAGCAAACAAAGGGCCAAAACTTCAGGGTCTCCATCCCTGAAGATTTGACTCAGTAGGTGTTGAGATGGGTGTGAAAGGGTCCTGCAACGTGATTCTGCTCTGCTCCGAGTGACTTGGCGAATTCTTCTAGGTTGTCTATTTCTGGATTAAGTAGGGAGTGTGTGTGTGTGTGTGTGTGTGTGTGTGTGTGTGTGTGTGCGTGTGTGTGTTCACCTTCATTGGAGTGGGGTTTGGTGTTGATACAAGGCTCAGCTATATATCCTGGCAAGTGATGCCAATGACGTTTCCTCAGTAAAGACCAGCTCAATAAATTCGGGTTGGAATCCAAGGGGAAAGGCCTGGGTCTGGCCCTACTCCAGCCCTAAGGAAATTCTCTTCACACAGGGGCTCAGCCTTGGGTGTTCCACGACCAATGACTCACTCCTGACTCATTACAGGAGTAAGGAGGCTTCCAGAATGACTCAGAAGCAGCCAGAGATCGTGTTAATGGATCCTTATTTTTTCTGGCATTACAGTACAGATGTATCTCCCCCGCAGATCGTAAAATACTTTAGAATAGGAAGTGCAAAGGGACAGTCAGCCGACTGACTCCAAGCCTCCAAGCCTCAGACATACTCTTTTGGGCCATGGAGGTATTTTAAGTGACTGTGAATTTATATTTAAATATTGGAACAGGTCACATTAGCAATCTGACTTTCTCAGAGTAGATGAGCCACAGAGACAGAAGGCAGATTGGTGGTTGCCAGGGGCTGTGGAGAGGAAAAAATGGGGAGAAACTGCCCAATTGGTATGGGGTTTTACTTTGGAATGATGGAAATGTTTTGGAACAACGGTGTGAAGTATTAAATGCCACTGAATTCTTCACTTTAAAATGGTTAATTTTATGTGATGTGAATTTCACCTCGATACATTTTTTGTTATTTTTAAATATTACATTTAAATATTTAACATATTAAATTAAAATATTTAAATATTTTTAAATATTTTAAAGTATTAAAAAAATACTTTAGACCTTATTTTTTTGGAACAGTTTTAAGTTCACAGCAAAATTAAGGGGAAGGTACAGAGATTTCTCATATACCCCCCTCCCCGCCTCCCACAAATAGCTTCCCTCATTATCAACATCCCCTGCCAGAGGAAACATTTGCTACAATTGATGAACCTACATTGACACGTCCCCATCACCCAAAGTCCATAGTTTACATTAGGGTTCACTCTTGGTGTACCTTCTATAGGTTTGGACAAATATAATAACATGTATCCACCATCACAGTATCATACAGAATAGTTTCACTGCCCCCCAAAAACCTGTTCACTCCCTCCATCCACCCTAATCCATGATCTTTTTACTGCCACCATAGTTTTGCCTTTTCTAGAATGGCATATAGTTGGAATCATACAGTATGCAGCTTTTTCAGAGTGGCTTCTTTCACTTAGTAATATGCAATTAAATCTTTTTTTTTAACTTTACTCTGGATTGCTGACTTCTTGTGAATGGCTGTTAGATTTGGAAGGGTGGACCTGTCCCTTCAGGGTGAGCCCCAGCTCTCACCCAACGAGCTGACTTTTTTCCTACCCCAGCTCAGCCCTCTAAGTACCTGAGTTTGCAGCACCCCCATCACCACCCATCAAGGACAATGGGGAAGAAACAACAATACTCCAACAATAGCATTTCTACTAGGCTTTCCAGAGGTGCAAGAAGCTTTGAGTTGGAATTTCTAATACTGTAGTTTTCTCCGCAAACCTCTTGAAGTTGATTGAGGGGCCTGTTTGCAGTAGCCCGGCCTTGGGGGTCAGGCTGTACATGGCCATCCTAGCCCACTTACCCTGAGCCCCCGTGTTCCTGCTCATGCCCTGGCCTTTTATATGCTTCACTCTCTGCTCCCTAAATTTGTCCTTTAGATCTTAAAATATTTTGTGTGTGTGTCCAAATCCCTATTATCTTTTTAAAAAATTAAAAAAAAATTTTATTGAAGTATAGTTGGTTTACAATGTTGTGTTAGTTTCAGGTGTAAAGCAAAGTGATTCAGTTATACTATATATATGTGTGTGTGTATATGTGTGTGTGTATATATATACGTATATTCTTTTTCAGATTCTTTTCCCTTATAGGTTATTACAAAATATTGAGTAGAGTTCCCTGTGCTATACAGTAGGTCCTTATTAGTTATCTATTTTATATATAGTAGTGTGTATATGTTAATCCCAAACTCCTAATTTAACCTGATCTTAAAATATTTTTTAAAAATTCATTTATTTTTAATTGAGATATAATTCATATACCATAGCATTTACCCCTTTAAAGGCTACAATTCAGTGGCCTTTGGTATATTCCAAAGGTTGTGCAACCATCATTACTGTCTAATTCCAGAATGTTTTCATCACCTGCAAAAGAAACCCCATGTCCTTTAGATCTTCATCCTCATCACTAAGAACCATCCCCTACTCTGAGCTAGGTGCCCTTCCTGTCAGCCCCAAGTGCCCCCAGCCTGGTGGCCAGCTGTTGTGTCCACCTCTTGGGTTTGCTAAAATGTCACGAAATAGCCAAGAGCCTTGTGGATACCCTGCCCTCATAACTAAAGGATTAGCACCTGGAATAGCAGGGGCAGCTGGGGGCACCCTGCACCACTGCCCATTCTGACAGGATAGTGGCCATGCCATGTTGAATATTTTGATCGTGACTCTGCTTACCCCATTAATGACACCTTTCAGACTGAGTTGAAATTGCCCATTTGCACATATATACAATGGAATATTTTACTCAGCCATAAAAAGAAACGAAATTGAGTTATTTGTAGTGAGGTGGATAGACCTAGAGTCTGTCATACAGAGTGAAGTAAGTCAGAAAGAGAAAAACAAATACCGTATGCTAACACATATATGGAATCTAAAAAAAAAAGGAAAAAGGTTCTGATGAACCTAGGGGCAGGACAGGAATAAAGACGCAGACGTAGAGAATGGACTTGACACGGGGAGGGGGAAGGGTAAGCTGGGATGAAGTGAGAGAGTGGCATGGACATATATACGCTACCAAATGTAAAATTGATAGCTAGTGGGAAGCAGCCACATAGCACAGGGAGATCAGCTCGGTGCTCTGTGGCCACCTAGAGGGGTGGGATAAGGAGGGTGGAAACGCAAGAGGGAGGGGATATGGGGATATATGTATATGTATAGCTGATTCACTTTGTGATACATCAGAAACTAACACACCATTGTAAAGCCATTATACTCCAGTAAAGATGTTGGGAAAAAAAAAAGAAATTTCCCATTTGCTTCTTTGCTTCCCTCCCCCGCATGCCCCCCACCCCAGTGATGTTCATGAGGGCAGGACTTGGTGCATTTGGTTCACTGTACTTCGCTTGGATCTGGCATGGTGCTTGGTAAATAATAGGTGTTCAATAAACGTGGCGCCGTTGCTCTAGGCCCAATTTCTCAAACTGCCTTATTTCTTAAGCAATTTTGAAAATCAGTTTAAAGCATCTATAATTAAGTTGACTATGAACTTAATTTTATGTTGTTGGACAATTTAAACTGCAATTTCCATTTTAGTCATCATTTTGTTTTGTTTTTTTTGTTTTGTTTTGTTTTTTGTTTTTGCGGTACGCGGGCCTCTCACTGTGGTGGCCTCTCCCGTTGTGGAGCACAGGCTCCGGACGCACAGGCTCAGTGGCCATGGCTCACAGGCCCAGCCGCTCCGTGGCACGTGGGATCTTCCCAGACCGGGGCACAAACCCGTGTCCCCTGCATCGACAGGCAGACTCTCAACCACTGCGCCACCAGGGAAGCCCTTAGTCATCATTTTAAATATCGAATTATCCTGCAAACGATAAACACACATGCACGGCAATTACAAAACTTACTGCTTTCAGGGTGATGGGGAAATTTAGTGGTTGATGAGACCCCAGATGAAAGAATTGTAAAATATAGCAACAAAATATGTTAAATTGGAAAATAATGTTTGGAAGCAATGTCCTTAAAACGACTTAAAAAACTTTTTACTTTGAAATAATATCAAACTTACAGGAAAGTAGCAAGAATAGTACAAAGAACTGAGACGTGTCCTTTACCTTGATTCAGCTATTGTTAACACTTTGCTGTGTGTGTGTTTATTTTATGAAGTGTTTAAGAGTAAAATGAACATATAATGCTCACTTCCTCCTGAATCCTTCAATGTGTATTCTACGAACAGGATATTCTCTTACATAAACAGAGGACAGTGATTCAAAATGAGACACTTACCTAATCTTCAGTCCGTATTCCCATGTCTTTTATTGTAATTTTTTTTTTTCCCAGTTCAAGATCCAATTGGGATCACCCATTGCATTTAGTTACTCTTTTTTTTTGGCCACACTGCATGGCATGTGTTATCTTAGTTCACTGACCAGGGATTGAACCCACGCGCCCTGAAGTGGAAGCGTGGTGTCTTAACCACTGGACTGCCAGAGAAGTCCCAGTTAGTTATTCTTGAGCTTTTCTCTGCCTTTTTCTGTCTTTCGTGACATGGACAGTTTTGAGGAGTAAAGGTTTGCTATTTTGAGGAATGTACCTGAACTTGGGTCTGTCTTATATTATTCATGACTAGATCCAGGTCATGATTTTTGAACTATGAATATAGTTCCCTGTGCTATACAGTAGGACCTTATTGTTTATCTATTCTATGTATAATAGTTTGCATAAGATGCTATCATTTGAAGGTACACTGGTTCAGTTATAGCTCTTGAGGGTGGGGAGTAAATACCATATTAATATTTGCATCCTTTAGTGGATGCATCCTGATTCCAGACACATTAAAATGGTCAAAAAAGGGACTTCCCTGGTGGTCCAATGGTAAAGAATCCGCCTTCTAATTCAGGGGACGCGGGTTTGATCCCTGGTCAGGGAAGCAAGATCCCACATGCCGCTGGGCAACTAAGCCCGTATGCCACAACTATTGAGTTCATGCACCTCAACGAGAGAGCCTGTGTGCTGCAAACTACAGAGCCCACGTGCTCTGGAGCCCACGCGCCACAACTACAGAGCCTACGTGCCCTGGAGCCCGGCGCCTCAACGAAGATCTCATGTGCTGCAACTAAGAACTGACACAGCCAAAAAAATAAGGAAAATAAATAAATTTTTTTTTAATTTAAAATGGCCAAAAATAAAAATGCAGGAAAGACAGGATTCTATTTAGCAGATGAGGAAACCAGTGCTCCCAAGAGCCAGATTACAGACCCAACCTCACTTAAGGGTATTTGATGACTTCAGATCCTGCCCACTGTTGAGCAGAATCTGGTAGCTAAAGCACATTAAATAGGTGAATTCTACTCTCTGCAAAAAAAAAAAAAAAAAAAAAAAAAAAAGCACCTCACTCACAGTGAGGGTGACGACAAACAGGAATACAGGTTTCTTACCTCCTTCAACCTCCCTGAGGTACCACCTGCTCTAAGTGCCTTCCTGCTGGCTGACTTCTGCTCTGACCTTCTGGAAAAATCAGTCCTTGGCCTCTCTGCTTTTTTTCTCGCCCTCAGTTAATAACTCTGAGTCTCCTGTTTAAAAGAGGTGAGCGTAACTGCAGCTGCCCTCGTGATCTCCCCCCACCACCAGCTGTCTTCAAGTAAGACTGCAACTCTTCATTTTATCACCCGGATTCTTGGAGGAAGCTGACTCTCGTTGCCCTTTCTGCCCTTTGAAACCACCGGACAAAACATAATGTGGATTATACAGAGTTTAAACTCTTCAACATTAGAGCCTGTATGTGTTAGCTACTGCTGTATAACAAGTTACCCCAAACTTAGCAGCTTCAGACAACAAACATTTATGATCTCACACTGTGCCTGAAGCTCAGGAAACTGGGGCAGCTTAGCTGGGTAGTTCTGTCTCAGGGTCTCATGAGGCTGCTGTCATATTAAGGCCTGACTGGGGCAGGAGGAGCTGCTTCCAAGAGGGCTCCCTCATGTGGCTGTTGGCTGGAGGCCTCAGTTTCTTAGACACGTGGACCTCTCCATAGGGCTGCTCCCAACGTGGCAGCTGGTTTCCCCCAGGGAGAGCAAGGGAGACAGCAAAAGAGAGTGTCCAAGACAGAAGCCACAGTGTCTTTTATGACCTAATATCAGGTATGATAAACAATTACTTCTAATGTGTACTATCAGTCATGCAGACCAGCCCCAGTGATTCATTGTTGGAGGGGACTGTACAAGGGTATAAATGCCAGGAGGTCGGGATCATGGGGGCCAATTCAGAGGCTGGCTACTTACAGATCCCAGCCCAAAAAAGGAACAAATGCATGTGTGCCTACAGAGTGCCCACTGTACTCCAGGCCCTGATGTTAAGTAGGTGTGATTATCCCCATTTTACAGGTGAGGAAACTGAACAAGAAAGGTTGAGTCACTGGTCTAAGGTCACACAGTAAATGACAGAACTGGAATTTGAAAGGCAGTAGTCTGCTTCCTTAAAAAAATATTATTAAAGAGTTCCAAATGTATACCAAATAGAATAATATAAATGAGCCCCATGTGGCCATCACACAGCTTCAGAAATGATCAACTCCTGAACAATCTTCTTTCATTTATACCCTGCCTCTCCCCCTCCCCCTGATTATTTTGAAACAAACCCCAGACATTACATCACTCCAAACATAAATATTGTGATGTTATCTCTAAAAGACAAGAATTGGTTTTTAAAAGCAAAACCACAATAGCATTTTCTCACTTTAAAAATGGTTAACAATTCCCATGATATTTCAATCAAGAAATACCCAGGGTCCAAATTCCCTTGATTGTCTCATAACTTTATTATTTGTTGGAACCACAATTGAATATCTTCCACATTTTGCAATTGGTGGCTGGATATCTTAGGTCCCTTTTCATCTGTAGATTTCCCAGTCCTCTCCTTGCTCTCTCTCATTTTTTTCCCCCTTTGCAATTGATTTGTTGTTCTGTTGAGCTTCTCACAGTCTGGAAAATTGCTGATTGCAACCCTGATGTGTCCTTTGTTGCCTATGTTTCTTGAGCTTGGTGAGATTCAGGTGTGATATTTTGGGGGCACAGCTGACTTCAAAGGAGGGGGTGAGTTCTTCCATCAGGGGCTCCCAATGCCTGGTTGTCCTCAGCTGCTTCTCTTGAATGCATTAGGGGCTTCAGCATGGTGTCATTCTAACGCTATCATTCTGTCTCCGTTTGTAAGCCGAAGGAATCCAGAACGAGAAACTCCCCCTCTTCAAATATTTAGTCATTGCAAGATACACTTTACAGAGAAAAGACATAATAAACGTTTGATGCTTGCTCTTCATTTTTCCGCTTTCAAGTGATGAGTTTGTTCCCCAGCATCCCTCATAAGTGACCACTGAGGGTTTTGATTAAGTATCACATGACTCACGGGCTACAACATTCTTATTGCTGCTCAAGTTGTTCCATCTTTGGCCGGTGGGAGGCTCTACCCATTGGCCGCTGAGTCTCTTGACCTGGCTCTCATGGTCTTTGACAGCTTCCTTGCAACCTGGGATGTTCCGATGTCCCAGCCTCATCAAGCTGGGATGGCCTGGAATCGCCATTTCTCCAAGCAGCCCTGGCTCCTTTGGAGAATGGAGTTTAGAAGCCACAGTCTGGTTTCCTCTCCTGTGCCAGCTGTCTGGCTCTGTGGCTAGGAAGTGCATCAAGCAGGGCTGACAGCATCTCTTAGTGGACGTATTTTGGGGATTCACTGTTGTCACCAGGCACGGGTCCCTTTCAGTTGACCTGCAGTTCCTCGGGGCAGCCAACAGGAGGGGCAGCTATGAAACTCCGGCCTGAGATTCAGTGTGGCTGATTCTGCCACTCGGAGCAGCTGCTAGCCCATAATGCGCCTCCTCCGTGCAAATCAGAAAAGATGCTCCTTCCATGGGCAGGCAGTTCCCTCCAGGGCCTGCAGCTGGAGAGCAGAGCATGCACCTGATTCCAGCAGCGCATCACCTGGGCAATTGCTTCTTTGCTCTGACCCTGGGGCAGTTCACTTCACCTCCCTGAGCTCCCGACTCGTCTGCAGAATGGCTCTCTGTCCCTTTCCAACCTCGCTTATTTTCTTTGGGCTCATTTGTCCCCAGGCGGGTGTTATGGGTTGACTTGTATCCTCCCCAAAAGAGATATACGGACGTCCTAACCTGCAGTACCTCAAAACGTGACTTCGTTTGGAAATAGGGGTTTTGCAGATGTAATTAGTTAAGATGAGGTCATCCTGGAGTAGGGTGGGCCCCTAGTCCTATATGACTGGTGTCGTTTAAAAAGATGGCCATGTGAAGACAAACACTTGGAGAAGGCCATGAGACAACACAGGCAGAGGTTGGAGTGATGCAGCTACAAGCCAAGGAAGGCCAAGGGTGCCAGTTGTCATCAGAAGGTAGGAGAGAGTCCTGGGATAGATTATCCCCCAGAAGGAACCAATCCTGCAGACAGAGATTTTGGTGTTTGTTTTGTTTTGCTTTGTTTTTTTGAGCACAGCGAAAAAGGCAGGTTTTAAGACAACGTGATTTTGGTGTTTTAAGTTGCCCAGTTTGGTGTGCATTGTTACAACAGCCCTGGGAAATGGATACAGCAGTGACTGCTTTCCCCTGTTCCCTGCTACTCTGAGGGTGGTCCATGGACCTGCAACATCAGCATCACCTGGGTGCTCATTAAAATGCATCTCAGGCCCCATCCCAGACCTCCTGAATCAGCGTCTGCATTTAACAAGAGAGCCGGGTGGTTTGTATGTGGAGAAGCACTGCATTATATAACAGGAAGGTGGCGGAATGATTAGCCCCCAGGGCAAACGCACAATTATTTCTGTTCATAGTTGGTATTGAACTCTCACTGCCCACCAGGCAGTATCCCAAGCCCTTTATGTACATTATGATTCTCATGTAATCTTCCCGGCAGCTCCGTGCACTCGGTACTTCCCAATGTGTGCACTGCACTACTCCAGGGAACACGATTCACACTGACTATGATTGAATGATGCCCCCTGGTGTTGTGCAACTCAGCATCCCTGACTCTTATTATCCCATTTTATAGATGAGGAAACTGACACACAGCGAGGTTAAGTCACTTGCTCAAGGTCACACAGGTCCTCAGTGGTGGAGCTGGGATTTGAATCTGCTAATTTGTCTCTGAACTTGTACCCAGGACCTTTTACTCACCGCCCAACCCCTCTCTCTAAAGGAGAGCCAGTGAAGGCCGCGTCTTTTCTCCCGCCATTTCTTCTCTCTTTTAAATTGTAAAATACACATAGCGTCAAAGTGACGTTTTTAACCATTTTATTTTATGTATTCATTTTTTTGGCTGCGTCGCGTGGCTTGTGAGATCCTAGTTCCCTAACCAGGGATCAAACCTGGGCCCTTGGCAGTGAAAGTGCTGAGTCCTAAACACCGGTCCGCTGGGAAGTCCCTTAACCATTTTAGAGTGAACGATTCAATGGCATTTAGGACATTCACAGTGTTATACAACCATCATCGCTATTCCATTCCAGAGTATTTTTATCACCCCAAAAGGAAACCCCATAGCTATTAACAGTTGCTCCCTGTTCCCACAAGCCCCCGGCAACCAGTAATCTGCTTTCTGCCTCTGTGAACTGGCCTATTCTGGACATTTCAAGAATGGAATCCTACAATATGGGACCTTTTATGTCTGGCTTCTTTCACTTAGTATGTTTTCAAGGTTCCTCCATGTTGTCGCATGCATCAGTACTCCAATAATTCTTTTCATGGTTTTTTTTTTTTTAGTTGTGGTTAAATATACATAGGAAAAAAATCTACCATTTTCAACTCAGTGGCAACAAGTCCATTCACGCTGTTGTGTCACCGTCACCACCATCCATCTCTAGAACCGCTTCGTCACCCTAAACTGAGAGCTTGTGTCCATGGAGCAATCACTCCCCATTTCCTCCTCCCACCAGCCCCCAGTAGCCTCTATTCTACTTTCTGTCTCTATGAATTTGCCTTTTCTGGGTAGCTTAGGTTAAGTGGAATCATACAGTATCTGTGCTTTCGTGTCTGGCTTCTTTCCCTGAGCCTAAGGTTTTCAAGGTTCGCCCACATTGTAGCAGGTATCTGTGCTTCATTCCTTTTTATGGCTGAGTGACACCCCATTGCGTGGACAGGCCACGTTTTGCTCATCTGCCTGTCCGCTGATGGACATTTGGGTGGTTTCCACCTTTCGGTGATGGTGAATGTTGCTGCCGTGGACATGCGTGTACACGCTTTTGTTTGAAGGCTTGTTTTCAGCTCTTTTGTTTTCCCATTTCTTCTGAAAACTCTGAGTCTTTAAGGAATTTGGCCCGTGGTTCCAGCAGCAGCAGCAGGGGGCAGTGAGCAGTAGCTGGGGTGGAGGTAGGGGAGTTGGCCTGGGTGCCCCCAGGGGAGAGGTGAGGGTGCTTGCACAGGGCCCATCCAGGGCCGAGCGGCCAGGGGCCCGCTGACATTTTGCCGGCGTTTTGCTGCCACGCACACCCAGCCAATAAAGTTGGGGTGTCTCTCTAAAAAGAAAGAAAGAACAGAAACTAGAGGGAAGACTTAGTGACCAGAGGGAAGTCTGTTCTTTTATTCGCTTCCACACTCAAACCTCTATTGTGCTGACCTTTGAATCAAAGCTATGAGGACTTAGCAATCAGCACCTGCTCAGACATCCCCACAGCCTTAAACCTGCCCGTCCCGGGCCCAGATGTCGGGGGAGGAGGAGGATGTGCTGTCATTTGAAGCAAGAAGTTGGAGTCTGAAGGATGACGGAGCTATTGTTGCATCTGGAGCATTCTAGAGAAGAACAGTCCAGCCCCCATGGTGCACGCCCTGGGTTAGCCAGGCCCACACGGTTTCTGAAGGGCTCATAGGGTCCTCTGCTTTTTTGGGTGTGGTTTCCTTCCTTCCTGCTTTGTTCCCCGAACTGAGTTTATCTTGAAAATGGAACAAAGGAGGGCTCCTGGATGGCAGTGAGCATACAGATCACCTGGGGTCTTGTTAAAATGAAGATTCGGGCTCAGGGGGCCTGGGGTGGGGCTGCTGATCCTGCATTTCTAACAAGCTCCGGGGCACGTGGGAAGCAGGTGGATGGGCCGAGGGCTGGGCAGATGTGGTCTTAGCTGTCTCTCCGTCACACCTCGGAGTCCCCTTCCTCCCACGTCTTCCTGGTGTTACGCTGCTGTTAGCAGAAGAGCCACCTGACTCTAAGTGGGTGTCGGGGCTGAAGAAATAAATAGCAGCATCCTACTTCTTTTCAACAACAGGGAAAAACATCTAACGGAAGACATCCAAAAAGATCATCACCTGCCGAGGCTTTTTCTCACTTTCTCCTGTTCTCAAAAATCTCGACCATGAATGACTCAAACAATAAATAGAGTGATATTAACCACAGCGACCTGAGGCCCCCTCTGGTCTGGCATCGTAGGTATTTTTCATCTCAGGAGCCTTGGACATCTGCGGTTAAATGTAACTCTCCCATTTTATAGATGAGTAAACTGAGGCTCTGAGTGGTTTAGTGCCCTGTCCAGGACCATGTATGCAGCAAGGATGGAGCATGAATGTGGATCAGGGTTCTCTGGCTTTCACTGTACCCACTGTCCAGGTAGGGGCCAGAGTGGGCATTTTTACTCCACAGAGAGTGGTGGCCCTTTTTTTTGCATAGGGACTGGTAAGCCCAGACGAAAGGACCTGCTTTCTGGAATTTTCTCACACATTCAACTGTAATGGCCAATTACTCAACTGGGGATTTTTAGGTCTGAATTTATTTTTATTTGGACCACAGATGGCCCCCAGAATATCAATGGGCTTGTTTTTTTCTGAAACGTGTCTTGCCTCAATGCAAAGCTGAGGCTGCCTCTGATCATTTCTTTGTTTTTCTATTTTTTAATTCAAATTTACATAAAAGTACAGAGAACAATGACCCTGGTATTCCCTTTGCCCTGCTCAGTCATGATCAGCACGTGACCAGCCTGTTTCGTCTTCACCCCCATCCACTCCCCACCCCCGGATTATCTTGAAACAAATTCTAGACATCATCTCAGATGCTATTTTCATAGCAAAGTGAAGCAAGGAGAAAAGATACCATCTTTCCTCAGACCTTTGCCACAGTGAAAAGCATAAGGCTTTGCAGAGTGTCTGAAAGAGAATTTAAAATAGGACGTCTGATGAGGAAGTTAGTCTTCAAAGTATTTGAAACCAATAAAGGGCAACTTTTAAAGAGACTATTAGATCACTGATGAATTGAGGATTAAATCAACCTTCCCCCACCCGGCCCCAAATCAAACGCGCTTTAGAAGTTTGTGGGAAGGGGGATGCGTATGGTGCCTGTGGGATGCAGTCCTCCCCACGCCCACCACCGACTTTACTCTGTCTAGACAGGGCACCGCCCCCAAACTGTGTCCATTTTTTGTACAGAGAATTCCCATAAGCCCCTCCCCACCGCAAAGTTCCCCCTATTATTAACATCTTGCATTAGTGTCATCCATTTGTTATGATGAACCAGTACATTATTATTAACTAAAGTCCATAGTTTCCATCAGGGTTCACTCTTGGTACTGTACCTTCCACAGGCTTTGACAAATGTATAATACAGTATCGTGCAGACTAGTTTCAC
This sequence comes from Delphinapterus leucas, assembly GCF_059928025.1. Lineage (NCBI taxonomy): Eukaryota > Metazoa > Chordata > Mammalia > Artiodactyla > Monodontidae > Delphinapterus > Delphinapterus leucas. Next base: position 29,396,938 of record NC_143143.1, read on the forward strand.
TGCCCTAAACATCCCCTGGGCTCCAATTATTCATCCTCCCTCTCCCCTAACCCCTGGCAACCACTGACCTTTTTACTATCTCTATAGCTAAGTCTTTTCCAAAATGTCATAGAGTTAGAATCATACAGTATGTAGTCTTTTCAGCCTGGCTTCTTTTACTGTGTAATATGCATTAAGGTTCCTCCATGTCTTTTCATGGCTTGGGAGCTCATTACTTTTTCGCGCTGAATAATGTTCCATTGTGTGGATGTACTATGATGTATCCATTCACCTATTGAAGGACATCTTAGTCGGTTCCAGTCTGGGGCAATTATGACTAAAGGTGCTAGAAACATCTGTGTGCTGGCTTTTGTGCGGATGTAAGTTTTCAACTCATTTGGGTAAATAGGAGTGCAGTTGCTGGGCTGTAGCTCATGTAGAAATTTTAGGGTGACTTGCAGAGATTCTTTGGTCAATGGCTTCAATCAGAATTTTTATTGAGGTGTAGCATACATACAGTAAAGTGCACTAATCCCAAATGTACAGTTGGATGAATTTTTATACACATGCCCACACAGGTCAAGATGCGGAGCATCTCCAGCATTGGGAGCCCCCTTGTGCGCCTTCCCAGTTGCTGGCCCTCTACCATCCCCAGAGATAACACTGCTCTGACCTCTAGCACAATCCATTGTTTATGCCAGTCAGGCAGCTCCCACCCTGCAGCTTTGGAAAGGGGATTTTTTGGGGGTGCGGGTGGAGAGAAGAGGCCGTTAGTGATAGTTTGCTTCATTTTGGTTTGTTTTGAATGGAGCCTAATTTTATCACCAAATTCTTCTTGCCCATCCAGAGCAGGGATTGGCACAAGTTCTGGGTAAATATTTTCGGCTTTGCCAGCGATTGAGTGAGCATGGCTGTGTTCTAATAAAACTTTATTTACAGAAATAGGAAGTGGGCCAGATTTGGCCCTTGGGCTGGAGTTTGTGAATCCAGGGTAGAACAGTGCTTTTCCTTTGCAAAGTTCATGTCCAGGCCCCACTCCAAATCTGAATCTGCATGTCCCGGGTCCAGGGCAGTGTTGCGTGCATTTTAAGGCCTCCTCGGGTAACTTTCAAGCACATTCCATGAGAACCTACTGGGTTTCCCTCCAAGGTGGGGGACAAGGCATGTCCTGGGCCCAGAACTGTGAAAGTGGATTTAAATTTAAACAGAAGCCCAGCTAGACCCTCCCCACCTTGACTTAGGTGATCTCATTTCTCCTTTCTCCATCAGTCATTCTCTCCTCTTCCTCTTGAGATAACAGGCTTCTGCCTGGCGGGTGGAGGGCGCGAGATGGATACCAGAAAGTACTCCCGTTGAGGATAAGGAAGTTTCCTTGGTGAAAGTGGAGGGGCTGGGGGAATATGGGGAGATCAGGAGTCTCGGGGAATCCCTGCACAGTTGAAAAGTCAGCCCCTGGGGAGTGAGAGAGGGAAGGTTGTGGTCAGAGGGGGAATTTTACAGTTTGGCTCCTTGGACCAGTTTTGAGTGACAGTGAGACTGTCAGCTGTTCACAACGACTGAGCATGGTGTGTGTTTCAGGCATTACGTACCTGCTACCTTCACTTGATCTTTTTAATCGAATACCCTCGGCAGTGGCTCCCGTGGGCATTCCCATTTTACGGAAGTGGAGACTGAGGCGGTGAGAGGTTCCGTAGCTTAGGGACAGCCGGGGAGCTACTCAGAGGTTGGAGCCGGGATTTGGACCCTGGCAGTCAGGCACCTCTGTACTGTTTGCCTCTCAAGGGGGTGACCAGGTGGATGCCTGGGAGGGGGGAGTTGGAAGCCGGTGGCATTGAGAGGTGGAGGCGACTGTCGGCGCATGTGTGCTCCATGGCTGCGGAAGTGGCAGGAGAAAAGGCTGGGGGGGACGGAGGACCCCATGTCAGGGAAGGGTGGGCAGGCTCAAGCCATGGCCTTCAAAACTCTCCAAACTAGAAAGCTGATCTGAGACCACATCCATGTTAGCGGTGGGGCACAGGCTGGGCAAACTGCAGAGGTGGACAGAGTGAGGGCTTGGAGGGTTGCCCAGAGAACAACCCGCGTAAAACAGGATCAAAACAATGTTTGGAAGTGCAACGGGCATCCTTTTCTACTTGCTTTGGATAATTATAACAACAGCAAAAACAACAATAATAATACCTTCCATTCAAGTTACGGAAACAGTCAACCAGGACTCAACAAAATAAACAGAACCTTCCAACAGGTGGAATTTTTCCTGCATTTTATTTCAGGAAACCACAGTCAAAAATAGAAAACCAGTGGGTGGGCAGGGGATTTATTTGAATGCATAACTTCCAGGTTTCACCCTGGATCAGTGCACACTTGGGTCTCTTGTAAACCTTTTAAGTCTGTATTGTTCTACAACAGAGGTCCCCAACCCCCAGGCCACAGACCGGTACCAGTCCGTGGCCTGTTAGGAACCAGGCCGCACAGCCACAGGGGAGCGAGCGAGGCTTCATCTGCCGCTCGCGCCCCATCGCTCGCATTACCGCCCGAACCATTCTCCCACCCAGCACACCCCACCCCCACCTCGTCCACGGAAACATTGTCTTCCATGAAATCTGTCCCTGGTGCCAAAAAGGTTGGGGACTGCTGTTCTACAAAAAGGACAGATGTCCCCAGTGAGCCTGAAGGGACTGGATTATGAGGAAGGTTCAACACAACAAATATTTGCCGAGAATCCTAATGCCAGGTGCTCTGGGGGATATAAAACTATTGAAAACATGGTCTCTGCCCTCGAAGGATGTTCAGTTATTGGAAGAGGACTCATTTATCTTGGAGTGAAGGGGGCAAAATTGTACTTAGACAATTAGTTGAAAGATCCTCAATAAGGTTTAAGGTGAAAAGGGTATAAGAGACTCCCAAGAGTCTTAACTTCTGGAACATTCCAGGTTTGGAAGTGCTACGTGATCATGTCTAATTCTTAAATGCCAGGTACGGTCACCAGGAGAGCTCAGCATCTGAAAGGCACAGGTGAGAACGTTCTGGAGGACAGCTGGGGTTCTGGCACAGCCCCTTCTTCCTTTAGAACATGAGGAGTAAATGCAGATGTCATTACACATCCTGCCTCTGAATCTTAGCTGACGCTCCCTTGGGTGTCAGAAACCCACGGTTCTATAGGAGCCTCCTGGGTGCTTACCCTGACCACCTTCCTTCTTGGAAGGTCAAGCAGGCTTGTCCCCCACAGGCCTGCTGGCTACCTTTGCTCCCCCCGATGTGGCAAGCCTGCGGCTCACAGGCCAGTGTGCAACACAGCCTGTGGCCTTTTGTTAACATAATTAGTGACCTTTGTGTAAAAATCTGATTTCCCATGAAAAGTCTGGGTTTCTGGCTTCCCGTCAAGATATCGGATCTGGCACTACTAGGTGAGGTTTGCTGAGTAGAGTCACCTGCCCTCCCCGCCCAGCAATGTATTGCCACCCGTCATGGGGCTCGCACGGTTGCTTTTCATTTTTTTAAAGATAGTTTCTTTTTAATTGTATAGAAGTTTTTTAAAAAAATTTTTATTATAGTTGATTTACAATGTTGTTAATTACTGCTGTACAGCAGAGTGACTCAGTTATACATATATAAACATTTTAAATAATGATTTTAAAAAATTCTTATTATTTTATTTTTATTTTTTGGCTGCATCGGGTCTTAGCTGCGGTGCTCGGGCTCTTCGTTGTGGTGCGCGGGCTTCTCTCTAGTTGAGGTGCAAGGGCTCAGTAGTTCGGCACACGGGCTTAGTTGCCCCGTGGCATGTGGGATCTTAGTTCCCCAACCAGGGATGGAACCAGTGTCCTCTGCGTTGGAAGGCAGATTCTTAACCACTGGACCACCAGGGAAGTCCCTATATACATTCTTTTTCATATTGGTTTTCCATTATTGTTTATTACAGGATATTGAATATAGTTCCCTGTGCTATACAGTAGGACTTGTTGATCCATCCTATATATAATAGTTTGCATCTGCTAATCCCCAACTCCCAGCCCATCCCTCCCCCACCCCCTCCTCCTTGCGCACAGCTGCTTTCTGGCTCCAGCGTTGAAATGCAGCTCATCACAAGTGGCCAGGGGTTGGCGCCGACTTGTGCATGTCGTGCTCGCTTCCCTCCATCAGGAACACGAGGCCCCCGCTGATGTGAGGCTTCTGCACCCGTGGGCTGCACATGGCCGCGCTGTTCAGTCACTGGCGGAATAACCCAGCATTTCCCTTTGGGGAATTGGTCACTGTCGCTGCTAGGCAGGAAGGTGGTGATCAATGTCACCGACACAGTTCACGTCAAAGGTGACCCATTTGCAAACAGGGCAAGTGATATTTGGAGTCAAATTAGGGGAAAGTACTGGATTCTTTAAGAGGGTGGGGAAAAAATGCTGGTGCGATGAGGATTGTTTCGAGCCTTCTAGGTTAGCGCTGCAGCCTGAATGAGTTTGGGTTTAAATGTATGCGGAACATGTGGGACATGGAAACCACAGAGTGAGTTCAGCCACTGCCCTTTGGGCCCTGGAGTGAGGGGGCTCTGGGTTCTTTCCTAGGCACCCGGTGGCCACGTTTTTCCACCTGTTTTTCCGAGTAAGTGCCATCATCACCTACGTGGGCTGTGACTGGTTCAGCAGAAGCTTCGTGGGCTGTTTTGTCACCGTGCTTCTCCTCCTGTCCTTCGACTTCTGGTCTGTGAAGGTAAGGCCCCCTCACCTGTGACAGCCTCGCTCCTGAAACACGTGGCTGCGTTTCCAGATGCTCACAGTTCTGATGCATGTGGCTGATTTGGGCTCAGAGGCACTTTGGTTTAAACTGCTGATGTGTACTTAAGAATACTAAGCCGAATACTGTCACTTAAAATTAGAGAAAAAAATACATTGCTTAGTTGAATAAATGGCTTCTGTCATGCTTGCAAACATGTAGTGTATGAGGGTGACAACTCCATAGGGCTTTGGATTTTTTGTAAATTTTACATATGACATAATATTATAAATAATATATTTTAAAATTCCATATAATATGAATATATGTGCGTGTGCGTGTGTGTGTGTCTGGGGAGTCCTTTTTTCATGAATGAAACTTTGTTTTTAAAATTTTTATTGGAGTATAGTTGATTTACAATGTTGTGTTACTTTTCTGCTGTACAGCAAAGTGAGTCAGTTATACAGTTATACATATACATATATCCACTCTTTTTTAGATTCTTTTCCCATATAGGTCATTACAGAATATTGAGTAGAGTTCCATATGCTATACAGTAGGTCCTTATTAATTATCTATTTTAGATATAGTAGTGTGTATATGTCAATCCCAATCTCCCAATTTATCCCTCCCTCCCCTTCCCCACTGGTAACCATAAGATTCTTTTCTACATCTGTGACTATTTCTGTTTCATTAATAAGTTCATTTGTACCACATTTTTAGATTCCACATATAAGCAATATCACAGGATATTTGTCCTTCTCTTTCTGACTTACTTCACTCAGTATGACAATCCCTAGGTCCATCCACGTTGCTGCAAATGGCGTTATTTCATTCTTTTTTATGGCTAATATTCCATTTTATATATGTACCGCATCTTCTTTGTCCATTCTTCTGTCGATGGACATTTAGGTTGCTTTTTAAGGTAAGCTTAGTTAAGAATTAGAGGCCTCAAAACTGATTTTGAGAAAGCCCCACAGTTCAGTTCCCCTCTCCTCCTTCTCACGGTGCAAGCTTGGCATGAAATGGTGACTTTTATTCATCAGTGAATGACCCGTGGCCTGCTTGGAGACATTCTGTTCATTTTCCTCAGAATGTAACCGGACGACTCATGGTGGGCCTTCGCTGGTGGAACCAGATCGACGAAGATGGGAAAAGCCACTGGATTTTTGAAGCCAGAAAGGTATTCTCCAATACGTGTCAAGCTAGAACAGGAAAATGGCCGTGGAAGGTTCCCATGGGTTCCTTTTGAGCTTTGTGGGATCTGATCCCCGCCATACACAAAGCCCACTGATGCTGGCACTCCGTTCAAAGTCACATGTGGCAGAAGCACGTGTGACGTGAACAAAAATCACGACACACTCCTTTGCAGCCATTTTTGCGAGTATTGAAACCGAATCACTTTCCCGCCACAGGTCTCTCCAAACACCGTGGCGGCCACAGAGGCGGAAGCGCGGGTCTTCTGGCTCGGCCTCATCGTCAGCCCCATGATTTGGATCGTGTTCTGTTTCAGCTCCTTATTTTCCTTGAAGCTCAAGTGGCTGGTAAGGCAACGTCGGCTTGAAACACCTGTATAGAACCGGTGGTTGCAGGAGTGGGTTTTTGCTATTGATCGACCGATCAATCGAAACAACTTTGAGATAGAATTCACGTACCAGGCCGTGCACCCATTAGTGTGTACAATTCAGGGGCTTCTAGTCTATTCACAGGGTTGTGCAACCATCACCACAATCAGTTTTAGGGTATTTTCATCACCCCAGAAGGAAACCTTGAGCCCTTCAGCGATCACCCTCCCCATATACCTGTCCCCCCCCCCCCGCCCCTGCCACCCACTGATTTCTCTGTTTCTATAGATTTGGCTATTCTGGACATTTTCTGTAAAAGAATCATATAATATGCAGTCTTGTGTGACTGAGCCCTTTCACTTAATATTGTTTTCAGGGTTCATCTCTGTTGTAGCTGGTGTCAGTGCTGCTTTCTTTCTTATGGATGAATACTATTCCACGGTATTAGACCACATTTTGTTTATCCATTTATCCATCAGTGAGATAATCAATGGTTATTTGTTTCCAGCTTTTGGCTCTGAATAATGCTGCTGAGAGAGGAGTTTTTAGAAAAAGTGCATGACGTCCTACCTTGGATAGGGAACCCTTCCTCAGTAGGAATAAGCTAGCCTCAGGGTTCTGCAGTTTTATTTCAGAGTTATCATATTGCATTGCCATGATCTGAGTCATTCAATGAGGAAACAAAATATCTATGGACAGTCTGAGCAACAGCATAAAAAAGTGTGGGCTGGGCTTCCCTGGTGGCGCAGTGATTGAGAGTCCGCCTGCCGATGCAGGGTACACGGGTTCGTGCCCCGGTCCGGGAAGATCTCACATGCAGCAGAGCGGCTGGGCCCGTGAGCCATGGCCGCTGAGCCCGCGCGTCCGGAGCCTGTGCTCTGCAACGGGAGAGGCCACAACAGTGAGAGGCCCGCATACCGCAAAAAAAAAAAAAAAAAAGTGTGGGCTCTGGAGTCTGGATCACGGCTCAGCCTCGCTCCAGCTCTGCGACCTCAGGCAACTTTAGCTTCCCTGAGCTTCCATGTTCTCCCTGTAAAATGGGATAATAACGGTCCCAACCTCTCGGGTTCCTGGTGATTAAAAGTGGTCCATGAGTATTTGTAAGCACTCCGTAGAGGTTGGCTATTACTAGCAGGTGTGGGCCAGAGCCACTCCTACTTGCTTTGGGAGCAATATTTCAATACGTGCTCTTAGGAGAATTACATTTGCTTTGTCTGAGCGCAGGCCCTCGTGATAGCTGGGATTTCTCTCCAAGCCGCTAACCTGTACGGCTACGTCCTTTGTAAGATGGGAGGCGAGAGTGACATCAGCAAAGTCACAGCCAGTTTTCTGTCCCAGACGGTGTTCCAGACGGTGAGTTACTGAAGTCTGATTCCTGGACCCCTGATCTCCAGACACTTAAAAGTCAAGGAGGCCTGTTGGCAATGGCAGGTTTTGATGTTTTCCATATTAGCCAGGCCTCCGTGGTTAGTTGCTTTTTTGTGTGTGTGGTTAAAATTTACCCTTTTAACCATTTTTAAGTGTACAGTTCAGGGCTTCCCTGGTGGCGCAGTGGTTAAGAATCCGCCTGCCAATGCAGGGGACACGGGTTCGAGCCCTGGTCCAGGAAGATCCCACATGCCGCGGAGCAACTAAGCCCGTGCGCCACAACTACTGAGCCTGCACTCTAGAGCCCGCGAGCCACAACTACTGAAGCCCGTGTGCCTAGAGCTTGTGCTTTGCAACATGAGAAGCCACCGCAATGAGAAGCCTACGTGCCGCAATGAAGAGTAGCCCCCACTCGCCGCAACTAGAGAAAACCTGTGCGCAGCAACGAAGACCCAACGCAGCCAAAAAAAAAAAAAAAAAGGCAGAGTTCTTTAAAAAAAAAAGTGCACAGTTCAGTATATCCACATCCTCATATCACAACTCTGATCTTCACAAACCGAAACTCTGTACCCACTGAATGTTTAACTCCCCATTCCCCCCCTCCCCCCCCACCAAGCTCCAGGTAACCACCTACTTCCTGTCCCCATGCATCTGACGACTCTAGGGACCTCACCTAAGTGGAATCATACAGCGCTTGTCTTTTTGTGACTGCCGTTGTCGGTTTTGAGTGATTTCTTTAAACGACAGAATTAAGAACCATAACGTATTTTTTTTTTAAACCTAGCCTTAGTTCTAGGAGAGAAATAGATCTTCTAAATTTGACCAGGCTCTTCCTGAAATGGTCTGAACCATCTTAACTGTGAACAGTGCAGCTTCACACCAAGACCTTGAGCAACCAGCCCTACAGGCTTTCAGTTCACTGTGGGTTTGCTCTGGCCTTGAATCAGCAGGATCGGGCCACACACATGTGAGACAGAAAGCCAGGGCAGCCTCTTCCCCTTGCAGGCCTGTCCAAGAGACTTCCAGAAGCCTGGCCTTGAGGGGCTGGAGATTCACAAGTATTAGGTAAGAGGTGGGATCGAGGTGGTGGCCTGGACGGTGCAGGGCCGGGGGCTCCCGTGGAAGCACAGCTCCCCTGGGTTCAGCTGGGCCTGCGGTCTGGGTGGGCCCTTTAGAGGGGTCCCACCTTCCTCACCTTGAACAGGTGGATTTGACCCTATGTAGGCAAGCGGGGTGGGCGACGAGAGAAGGGGAGGGCAAGGCATTTGTCCGCCTTCCACTCCATGCCTGGAATAAGATGGGAACTGGGAATTTACTCTTCCCTCAGCTGCTCTCAGTTCCTGTGTGTCTTTCAGAGTGAGCGTCTCATGGCAATGAGGATCTTCTTGGAGTCTGCATCTCTCTTTTTATGTAATGTTAAAAAACCCTGTAAGTTGTCTGACACTGGAAATTGCTGGATATAGTGAACACACATTCCTATACAGGGTGTCGACACTGACCCCCAAATCTGTTCTCATGTGGGTGATTCGATGGTTTTTTGACTGTGCCCAGCCATGTGGTGTGCACTGACCTCAGAACAAGCCCCAGCAGGAGGATCTATCACTGCTTTAATTTTTTCTCCACCTGAGGAACAGCGTTTGCACTATGCTGTCTGCAACTGTGACTGTATATCTGCAGCGAAGCCACACATTCACCCCTTTGTCCCTCTGGTTCTTTTTCAGGCTGACTTTCCGAGGCAGCGAAGGCTCAAGTGAGAGGTTCTGTAATGGAACAGCTTCCAACAGAGAAGAAAATTCCATGACCCACAAGCCGCTGGTTTTTTACATGAAGCAGGCCTTGGGGCAGAGGTTTGAGATGTTTTTATTTTTAAAGCGGCACATCTGTAAAGAATGCCCTTTACATATGTACTAAAGAAAAGTGTACAAATGTTAGATGATTAAAGTGTCTCTGAACAAGTGACTTCACACCATGCCTGGGGCTGGTCCCTCTCTGTCTGTGACCCCTGCTCTGTCACCCAGCTGGTCAGGTGTGATGGGACGTGCTGCTTGTGTTCCTAACGTCCTCCTGTTTCAGGAGCCGACGAGGTTCTCCCCTTTTGGCTGATGCAGACTACAGAACTCCTGGATTCCTGGAAAACAAGACAGCAGGCAAGGAAGCAGTGGCGGCTCTTGGTGGCCCTGCCCTTTGCTGGCGAGGCTGCGTCTAGATGGGGTGGAGTCCCCAGGTGGCTTAATTCTCCCAATAGTCCCATTTCGGCTTATGCCCTGAATCTCTGAAAGTGAGCCCAATACTGCCCACTGCCCATCTGTGGTTATAACCACAACTGGAGGCCTCACGCTGGCCCATTCTACAGATCAAGAATCCTGGAAATGATGTGATTTACCCTCAACACCATTTCACTAGGTCAAAAGGACTCAGCCGCAAACCGGGAGCCTAAAGCTTTAACTGCTGACGACACCTGTGCCTTAGATTCAGTGCCCCTGATGGCTGCCTGTCGTTGACTGAATCAGGCCTGCACATGGGTTGGGTCTGGCTCACTGTGCTGCTTTTTTCTTCTTCATTTCTTTTTATAGCTTTATTGAGGTGTACTTCCTACACCATAAACTTCACCATGTTTTTTAAACTATGACTTAGTTCACAACACTGATGTACCGGAAGATTTTTCAAGACTCCTGGCTTCTCGGGCTGATGGGGTCATCCCAGACCTCACTACCCCAGTGTCCCCACCAAAGCTGTGTGGCCACTTATGGCTGCAGTGACCACTTATGGTCCTGAACGGGGCCTTCTCACACCCAGCCCACTCTGCTCATTTACGTCACTTCCTGGCCCCGTGCCGTCTGGATTCACAAGACTCACTTCAACACTTACTCTGAATTATACTTCTGTAGGCTAAGGTGGCTGGTGAATCCGGTGCTTCAACCAAAAAAGACTGTCCTTTGTCGCAACTCTTACCTTAAAGAAACAAAGGAAAGAAAATCCATGAAGAAAGCACAGTGGTGATGTGAACCTGGGGCTCTTTCTGTGCCCGTGACACTGAAGATCGAGCCCACCTCACTTGAAATGAAGATCAAAGCTGAGATGGAATGTCGGGGTCTCGAGGACCTCACCTTCCCCCCCTCCATCCAGCAGGGACCCTGGCTAGCGTTTCCTCGCAGCTCTGACCTGTACCTGGCTGATGGTGTTTAGTGTGTGTGCCTGCGAGTCATCTGGGTCATGTGCAGCAAATGCAGGTTCCAGGGCCCCCATTGTGATCAGATACAGCAGCTCCTAGGCAGGCCCAGGAACCTGCATTTAAAAGACCCATTCACTCTTTCAGTAAAAAGATAATGAAGGCACACAGTAAGTGTATGGAATACAAAAGGTTATACCATGAAGAATGAGTTCAAAGGAGGCTACCAGTGTTTCAAGTATCCTTCTAGAAATATATGCATATATATACATATACACACTCATGTATTTAAAAAAAATGCTTGGGAGTGTATGACACACATATTCTGCCCGTTGCTTTCTCCATGTGTAATTTTATCTTGAAGGTCACTCCAGGTTGGCATCAATCCATCTGCTCTGTGTACTGCAGTGCCGCCTTGGGACACACAGGTGGTCTCGCATCCAGGTGAGCACGGGGCGGGACCTTGGGCAGGCGGCGTGCTCCCCTCCCGTCTGGTCCTGGGTAGACCCCGCTGCCAGCTCCTCTGCCCCCGCCCCCCCTGCTGGAGAAGCAGGATCAGTGGTTCCACGACCCACAGCTGCTCCCCAGCCTCCTGGGGGGATCCTGGCCAGGCCAACCGTGGAGCAGTCGTCACCTCAGCTCCCCAGCATGTTGCCCGGTGGGACAGGGACACCCGAGACGGGGGGCAGAGTGGGCCCCCATGTGGCCCGGGCACTGTGAACTGTGGCGGAAGCAGCTAGGGAAGCCTCCGAGTTCACGGTCGCTGGACTGGGTCTGGGAAGTCACAGGCCCCACAGCAGGCTCGTGGGGCCACTTCCTTCTGATTTTCATCCAGCGTCCTCTCACTCCTCGTCCTCCCTTCCCCAGAGGACACGTCTGTCCCCTTATAAATGCGCTCTGGTCAGTCCCCCATCTCCACAAACCTCCCCCTCTCCTGCCTGTCGCCTGCAGGCGGCACCCTTTGGGCACTGCCCTGTCCAAGGCTCCCCTCGTGGCCCTCCTTCCATCTGTGCAGCCCCTGGCAGTGGCTCCATCACCGTGCCCACCTTGCAGGTGCGGCCTGAGGTTCAGCGCCTGGCAAGGACCCGCCGGAGCCCGCAGCCAGCGCTGGGGCAGCGCAGATCTAGGCCAGGGCGCCCAGCCCCAGACGTGCTTCCACGTGACCCTCAGGTGTGCGGGGCTGGGGAGGCCGAGGATCACGTTGCCAGAGCCCGGCCGCTCCTCTGCTACACGTTCCCACAGGGGCTGAGCGCGTCCTTCGCGGCCTCTTGTCTGTTCCTGGTAACGTGGCTGTTCCCTCACCGGACAGAAGCGGCTCCAGAGGGTCACAGCGACCTCACTTGGCCCTGCCTGCCTCGCCGCAGCGCGTCACGGCATTAACAGCCTGTCCTTTCCGACGCCGGCCCAGCTCTCTGCAGCTACAACCAGAGGTGAGGTCTGGGGACATGAACCTTGTCCCGCTAGACGGCACTGAATCCGAGGCTGCACCAGGCCACCTCTCCTGTAAGCTGCTCTAAGGACTACGGCGGCAGCATGGCCTGGAGCGGATGGCGGTGACAGGCTGCCACCACGCACTGTCCCACACAAGTTCATGTGCGCCACCCGCCTCTGGAGGCCTTTGAGGGGAGGTACCTGCTCCTACGGCCCAGAGGGAAGCTCTGGTCAATGCGAAGACAGTTTACAGCAGTGGGGAAGGCTGGAAAAGCAGCCGAGTTCTCTGTTTCTTGGGGAAACCACATACCAGAAGTGCTGCTGGGAGTGGAAACAAGCGAGGTGCGATCTCCGGAGCTGCCCCCCGGGTCCCCCGGGCTTCTTGGGGGCTCTTCCCGTCCACCTCCTCAAGGCAGGCCTCCTCCAAGCTGCGCTCTCGGCCCCTCCTCTCTGCACCTCCCACCCCCCGTCGCGGGCACGTCCCCCTCCACTCCTGACCTCTCTCCCCAGCCCGCTGACCAAGCCAAGGCCTCGCCCACCTCCACACAGCACCACGAGGGAGCCAGCCGGTTCTCGGTGCTGTCCCCGTCTCCTCGGTGGCTCACACTGGGCAGCACGGACGTCTGTGACACCTCTCAAATCCTGGCACTTTCCGTCTCTGTGTACCCCCCTCCCTGGCAACGCCCAGGCCCCAGTCCAGCCCTAACCTCCTCCCCGTTCTCCTGCAGCACAGCCGCCACGGCCTCGGCCTCTAGGTGCACACGGTGCCCACGCTCCCAAGGCTCTCACTTCCTAACAACTGGGGCCCGAGCGCCGTCGGTCTCTGTCAGCTTCCCTCAGGCCCGGGCACCTCTGCGTAACCTAACTGTCCCACTTCCTCATGGGGGGGCTCACGCCTAACTTCAGCAAGGTCAACTCCTGCTACTGTGGGGAAACAAATCTGGCGGTGGGTGTCCTCACGACTCCACTCAGTGAGCCGACGCCCCGGAGTGAGTGTGGGGTGGAGGTGGGGTCCCCGGAGGACTGTGGCACTCAGAGAGGAGCATGACCCCCAGAGGCAGGCCAGCGACTTCCCCTCACGCTCACCGAGAGAAGCCGGGTACAAGGAGGGCTGCGGCGGGCTTCCCTGTACACTGGACATGCGGGGCACCTTCCTCGGGAGTCTTCAAGGCTAATTCTGTACCCGGCTTTGAGTCTGAACCTAATTCCTGTGTAAGAGAAGACTCGAAGGCACGCCCCTTGCCGCCTCCCCAGGTCACCCCCGGCCTGGCCCCTCCCCTTAGTGACTTCCTTTCCTCCTGCCCTCCTGCACTGGGCGTCTCCCTGACCAGTCTCTCCTCTCCTCTCCTCTCCTCTGCAGGCCCCTCCCGCCGCCCCGAAGTTCTCCTGCTCCCTCGGCTACGCGCCACGCGTCTCACTGCTCCTCTCAGCTGGAGGGCACGCAGCCTCCACCGGGGACTCACCCACCTATGCGCGGATCCAGAGGCACTTTGCCGAGAAGCGGGACCTTCAGGTCATGGCACATGACCTCCGCACCCCCAGTCGTCGGCGGGAATATCTGAGTCTCCTTCTGGGAGGCAAATTAAAGGGGGAGGAATCCTGATTTTGTTTCAGAATCATACGAATGGACCACATTTTACAGCAACTTTAAAAAATGGCTATTTTGAATGTGAAAAGAATTTTCATTAAATCAGCAACAGAGGGTTTTAACTGATTCCACTTCCCGAAATGATGGGGAAAACAGAAACGGTTTCCCAGAGATCCAGCGCTACGATTTCCTCAGGCATGGAGGACGGGACCTGGTTGGACGTACTCTCACCTGGCACTTGGGGCAGATGAAGCCGCTCATGTTCTCCACCACCCCGATGACGGGCAGCTTCACCTTGTGGCAGAAGCTGATCTCTTTCCGGACGTCCTGGAGCGACACCTCCTGTCAAGGTTCAAGAAGTCCAGTTATGTCAAAGTCAAAGCATAAAAAGAGAACATCCGCGTGGTGGAGGGATGGCTGCAGGGCCGTGGCATCGCCACCGTGAAGCGTTAGAGACCGTGCCCCGTGTTCCGTATTTGTTTCGTGCCGACCACGTGTGAGCCCTGGTCCAGGTGCTACTTACTTCCCACAAACCTCAAAGGATAAACCTGAACAGGCAAATGTCCAATGTACAACGAATCTACAGGAAAGTGACCCTTTAACACACCTCCATGTTCCACGTTGCCGTCAATGTACTAGGCTGATCCCGAGTAGGCACAGCTTTCCAGGTCAGGGGCAGCCTGTGGGCTCGTGTGGCTGCCTATTTTCATAAATAAAGTTCTTCTGGAACACAGCCCGGCCCACTCTTCTGCATAGTATCTCGGGCCGCTTTCGCCCCACAATGGTACAGCTAAAGGGCCGCGACAGAGACCATGTGACCCAAAAAGCCTGAAACAGTTACTCTCCAGTCCTTCACAGAAAAAGTACATCAACCTCTGATCCTGGTTATCATGAACCCAAGCAACTTTATGCACAAAAAGAAAATAAGGACTATTACCAGGTTTGGATCCCTTCAAATTCACTTCTGGACTCTCAATGTGTATCTTACAGCGTGAGGACTGTGGATAATCAGGGCTTAGTACCCGCCCCAGTACCCCATTTAATTTTACTGCAGACACGTGTCCAAGTGTCGTGTGCTGTCAAATACGGCTACTCCTTAACATCTGTGGCTTTAATGGTCACAGGCCTTCAAAGGGTCCTGGCTTTGAGTCCTCTATTCTCCTGAGGCCCACGTTTGGCCCTCGCGCCCTTTGAGGCTGGGGTACAGACGGAGGGGCATTTAGCTAGAAAGTAAACTGGCTGTTACTAAGCGTCTCACCGCAGTGCAGCTGTGGTTCTCTCCCTGGTATCCTCTACAAGCCCTGCTTTGTCAAAAATGACCCCACAGAAACTAACACACCACTGTAAAGCAATTATACTCCAATAAAGATGTTAAAATTAATTAATTAATTTTTAAAAATGCAGTTCTCACAAAAAAATAAAAATGACCCCTAAAGAAAGCCAGCTGCTGGACGTGCAGGGCTCCGAGAAAGTGGGCGTCCCCAGCCTGAAGTCACATTTTCTAGAGAAGTTACATACAGAAGTGCACAAACATGGGGCGTTCCCCCCAGGCTTCCTGGAGAAGGGCCGGCATCTGCTCGGTCTGCTCCCCTCCTCCTGAACCCAAGGGGACTCTCTTTCCTTTCACAGTAAATATGGTATCAGAGAGGCCATCCTTGTGTCAACTCGATTGTTGCTGTTGCTTTAGACTTGACTTTTAGAGCGGTTTTAGGTTCACAGAAAGCACAGAGTTCCCATGTGCCCCTGCCCCACGTGGAAAGCCCTGCCCACTGTCAGCACCCGCATCAGAGCGGACGTCCCCACTCCACTGTTCTCACAGGTCATTTCTTTGGGACCTACTCTTGAGAGCACTGCTGGTCTAAGGGTGGGCCCCAGCCTCTCTTTAAAAATTCAGTAGGAAACATTCCTAACGACAAATTCGTCTTCTCTCCAGCGCCATCCTCAGGCCAGGCGCCCTTGGCCCCCACCCCTGCCCCAGCCACCTAACGCCTCCCTGTCCGCTGACAGTGGCTGGACCGAAGATAAACGTAAGGTTTCTGCGGATCCCAGTCAGGGCATGCTGCAGAGCCCAGGGTCTCGGGCTGTGGGAGAAAGAGACCCTCCGGGGTGGGGGGCCCTGGCTCACCTGCGGCGTGGTGATGATCACCGCCCCATCGATGTGCGCTGCGGCCAGGTACTGCACGGCCGAGAGGTGTTCGTCCGACGTCCCGGGTGGGGTGTCCACAATGAGGTAGTCCACCTCGCCCCAGTCCACGTCTCGGAGGAACTGCTTGATCATGCCTGCAAGGAGAAGCCGCGGGAATGCCTCCTCTCTCCCGTCCTTCTGACTCTTTACAGAAGCACAGCTCGTGACCTTTACGTACGGATCACCTGTGCTCTCAATCAGTGGTGTTTGGCAACGTCTGGGGACACGTCTGCTTGTCAATGACTAGGGTGGGAGTTCTACTCGCCTCTGGAGCACAGAGGCCAGGGTACTGCTAAGCCCCTGTGACGTGGAGGACAGCCCGCCCTCCCCAAACAAGGAATTATCTGACTCAGTACGCCAACAGCACCGAGGCTGAGAAACCTTGCCCAGATAGGCACTTTCGCATCATTACCTGCAGCCTCAACCTGCTACTGATTTCACCTCACATACTTCCCTCTTTGACACAAATAAGAACACAAACCACCTTAGGAATAATTTCAGGGTTAGGGAGATTTTCAGGAGAGAAAAACCCCTAATAGATTTTAAAAATTATAACATTTTATTAAATAAAACTGGTATTTCTGTTGGCTCTCTTCAACCAGTGAAGAGGCAACCAGATGCATAAAAATAATCCTCTATGAAGCCCAGCAGGATGAGCCTGAGGCCATTCTGACAGGATGGGATGCAATTCTGCCCTTGGAAGGACGTGATAAGAGACAGAAAGCAGAGTGGCAAACCATTTTTCTTTGGTCCCCTCCAGATAACGGCATCATCGGGGCTGCTGAGCAAGAAACCCACCGACATCACCCCCAAGTTGTCTTCCAGGAACTAGAAAGGATGACGCAAGAAACATTTTACTTAAAACCACAGTGCAAGGCACTTCCCTATGTCTTTTGTCTGAGCTCTGGCTGAAGAAATTGGGGGGACAAAATTACTGTGTGATCTGTGAGTATATTCACTCTTTGAACCCTTAAATCTTTTTTTCGAAAAAAATCATTAAAGAAAAAGGTTACCATATTGGGGGGATTGAAAGAGTCACCATACGGCCTTATGCGGCAATGACAGTGAACTCAGCTGAAATAAACAAACCTCGTCTCCTTTACTATCTTAACCTGGGTTGGCAAACTATGGCCCCACTTCTGGTTTTGTATAAAGTTTTATTGGAAAACGGCCACGGTCATTCATTTGCTTATCACTACTTTCCAGCTATGACGGTAGCAACTGTATGGCCCACAAACTGGAAATATTTACTCTCTGAGCCTTTACAGAAATAGTGTGCCAATCCCAGGTTGGAACTGGATTCCCTGTGCCTAGGAAAGCGCCTCAATAAATATCTGTTGACGATAAACAGTTACAACCCTTTATGTTCACATACGACAAGAGATCCTGAAGAAAAGGGGGTCAGCACTCACCACCGGAGACCAGCCTGAGCCACTCTGGTGAACCTGCAGGAACAGAAGCCCATGCTTATTTGTGAGAAATTATACGCCCTGGTCACGCTTCTCTCACAGACAAAGTTTACGCAGTAAGAAGGCAGTTTTATAAATTACAATTCATTGTCTTAAATGCTACCACTAAATTCTTAATAGGGAGTGAACAGAGGGGGGTCAGGGGCTGGGTTATGGATTATAGAATTCATTTGCTTTTTCCCTCCCAGGTTGGGTTATTTGGAAACTGCTTAGATGTCTGGTCAGGGGACCGATGTTACCGGAGTCCAAATATAATTTGGGATATTTTAAAAGTGTGACAGAAATCAGTTGGGGGGTTGCTGAGAAGATGCAGGTAACTGTGGATCAGCGAGGCAGTCTCTGTACAAGTCCAGGAGTGGAGGGATGACCTTTAGTGAAACAGTAGACACAGAACCCTCCCATCAGTGGTGTGAACTTCAGGGCTGAGCTGCTGCCCCCAGGGGACAACAACTGGGGAAGTGGTGTCGGCGGGAAGCTTGGGCTACTGCAAGACCCAGACCCTCTCCTCACCGTAGGCGTTCACTAACTGCCCGGGTTCAAGTCCGTATCAACGCTTTACTATGAAACAGGAACTTACGCAACTTCCAACCACACATCAATCTTAGATTTACAGTTCAAGTAACGCTGGACCCAGAACAGAAAGCCCATTTTTCCTGATGAATTCTTACTTTTTTAAACAGTCTTTTGAGATATAATTCACATACCACACAACTCACCCATTTAAACTGTACAATTAAATGGCTTCAGGATATTCACAGAATTGTACATCCATCGCCACAATCAACGTTAGAACACGATACCCTGCACCCCTTAAGTGTCACCCCCGGTCCCCACACTTCCCCCCAGTCCTAGGTGACCACGGATCTACTGTGTCTACAGGTGTGCCTGCTGCTGACATTTCACAGAATTGCAGTCGGATAACATGGGGTCCTTTGTCACTGGCTTTGAAGTCATACTTAAAAAAGAAAAACCCATTGATTCCTATTAATACTAATTCTCTAAGTCACTGGTTTTGAAAGAGGGGTAAACACGATGATCCAATAGCACAGGAGGAGAAAATAGTAGAACTTCTGTTTTATCTCACCATTTAAAATTTTCAATTTTTATAACTACTTGTGTCCTGGCCCAGTGAGTAGTACATGCACGTGACTGACGGGAACGGACCCCCGTGCTGGGGGGCATGTGCTCCAGAGCTTGCTGCTCACCGGGACGTGCTCAGAACTGTGATTCCTGCTGCTTCGCAGCAGGGCAGAAGCAAGTCCCAAGCCCTGAGCAGAGTCCCCAAGGACTGGCTCCATCTGCCTCTGGCTACTCTCTGCCACCCCGTCCCTCTGCCCCGTCCCCGTGGGCCACTTTGCTGAGGACATGAGGACACTCCTGCATGTGCTCCCCATCCCAGCGCACCCTTCTCTGGGTTCTCTGAGCAGGGTGCCCTTGACCACCCCCTCCCAAAGAGCAGCTCCCCTGGCCGCCCTGCCCTGCCGAGTCTGTCCCCTTACCCTTAGTGTCCTATTATCACCTGCCCCTCCCACAAGGGTAGGGTCTTTATCTGCCTTGTTCTCCTCTGAACCTCAGCACCCAGCGCTTCAGTAAAGAATGTATGGATCCCAACACCCCAGGAAAAGCCTAGTCCTCCAGCCCGGCTTCAGTGCACCCCCCAGGGGAGCCTTTCTTGGATGGCTCTGTGCCACCTAGAAGGGAGGGAACAGCACGTGCTGCTCCACCCCCGCCCGCATTCTTCGCTTGCCTCGCAGTCTCACTTCCCCTCTGGTGACCACAGGAGCAGAGATATTTCCTTGCTTCCAGAGTACAGAACCCTAGCCAGCCCTGGTCTAGCTTTCCCAGCCAGGGCTAAGTTTCTGTGTCTGACTTCTGCATTTGACGTATTGTTTCCCTTCCCCTCTAAGAAGGCATTGAAACTAACAATTCTCAGAAGGTTTGAATGGAACTTAAATATAATCCACACCGCCCCCAAACTCACGGCTGTTGTTAAAAGGAGACAGGCGGTCTAGTGAACATTTACCTGATCTCGTCACGTCCAGGTAAAAAGGCATGGGCTCCGCTGACCCCCTGGCTTAGGGTTAGCGGCTTGGCGCTACAGGTTACCGTAAGAAAATGCTTCCCTGCATTTTGTCTTGCCACTATTACCTGTTCTCCTTCCAATCCCATGATCTTGGGAATTGACGGCCCACATATATCAATGTCTAGAAGAGCCACCTGGGGAAAAGAGGAGACGTGATATAAGCAGGTGTACAATCCTCCAGATGTGCACAACCGGGAGGGGACGGGGTTCCAGGAAAAGGAGGGAGGGGAGAAGGTGAAGAAAAACTGGGTTGAACTTGGACCGAGCGGAATCTCATGAGGGAGAGTTACAACATTTATCTTCCGGGCCACAGAGACACAGACGAAACTCCTAACAAGAACCTGCAAAGTACGCCAACACCCCCGGCGCTCTGCCCATGGCCCTGCTGCACCCCAGCCACCCTCAGTATGGCCTATTTTCAGGCTGAGCTTATGGTCCAGGGTATCAGGTCGCTTGACGATTCAGGCCCAGCCACTGTTTACGTAGCCCTTACCATGTATTGGGGTGTGTGTGTGTGTGTGTTTGCGCACGCGCCTGTGTGTTCGGGATCATTATCTCTGCTTTACAGAAGAGGAAACTGAGGTTCAGAGAGGCCCAGAGACTTGTTCAACGAGCAAGAAGCAGAGCTGGGACATGAACTGAGGTCTCTGGACTCCAACGCCAGGGCTCTTTCCCATTACCCTGGGGGCCTGGCAAGGAGGGCCAGAGTGGACCCTCTAGCTGAGCTCTGACCAAGCCCTGTTTTCCTGTGATGCTGAAGGTTAATGATGGCTTAGGCTCAACTTCTAAAAAAGAAAGTGAAAATAAGGAAATCTACAGAAGTTCTTTGCTAGTGATACGTGCAGCCTTGGATGACTCCTTCTACCCCAAACGCCCTGCTTTCCCCATCTGATTCGTGAAAAGGTCTGAGACAGCCTTCAGAAACCTTCTAAAGAGCAGGGCCGTGTTCATCTTGAAAGCTCTCACATCTTAGATCCAAAGTAGAGCACCTCTGGGTAACTTTTTAACTTGCCCCAAATTAGTTTCTTGCTTTCCTCTTCAATCCTCTGGACAACCTCCTATGATCCTCACATGACTTCACACCAGGTCAGGAAAGCGGTTCCTTCATACACTGGATAGTCGTTTGCCTCAAGCGCCCTCTGCTGGACCTCAAGAAGAATGCAACAGAACAACGCTCACCCTGAAAACCCATCAGGGTGAAGACCTCATCCTGAAGACCTGACTTCCGTGGCCTTCTTGATGCTTCAGGCTGATGTGTGGTTAATGATCCAGACGTTTTACATCAGCGCCTCACAACTTGGGAAATTATACCATCGCTACGACCCTAACGGAGACTTTCGTCAATAATCTCGAGTTTCTAGCCACTTGGTCTAGAAAATCTCGCTCTCTTTTGGGAACAGTTTAATCAGTTTCCTTTTGAGGAATTACACCCCCTCTTCCCCACAACCAAGTGGGTATCTTGAGTGAAATGATACAAGAAAGAGATCACATGCACTCACTCTGCGGTGGAGCCCGAAAAGGCTGTGGCACATTCCTGCTACCCAGCTCTCCAGTGGCCGTGTCTTGTCCCCTTCAGACATTCTGCTGATCCTGCCGCTACCCCCATACCCATCCAATTAATTCCCTTTCTGCCCCAGTTACACCAGAGAACCCCAGCTGGAAGAAACATGCCTGCAATAATCCTCACAGGGTCTGTGGAAGGTGCTAGAAGACTGATGGGAAGAGGAGGCTTTGCCACACCTCTCCCAGCTAGAAAGTGGTGGAGTGGGTGCTGCAGGGCTGTCAGGATCCACAGCGTTCCCTACCTAGCGCCCCATACTTCCACTTAAGAAGAGGTCACGGGAAGCGGGCTCAGCACTAACTCCTGGCACTCTGAGGCCGTGTCGCCTCGCACAAGCTGCTTCTCCTCCCCGATCTGTCTGAGCTTCTGATCTGCGAAACTAGTGTTTCGGGAGATCATTAGGCTCCTTCCAGCCCTCGAGTCTACAAGCCCCCGAGAGGGCCCTCAGACACTATAGCCTGGACCTTTTAATGACACAGCTTGCCTTTCAGCTCACAGGGCAGGATGATAAGCTGGGAACTGACGGGAGCTGCTGACTCTTGCGGTGGGAAGAAGGCACGTGATTCTTGGATGTCTCGCAGCTCAGGTCTGCGCCATAGAGGCTCCTCCTCCTGCCTTCGCTCCAACCTGCACATTCCCCGGCCCACCTGTGATTAGTCAGGGGCTACCCTGCGATTCAAGGCCCTCTGCAAACCATCAGACACCTGCCTGACCAAGTGCTATCATGGAACAGCCTTGCTTGCAGTCAGTAATGAGCTGCCACCAGGCGGCAGGCAGAAAAGGACGGGGCAGTCCTCCCCATCCTGCTGAATTTAGGGCAGGGAGGGGTGTGAGCTGCTTGACTTTAGTCAACAAGACACTCGGTGTGTACTCTGTGCCCACGCCAGGCACCCTTTGGAGACAGTGATGTTTTCTGTCACCAGTAGGTCTGCCTGAGGGGAGACAGACTTTCTTAAGTGCTGACTTTTTTTTTTTAAGCACCACTGCAAGAAAAAAATCCAGCTCATCTAGCCATGTTTCCACACAGCTGGTGAGCTTCCCTTCAGTTTACTGCAAAGTTTCAACGTGTGCGCAGTGGGACTTCAGAACGTAACAACACGGAAGCGTGATTCTATGTAAACAGCTGTCTATTTACAAGTGGTTCCTTGTAGCTGGCCTGGTTAAAGTACATCTCCAGACAGCTGTTTAAGAAAATGCCTGACAGCTTCTGAAAGCAAAGATTATTCTGGGTAACATGGGTCATCGCAGAAAACAGATTTCTTGGCTGGCCAACTGGCCAATACAAACTTGACCCTCAGACGGCAAAAGATTGTTGACTAACAGAAAAACAGATGGGCAAGTATATGTGAACCCGCTTGGCACTGGACTCTGGGTGGGCTACAAACTCATTATCACCAAAGCAGAAACAGTCTTCACCCCTCCATATTCTATCAGGGATATTTATTGAGCACTTCCTATGCATCAGGCATCGTGCTAAGCATTTTACTGTTACGTGCATCATCTCACTCGGTCCTGAGGCCCATTTTACAGATGAGAAAACTGAGGCAGAGATAGTCTGATCGCCTGCCCAAGGTCACAGCAGTGGTATCAGCGGCACTGCGATGTGATCGTGGGCAGACCGACTCCAGAGCCTGTGTCCTTGGCCACCACGCTAGTCTGCACCCACCTCCTGCCCCAAACGCTCAGCTAGACTTCTGACCCTCCTTCTTCTCCAAGAGTTGGAGGCCCTGCTGCTCCATTTGTTCCTGTCGTTGGTTCTAGCACTGCCCTGGTTGTGTCCTCGTGGCCTCTCATGGAGACAAGAGCAACACCTCCTGCTGGTTTACCGTCACCCTCTGACGACACTCGATCACACACTCAGCTGCTGCTATAGCAACCCTCAAACCATGGCTCTTTCCCGCTGGAACATCTTCCCAGGGCGTTAAAGCCTCCCAGGTCTGGCTCAGGCTGAGCCTCGCCCTCGGCCCTCTGCTGCAGCAGCAGCAGCCCTGCCTGCCCAGCCTGTCTGCCCCGGCAGTCCCAGCTCTGCGCCTCTGCCTCCACCTCCTCCTGCCACATCCCATCAGCCGCCATCAGAGTCCAAGGCCGCCTTCTCCCACGAGCCTGCCCAGCTGTCCCCTGCCAGTCACTTCTCCCTTTCCCCAGATGCCTAGAGCACATCTTGGGTAACAGATACCAGATTCCAGAGAAGCATACGGCAGTCATGTAAGCCAACAAAAGCAGCTCCACACGTCATAAAATGATCCAAAGAGAAATGAGTTATAAGCAGGATTCAGAGCCCTAGTAAGAGAAACACCAAGCTTTACAGGTCCCCTAGTCCAGCCTCTGCACTGTCCCAAGAAGGCCACGGCCTCCCCAAGGTTTCAATCCTCCCCCAAAGAAGTTCTTCCCCAGCCAGCACTAGTGCTTCTGGAGCTACAAACCAAACCAGGGGCCGGCGAACTACAACCCAGGGGCCAAACCCAGAATGCCACCTGTTTCTGTACAGCCCATAGCTAAGAATGGCTATTACGTTTTTAGAGTTGGGGGGGAAAAAATCAAAAGAATACATTTATTTCACGACAGGGTGAAAATTATGAAATTCAAATTATATGAAATTCAAAGTTTTATTACAACGCAGCCACACTCATTTGTTCATAGGTTGTCTATGGCTGCTTTCATGTTCAAGGGAAGAACTGAACAGTTGCTACAGAAACTGTATAGCCTACGAAGCCTAAAATATTTACCGTCTGGCTCTTTATATAAAAAGTCTGCTGACCCCTGAAGTAAACTCTACTTTCTTAACCCAACGATTTAAAAAAATATATTCCTGGAGCCTTCGGTGAGGTATCTGAGAGGCCACTGTTTATCTGTGTGTGTGTGTGTGTGTGTGTGTGCGTGCACACACGCACACGCTCAAGCATATTGAGGGCAGGTCAGAATGGTGGGCTTGATCCCCCTGCCCAAGGTAGCTACATTTACTGGGTTTTTTGTGGAGGAAATAAAGCCTTTATTTTATTAAGAATTTAGGGCGCTATTTCATACTGGAATAGAATGGTTTATCTCACACAAGTAGAAAGTATGCAGTTTATCCAGTTATTAGAGTTAAAAAAAAAATAACTGGCAATATGTGGCAGTTTTGAAATGTAAATATTAAATTAAACATACCTTTACACTCCCCACTAGCACTATCTTAAAAAAAAAAAAGCCAAACAAAAGTGAAAGGTCATTTGCCAGTTATAAAATAAATGTGAAGTGAAAGTTAGTTAGCCCTTATTTATATAAAAATAAATTTCAACATTCAAAATGCACAAAAACAAAACTAATTTTCAAAAATATATCAGTGTATGGAAAGAAGGCACGCACCAAGACCAAGGAAAGAACTGGAATGGCTGTTTCAATGTGTGTTCAATGTTTCAACATGAACACAATAAAATTGTTTCCATGTTACAAGGAACTACTCTGCAGGCCCCAAACAGCACTCTGACGGGAAAACAGCAGAGTTGGTGATCCACACAGAGTGTGGTGGGCTCTCTCACCCAGTGCACACACAGCACCAACACACAAGTCCTCACCACGGCTCGTATTTCAGGGCTCAACGTGTTGAGCAGTGGCGTCTAAGAGACACCGATGCTTTTCTAGCAGTTCTGGTACGTATATATATATTTTTCAATTAGAATTTTGAACATAATTTCATTTTGGCAAAACCAAATGGTGGAACGTGTTCTGTGTTAAAAAAACAAAAAAACCCTGCAGCATTCATGGTTTCATCAGGTATAAAACTGTAATCAAAGTGAATATTGGGATCATTTCCTAAGATCAGTGCAAAACCATCATGAGTCCCAATGAATAACCTGTATTTTTTAAATCACAGGTACTGCAAATTTCCATTTGATCTTTTTGGTAAAAGTAATTTTTTTCTTCCTCACCCTACCACACCTTTTATTAAAGCTGAAATCCCGAGAGCAGTCCTGGGGAATTTGAGTTTTCGAGCTCCTCTGTGTACGTGGGTGTAAGTGAATAGCCTAGTGCAGGGGTTGGCAAGCGTTTTCTTCAAGGGCCAAACGGAAAGTGTTATAGGCTTTGTGGGCAAAATCAAGGATTAAGAAGTACTAATGTAACGCTGTAAAAGCAACCATTTATAAATGTAAAAACCATTCATAGCTCACAGGCCATAAAAAGACAGGAGATGGGCTGGATTTGACCACAGGCTATCGTTGGTAGACCCCTGACCCAGAAGAAGGCAGAAGGGGTTCATTAAGAGAAAGAAGCCTGAACTTAACATAATAAATAATCAGCAAGCCAAGAGAAATGTACACCTGCCAGCCATGTTCATGGCTAGAGAATCCAATGAAATATTCATTTCATTGCTCGACTGCCTTGCACTTCCTCGTTCTCTCTGCAGGGATCTAGATTCCAAAGAGGCCAGATAAACTGACACTAACGAATCAGCTCCCTATGAGCCATCATGAGCCCTAAGACACAAGCCTCTCCCAGTTTTTCCTTAAGGGCCCACCTGTGTGTTTTCATCTTCCGCTAGGCCGTGGGCCAGGTGGGCACTGAATGTGCTTTTCCCAACGCCGCCTTTCCCAGACAACACCAAGATCTTGTGTTTCACGGTCTTCATTTTTTCTTTGATTTCCTCTATGGCTGCAAAGAAAGCAATTCAGATGACCAAGCCCCTGACTCAATCTTTTTTTATTTTTTTAAAATTTTTATTGGAGTAGAGTTGATTTACAATGTTGTGTTAGTTTCAGGTGTACAGCAAAGTGAATCAGTTATACATATTTCCACTCTTTTTTAGCTTCTTTTCCCACATAGGCCATTACAGAGTATTGAGTAGAGTTCTCTGTGCTATACAGTAGGTCCTTATTAGTAATCTATTTTATATATAGTAGTGTGTATATGTCAATCCCAATCTCCCAATTTATCCCTCCCCTTCCTTTCCCCCATTGTAACCATAAGTTTGTTTTCTCTATTTCTCATTTGTGACTCTATTTCTGTTTTGTAAATAACTTCATTTGTACCATTTTTTTAGATTCTACATATAAGCGATATCACATGATATTTGTGTCTCTCTGAATGTCACTTTTCCCATGGGCTGGAAGAAGCTAAATCCTTGGGCTATTTCAAGGGATCATGAGTGAAACAGCACCTCATCAATGGTAGTAATAAGTGCTACCAAAAAACCTCAAACCAAAACCAAACAAAACAAAACCCAAGGCTATGAGTACATCTGACATTTCCTTATTTATCGGTTTACTTGCTTGTCTCCCCTACTAGAATATAAAGTCCATGAAGGGGGGGGCTCTGAAGTGTTCACGCTATATTCCCAGTTCCAGAACAGAACTTTCAATGCAGCAATGATTCCCAGTCTGCGGGCAAACCCCACCAGGGCACATCTGGCAATGTCTCGGGGTATTTTTGGTTGTCACAGGAAGGAGTGTTGCTGGCATGTAGTGGGTAGAGGCCAGGGATGCTGCTAAATGTTCTGGGCAGAGAAACAGGGCAGACATCCCCACCACAAAGAATTATCCAACCCTGAGGGTCAGTAGTGCCAAGAGTGAGAAACTGACACATTGCAGACACTTAGTTACCTGTCACTGATAACTATCACTATTACACATTTACTATGCTTTCAATATTTCATCCTAGTTCAAATCCCTAAAACAACACTGTAACTATTTTCCCCCCATTTTTGAAGAGGAAATGGAGGCTCAGAGAGATTAAGGCTTTTTAATCACCTCATCTGTCTCATTCATAGCTGTATCCCCAGCACAGAGCACTGTGCCTGCAAGTGATCAATAGATACTTCTGTTGAATTAATGGGAGAATCGCTCCTCAAAAGGAAGGAAATTTTGTCCAAAGAAAACAGCTGACGGAGCTAGGATTTAAGCCTAAGTTCCCTGACTTCAAACTTTATACCCTATTCCCTCTGGTGCCGGCCTCCTCCCAACCACTTCCAGTTACTGTCACTCAAACCGCTGGTCCCACCCCTCACCTCTCACGACTTTCTCCCATACCCCGCCCCTCCTGAGACCCCTTTCGACTCCACGCCAGTCACGGGTTCAGGCTCCGCCCCCACCCCGCCAATTTTCTCCTCTCCTAGCCTTTTAAAAGCCCTGACCCTCTGGGCCCCGCTCCTGTCACTCATCCCTCAAGCCCCGCCCCTTACCCTGAAGACGACTCCACGACCCGCCTCCTCTGGGCCCCTGCCCCTCATCCGTAAGGCCCCTATCCCAACACCATCCACACCCCGCCCACGTCCCGCCTCTTCCAGGACAGCGCTTCCCACTTCCCGTTGAAGCCTTGCCCCTTCCTCACCCGGGTCCGGAGCGGCACCAGCTCCAGAAGCGCAGAGCCCCTGGTTGGGGCACCCCTGACATGAGGCCCCTCGACCTGCTTGGGCGCTGCCGACCCCGGGACAGTCTGCGCGAAGACAAGATCACAGTTAGAGTGGCTTCTGTCCTTTCAGGCCCGCCCCCCACGCCCCCTCCGCGCGCTCACCGTGAGGCACCTCCTCCATCCCGCTGCCTTGGACGCGTACGCGGTCACCGGAAACCGCCGTTACGTATTTCCGCCTCGTGGCGCCCAATCTGACCCTCCAGCTGCGCGAAATTGTGTCTCGAAAGAGGGTTGTGCGCACGCGCGAGCCTTGTGATGGGCGTTTGGGGCTGTTCACTTTGTGTTCCTTTTAAAATTGAGTTGCAGATACCTATCATAAATACTTCGGCATGTATCTCCTAGGATCAAAGACTTTGTCCTACGTGACTTCAATACCATTTTCATATCCGAGATTTAACATTAATGCAAAACTGTTAGCTAATATTCACTTTGTATTCAGATTAAGGAAGAGCCCCCTGCTCCCCCAACCCCCCTTGATTAGATTTAAGGATTTTTAAAAAATTAATTTTATTTTGGGCTCCTTTGGGTCTTCGTTGCTGTGCACGGGCTTTCTCTAGTTGCGGTGAGCAGGGGCTACTCTTCGTTGCGGTGCACGGGCTTCTCATTGCAGTGGCTTCTCTTGTTGCAGAGCCTGGGCTCTAGGTGCGCGGGCTTCAGTAGTTGTGGCACATGGGCTTAGTTGCTCCGTGCCTAAGCCCTGGTGTTCCCGGGCTTCGGACCAGGGCTCGAACCCGTGTCCCCTGCAGTGGAAGGCAGATTCTTAACCACTGCATCACCAGGGAAGCCCCCAGGTTAAAGTTTTAAGCAGAATGCACTTACAGTTGTGTCACAGCAGGAAGCACGTAATGCCAGTTGGTTCCATTATTGGTGATGTGAGGGCCTGATCACTTGATAAAGATGGTGTGTGTCCTGTTTCTCCAGGGAATGGCACCATTTTCCATTTGTAATTAATACAGACTCTCTGGGGAGACACATTGAGATCATATGAATATCCTGTTCTCGATCAGCCTTCACTCAGTGGTTTTAACATCCTTGCCTGGATCAGTTGCATAGGTGTTTGCAAAATTGTGCTTTTTCCCAGTCCTTATCCTTATCTCAATTAATTGGCATTCCTCAGTAAATAAGTTTACCTCCCGCCCTTTTTTTGAGAATCACTATGGACTCATGGGTTTTTTAAAAATTCTGTATTTAATAAATTATCATTATTCTTTATGGTCAATTTTTCCCCAAAATGTGGCCAGTGAAGCCTCATCAAGCTTCTGTGTCTTGGACATTAATCAAACCCCTTTGAGCACTTTCTTGCTTTCTGACAATAGGATGTTCCAGGCTCTCCTATTTTCTTTGCTACAGCTATTTCTCCAAGGACCCCTGGTTGCTTTTCCTGGAGAATTGTCTTTAGAAACCATCCAAGATGTGGATGCTATTTGCTCATTGCTACTGGAGTATCATTGCTTACAGGTTTGGGACAAATTTTAATGAGTGAACAAACTTTCCCCAGCCTCAGGCACTAAGGATATAGAAACTCATTAAAAATAATGTATCAGTTGCCTATCCCTGCCACCGATTATAGCTAGCATTTGTGGAATGCTTACTATTCGCCAGCTATTACCTGGTGCTTTTATGTGAATTACCTAATTTATGCTCTTCATCAATCCTGTCCTCTAGGTCCTACTATCTCTATTTTTGGATGAGAAAACTGCCTTTCACAATGATTAAACAACTTTCCTAAGGTCACACAGATAATAGCGAGGGAGCCAGACTGATGAACTTCGGCTGTCTGGCCCCGGAGCCTGAACTCTCTCATCCATAACATATGGCGCTAGCGATACCAAACTGATCTAGTTCCTGTCTTCCTGGAGCCCAACTCGGTTGGGACAACAGATACTGAAGAACATAATTGCGATGTGATAAGTGCTACGACAGAAGAGGATCAGAGTGATAGGAAAGAATTCCTGAGTAGGAGACACCCAGATTGGGGCAGGGTAGGGTGGAGGCAAGTAGCGTTTCAAACTGAGCAAACAGCCTGAGCAAAGCCTGGTGGTCAGAGGAGTTCCCTTATGAGGCAGGGAGTATTGTGATTTCTGTTTTGCAGGTCAGAAGACTGGGTCACAGAGAATGACTTGCCCAGGGTCTTAGGGCCAGTAAGTGGCAGAGCTGGGACTCCAACAAAGTCTGGTATAGGGCCTGGGCTTTTAACCACTCTGCTGTACACTGGGAGGCAGGATGCAAGTTATGCTCCTTTCACTGAGACTCAGAGAGCCTTGCCCAGGGCCTCATAGCCAGCAGGCTCCACTGAATTCTTCTGAGCACAGGCTCTTTTTCTCCCAGTCACACTGCAGAAGCCTCAGGCCAGCCCACTTCAGGTGTTCCTTCCTGATGTCCCCTAAGACATTTCCTGCACGTTCCCCCTAGCTGTTTTCAGCGGCAGGGCCACTTCAGAGCTCTTTTGTCCCTAATTGCACAGGGCTCTCCCACTCAGCACTCAGTGGGTCTTTGCTCAGTGGCAGGGAGGAAAAAGTCTACTGTCCTTCAACCTTCCCCTCTCTACTCGCTCCTCTCCACAAGGCTGTAAGAATGATGGTGAAATCAAACAAACCTCTCAACTTTGCTCCAGGTCTCTCTCCTGCTCTCCCAGCCAAATTCCTGTCTCACCTGGGATGGAACTTTCCACCTGTTGTATTTGGGAGCAGAAGGGTGGGAGCCAGGTGGCAAAGCAGATTTCCAGGCCCATCCCTGACCTCCTGACTCAGAACCTGGAGGGCTGGGCCAGGGAATCTGTATCTTCACATTCTCACAGGATAGTAATTACATCCACTAAAGTTTGAGAACCACTTCTTACAATGAGCACTCCTCAAGACTGTTCTTGGCCCACTTTTAGTCACACTTGCCACATCCTCCCCACCATGAGCAGCTTTATGTCCACGGCATCCTCCGATATTCCATATGAAACATTCCCCAGTCTCCAGCTCCTATTTCTCCCTAGGTTCAGACACATGTATCTCAGTCGATGCTTATTGGATTTTACTGCACTGCTGTCCTATGAACATAAAACTCATGTCCACAACTTTCTCCTCAAACCAGTTCCTGTCTCTGGAGTTCTCATCTCAGAGACTGACACCGCCACTGCCGAAGAACTCAAGTCATCAATCTGAGCACCAGCCTTGCTTAGTTGTTTCCATCTCCCCTGTATCAGTTATCAATTGCTGTGTAACAAATTACCCCAATACCTAGTAGTTAAGACAACAATGGTTTATTATTTCTCATGACTCCTCTGGTTTTATCCAGGATCACTCATGTGGCTTCATTCAGGCAGGAGTTGACTAGAAAATCTAAGATTCTCATTTGTGTCTGCCTGGATTTCCCTCCACATGACCTCTCCCCACCATGTGGCCTCTCGTCATTCAGTGGTCCAGCCTGAGCATCTTTCCATTGCAGCTGGGCACGGCTGAGAACTGGCACAGGGTCACTCTCTCACATTCTGTTGGTCAGAGCAAGTCACAAGAGCAGCCCAGGTTCAAGGGGTGGGGAAACCGACACCATGTCTTGATGGGTGGAGTGGCGGGCGGGTACAGAGATGGGGGTAAGTGTTGGCGGCCACCGTGGTATCTCCCTTTACAGCCAATCATCATGTCCTGTAGCTTCCCCAGTGGGGGCTGTGGTGGCCTGGCTGCACAAGTGGCTTGATTCTTCGCCCCCCTCTTTATCTGTGCCCTTTGCTATCTAGCTTTGCAGTACATTCTGTTCTACCCTTGACTCTGGGCTCAGGCATGTGACTTACTTTGCTAATGAGATGTTAGCAAATGGGATCTAAGAAAAACCTCATAAAAGCCCTTCCCTGTTTTCACTTCCCTCTCCTGCCCCTCTGCCATGGCTGTGAGGATATCTCTGGCCTAGCCTGATAAAGGTAAGACATGGAGATGAGCCGAGCACCCCCTCCCCAGTGGTCCCAGCCAAGGCCATCCCAAACCACTGACCCTGAGACACACAGGACCAAGAGCTGCAGACCCACAGATGACAACAGACGTATGAGTGAGTCCAGCCGAGTCCACAAGAGCCACCCAGCCAACCCAAAGATTCATGAGCTAAATAAACACTGCTTTAAACCACTGTGTTTGGGGTGGCGATATACAAGTCCCAGGCCACAACTTCCATCATTCCTACTGCCTTGGCTCAGGCCTTTGTCCTCCTGGGCCTGCAATAGTTTCTGTATCAGGCCAGGCTATGCTGTCAGACAAACATCCCCCAGGCTGCACAGGCTCAAGGCAGCAAGGTTTATTTTTCGCCCCTGTTCATATACAGCTTCGTCGGCAGAGGCCCCTGCTCACTGTAGCTCAGGGATACAGGCAGAGGCACTGTCATCTTACGTTGCAGCCATCTGAACACAAGGCTTCAAAGGTGGAGAGTGTGAATTGTACGCTGCTGCTTAAATGCGTCCCCCCAGATGTGACACCTATTTGCTCACTTTCCCCTGGCAAGATTGAGTTCCATGGTCATACCCAGAGAGGCATAGGGAGTGGGCCCTGGACTGTCCCCTGTAGTTCCTCACAGGGTTTCTCTGCTCCTGACCTTTCCCCATGCAGATCACATGGTGTCACTCTGCTGCTCTTAAACCTTCAATGGCTCCCTATGGCCCACAGGCTAACATCCAATCTTCGCATGGTTTTCAGTGGCCTTGGTGACCATCTGACCACTCCAGGCTCATTTCTTTCTTTTCTTTTTTTTTTTCTTAAACATCTTTATTGGAGTATAATTGATTTACAACAGTGTGCTAGTTCCTGCTGTATAACAAAGGGAATCAGCTATACATAAACATATATCCCCGTCCAGGCTCATTTCTTGCCCTGGGACAGTGTGAAGGCTGGGCCCTAACCACTGAACAGCTGGCACTTCCCCGGGGACCCCAGCCCATTACTCTGTTGCTCACAGAGGTCATTCTGCCAGGAATGTCCCCGTTGCCCACCCCTCCCCCAGCCCTTGCCTGTCCGGCCATTACCCAGTCCCCCGGCCATTACCCAGTCCCCCGTGAGAGACATCTGAGCACCATCTTCTCACAGATGCTGTTCCTGGCCTGTGGAAGCAACTGGTTCTCCTTCCTCGAGTACAGCGTGTTCCAAAAGTCTGAGCCCAGTTTTCTCCTTTAGGAACTTTTGAAGCATGAACAAACTTACAAAAACCGGCATTTGAAAGTTTACATTTCCCTTACATTCATTTCGCTTCCTGAGTTTGAAACAATACACTTTAAATTTTTTATTTCAGTCCCTCTTATGGTAGATGGCCATGATGACTAAAACAACAAAATGAAAATTTAGGGAGTTCCCTGGTGGCCGAGTAGTTAGGATTCTGGGCTCTCACTGCCAGGACCTGGGTTCAATCCCTGTTCGGGGAACTGAGTTCCTGCAAGCTGTGTGGCACGGCCAAAAAGAAACAACAAAATTAAAGTTGAAAAACGTGTTGTTGTAGATTCAAATAGCTAAAATTTTAAATGATTAAAAAAATAAGTTTGTGGGGGCTTCCCTGGTGACGCAGTGGTTGAGAGTCCACCTGCCGATGCAGGGGACACTGGTTCGTGCCCCGGTACGGGAAGATCCCACATGCCGCGGAGCGGCTGGGCCCGTGAGCCATGGCCGCTGAGCCTGCACGTCCAGAGCCTGTGCTCCGCAACGGGAGAGGCCACAACAGCGAGAGGCCTGCGTACCGCAAAAAAAAAAAAAAAAAAAAAAAGTTTGTAAAACCAGAGACAGTGAAAAGATTACTGATTGCCAGGATTTGGGGGAGGGGTTAGGAGTGGGAGGGATGAAAAGCACAGGGGACTTCAGGGCAGTAGAACTATTCTGTGGGATACTGTAATGGTGGCCACAGGACATTACATTATGCATTTATCAAATATCATAGAAGGTACAACATTAAGAGTGAACCCTAACTTAAACTATGGACTTTAGTTAATAATAATGTATCAATATTGGTTCACCAATGACAACAAATATACCACACCAGTGCAAGATGTTAATAATAATGGGGGCAACGGGGTGGGGGCAATATATCAGAACTCTCTGAACTTTCTGAAAGCTTTTTTTCTGTACACCTAAAACTGCTCTAGAAACAAAATTTGTTTATACTTCTGAAATTATTAGAGCTTAAATCTGCACTGAGACTGGTGGGACACTGGGTATATTCTTTCGACAGCAGGGTTTCTCAACCTGGCTACACATTATAATCACCTGGGGTATTTTATGTGCTGGTTCTCCTCCTCCACGTCAATTAAATCAGAAACTCGTGCGTGGGGCCTGGGCCTATAAAGAGGTTCTGAACCCAGTTTCCAATGTGGGTAGGAGGTGTGTGTGTGGGGTTCCCCATGCCAACGAAAAATGCCCTGGACACCAGATGGGTGTCCTACAATTCAACAATTTTGATGCTATTGGAGTTAGCATCAGATTCCACAGGTTAAGGGCTCAATCTTACAAGACTGCCCTCCTCCCCACGATGCCAGTTGCAAGCCCAGGTTGTTACCTGTGCTTCTGACTGACTGACTATAAGTCAGGGGTACCCATGACCTCCTCCCGCTTTGGATTCAATTAATTTGCTAGAGTAGCTCACAGAAATCAGAGAAATATTTTACTTACTAGATACCGGTTTATCCTAAAAGAATATAACTCAGGAACAGCCAGATGGAAGAGATGCACAGGGTAAGGCATGAGGAAAGAGCTCAGAGAGTCCAAGCCCTCTCCAGGGGCACCTCTCTCCCCAAATCTCCAAGTTTTCACCAAAACCTTTCCTTTTAATGGAGGCTTCATTACCCCGTCACGATTAAGTCATCAGCGATTGGTTCAGCCCCAAGCTGGGGAGGTGGGACTGAAAGTTCCAACCTTCCAATCGCTAGGTTGGTTCCCCTGGCAACAAGCCCCCATTCTTAAGTGAGATCAATTAACATAACAAGAGACACCTTTATTGCTCTCCGCCCTTAGGAAATTCCAAGGATTTTAGGAGCTCTGTGCCAGACATGGGAAAAAAGACCAAATATATGTTTCTTATTATAAATCATAGTATCACAGCATGTTTAAAAAACTCCTCAGGGTTTCTAGCGATGGCACTACAGACTTCCATGGTTGGGATGGGTGAGATGGGTGAGGGCAGATGACACAGGAGTTTACAGCTCGTGTTCTGAAGTCAGATGACATGTGTTTAAATCCTGACTCTAATGAGCTGAATAACACTGGGCACGTCCCTTCTGGTCTCCAGCCTCAGCCTGT
The DNA here is from genome assembly GCF_059928025.1 of Delphinapterus leucas. Taxonomy (NCBI): domain Eukaryota; kingdom Metazoa; phylum Chordata; class Mammalia; order Artiodactyla; family Monodontidae; genus Delphinapterus; species Delphinapterus leucas. The sequence continues at coordinate 29,431,671 of NC_143143.1, forward strand.
TCATCTGTAAAATGGAGATAATAAGAGCAATTTCCGCACCTGGAATTCCCTGACGGTCCAGTGGTTAGGACACGGCACTTTCAATGCCGTGGCCCAGGTTCGATCCCTGGTCAGGGAACTAAGAGCCCACAAGTCGCGAGGCACGGCCAAAAAAAAAAAAAAAAAAAGAGCAATTGTCCAATGATGTTGCTGTGGGGATAAAATAATTTCATTCATGCAAAGCACCAAGTACAGAGCAAAGGTCCAATACACAGTTGTGTTTAAGTAAACTTGGGGTTTGTAGGTGAGAGTTGCAGAGGTGAGATCCTGCACCCTTGTTTACAGATGAGGGAACTGAGTCCTAGAGAGAGAAAATTGTCCCTAATCACAGAGCAGGTTAGTGAATGAAACAAGACTAGCACCTGGGTCAAACAGGTTAAGAATTTAGATGGTGATCTAGCAGGACTGGAGCATCTTAAACACACTACTGGTGGTGAAAACGCTACCCTGTGAAATGCACAGGAGATGCATGCAGTTCCACAATGTGCCACCAGGTGGCACCCCTACCCCATCTATGACCAAAGTCAGGACGTGGAAAAAAATTTAAGTTCTGGAGTAGAGAATTTCCACCTCTTCCCTTGGATCCAGCAAAAATATCTAACGAAGATATTAGATATCTAATATCAGTTATATATCAAGCGCCTGCAGTGTATACAGGCACTTGATATATAACTGAGTCGAATACACTGCAGGCGCTTGATATATAACTGAGTCGAAAAGTAAGGTTCAGATCCATTATATATGGAGAAGTTGACTGGTTTGCTGGTTAAGAACGTGGATTTTTGAATGCTAGCCGTCTGCGTTCAAATTCCAGCTCCCCATTTACCAGCTTTCAAATCTTTTCTTCATGCCTTAGTTTCCTCCCCTGTAAAATGGCAACGATAATATCGACTCCCTCAGAGGATTATTGTTGGAAGGATTAAATAAGTTAATATGAGTAAAACAAGTTTTTTGAAAATTCCTCACACATTTGTGCAGTATATAGGTGTTAGCAATAGTTAATTTCTTAAATAAACAGCTTTATTGATGGACAACTGATAAACAGACTGCACATATTTAAAGCGTACTGTTGATAAGTTTTGACTTATATATACTGTACCTGTGAAACCATCACCGCAATCAAGATAGTGAACACACAGATCATCCCCCAAAGTTTCCTCACGACCTTTGCAAACCTGCCCCTGATCCCTGCCGGCAGTCACTGCCCTGTTTCCTGCCTCCATAGATGAGTGTGGATTTTCTAGAATTTTTATCAGTGGAATCGTATGGTGTGTGCTCCTTTTCAGCGGGCTTCTTTCAGCATGTTTATTTCAGGTTCATCCACGTTGTTGAGTGCGTGAAGTTCATTTCTTCTGGCTTCGGTGAAGTATTTCAGAGTACACCACAGCTTGTTAATCCATTTACCTGTAGATGGACATTTGGATTGCTTCCAGCCTGCGGGTGTTACAAATAAAGCTGCTGTGAGCATTGTTGTATAAGACTTCATAATGACACACACTGTCATTTGTCTGGAGTAAACGCCTAGGAGTGGGATGGTAGGAAACTGGTGAAGTGTTCTCCAGAGTGGCTGTCCATCCCCACCTGCAGTGTCTGAGCATTTTAGTTGCCCCATATTCTTGTCAACAGCGAGTGTAACCCGTCTTTTGGGTTTTTGGCATTCTAATAGGTGTATAGTGGCATCTTATTGCGGTTTTAATTTGCATTTCCCTAGTGAGAAATTATGTTGCCATCTTTTCAGGTGTTCATTTGCCATCGGCATATCTTCTTTGCCAAAGTGTTCAAATTTTAAGCCCGTTTAAAAAGATTTTGGTCGCTTAAGTATTGCGTTTTGAGAATACTGTATATGTTCTGGATACAGGTTCCTTATCAGTTATATGTCTGGCAAATATTTCTCCTAGTCTGTGGCTTGAGATAGAAAATTCCCTTACGAATGTCTTTTGAAGAGCTGTTCTTAATTTTGATGAGGTCCAGTTTATCAAATTTTTTCTTTTACGTATTGTGTTTTAGAAAACATACCTAAGAAATCTGCCTTACACAAGGTCACAAATATTTTCTACCATGTTTCTTTCTAGAATTTTTATAGTTTTAGACCTTAAATTTAGGTCTATGACTCATTTGGAGTTCATTTTTTTGTATGTAATTTTTGTATATAGTGCAAGGTATGGGTTGAGATATATAGATATAGATATAGATATGTGTATATATATATATATATATATCTCCAATTGTTCTGGCATCTTTTGTTGAAAATACTATTTTTTCTCCACACAATTAACTTTGTACCTTTGCTGAAAGTCAACTGAGCATGAATATGTGGATATATTTCTGAATTCTTTATTCAGAATAAGATCTTTGTCTGTCTTTGTGCCAATACCATACTGTAGCTTTATAGTAAGTCTTGAAGTCAGAGACCTCAAATCCTCCAACTTTGTTTTTCTTTTCAAAGTTGTTTTGGCTATTTAGGTCCTTTGAATTTCCATTTGAATTTTAGAATCAGTTAAATAATTTCTACCCCAAAAAGCCTGCTGGGATTTTGGTTGGATTTGCATTGAATCTAACCTTAAGTTTGGGAAGAACTGACCTCTTAACAATATTGAGTCTCCTAGTCCACACACATGATTTATCTCTCTATTTAGGTCCTTCTAGATTTCTCTCAGCACTATTCTATAGTTCTGTTTCTCGGTCTTTTTTTTTTTCTCTGTTTCATTTTGGGTAGTCTCTGTTGCTCTCTCTTCAACTTCACTAATCTTTTCTTCTGCAGTATTTAATCTGCCTTATTATAGACTGAATGTTTGTGTTGCCCCACTCTGCACACCCCAATTCATATGTTGAAGCCCTAACCCCCAATGTGATGGTATTGGAAGGTGGACCTTTGGGAGGTGATGAGGTCATGGAGAGGAGAGGGAGTCCTCATGATGGGATTAGTCTTTATAAGAGGAGACACTTAGCTTGCTCTCTCTCCACACAAGGAGAGGCCGTGTGGGAACACAGTGAGTGAGAAGGCGGCTGTCTTAAGCCAACTATAGAGACCTCACCAGAACCCGACCGTGCTGGCCCCAATCTTGGACTTTCAGCTTCCAGAACTGTGAGACATAAATTTCTGGTACTTATTTTGTGTCAGTTTATGGTATTTTGTATGGCAGCCTTGGTCGACTAAAACATACCTTTAATCTCATCTTGCACATTTTTCATCTCAGACATTGTGCTTTTCCTCTCCAGAAGTTCAATTCAGGTATTTTGTTTTGTTTTTTAATATCCTCCAAGTCTCCACTTAATGTGGCCAATTTTTCCTCTGTCTTCTTGAACACGCTGATGTAGTTGTCATAAATTTTTCAATGTTCTTGTCTGCTAATTCTATTATCTGTATCACTTCTGGCTTGGGTTCATTAGATTGATCCACCCCCACCCCCACCCCCCATTATGGGTCTTAGTTTCCTCCTTCTTTGCAGTTTTTTCAATTGCGATCCAATTTTTTATTGGATGCCAGATATTGTGAATTTTACCCTACTGAGTGCTGAAAATGTTTGTATTTTTACAAATATTCTCGATTTCTTTCTGGGACACCAGCAAACGGACTGAAAACAATTTAGTCTTTGGGGTTCTGCTTTTAAGCTTTATTAGGCAGGACCAGAGAGGTAATGAGTCTGGGACTAATTTTGCCCTAATACTTAGGCGAATTTGACTTGATGCTGCATGGATGATGAAATCTACTGTGGTTGGTGGGATGGGGAACTATTCCCAGCCTGGGGGAGCTCTGGGATTGTTCCCTCTGATGCTTTGGGGTGGTTCTTCCCCAGCCCGGGGTCATTTCCTCACAGGTGTGCACTGATCCTTCTCTGCTGGACACCAAGGGAACCATCTGCAAGTCTACAGAGCTCTCTCTGGGCAGCTCCCTCCTCCTTCGAGCTCTGTCCTTCAGGGTCTAGACGCATTGGTGTCCCACCTGCCTGGCTTCCTTAACTGGAGACAGTCCCCCTCCCTGCACCATGGCCTGGAAACTCTGTCCAGGCAGTGAGCTGTGGTGGTTGGAGGACTCACCTCATTTGTTTCCCATCTCACAGGGAGGACTGTCCTTCATGCCTGATGTCCAGTGTCTTGAAAATCATCATTTCATATATTTTGAGTAGTTTCAGATGGGAGGGTACAGCTAATCCCTATTACCCAAACTTGGCGGGAAGTAGATGTCCTATTAGGTTATATATGTGAATATATTACATATATAGTATGCTACTTATACTATATATATTGCATATATTACATATATACTAAGAAAAATTACAGTTGACCCTTGAACAACATGGGTTTGAACTGCACATGTCCACTTATACCTGGATTTTTTCAATAATAAATATAACATTTCTACACAATCTACAGTTGGTTGAGATGTGGAATGGTGGATAAGGAGGGCCGACTATAAATTATACTCAGATTTTCGGCCGTGTTGAGGGTTGGCGCCCCTGCCCCCCACGTTGTTCCAGGGTCGACTGTGTATATATAGCAGTATGGAAGGCTTAATCAAAAAATAAAAGTCTCCCCCTGTGCCTCTGTTCCACTCCTGTCCTTGTCCAAAGGTAATCACTCAGGCACTGGTTCCTGTGTATCTTTCCAGAAGTGTTTGTTCATATACAATTACCTACATATCTGCTCAGGTGGTACCATAGGGTATATACTCTTCTATATCTTGCTTTCTTCACTTACATTGATATCTCAGAAATCTTTTCATATCGGCAAATACAGGCCTAACTTATTTTTATGCTGCAGAGCTCTCCATAGAATAGGTGTCGTATATTTTATTTAGCCATCCTGTACTGAGGGCCATTTGGTTAGCTGCACATTTTCCCTGCTACAATCAATGCAGCAGTGAGCACATATACGTGTGTTTTAGCACACATGTATGTGTGTATCCGCAGGTAGATTTCCAGAAAGATTGCTGAGTCGTTGGACACCAGCCAGGGCCAGTGCTCTAAGCACCAAAAAGATATCTTCCGAAATACAAAGTGAAAAAAAAAACCTATATTGTAGAATATAACTTCAGTTTTTGAATGATACAAACTGACACGGATGTTGAATTGAAAGCAGCTTCTTCCTGGATTTTTTTCTCTCTTTCCTGTGTGTGACCCTATTTTTCCAGTTTTCTAAGCACTGCTTTGGAGTCACCTCCAGTCACAGATTTTGGCTACGGGGAAGGACAAGTGACAGATTCCTATATACCTGCAGGGGGCGCCCAAGGAACGCTTGCTGACTTGTTGAGGTGATCGCTGCAGAAAGTTCTATCACTGGACAGCGCTGCTCCAGCCTTCACCTAAGACAGTCTCTCCAGGCCTTTCTTCTGCAGGCGGATGGATTTCACATTAAATTCACAGACGTGGAGCTGTCCCTTCACAGCCTGTGAAAGTCAGGCAGCCACACAACTACTGAGCCTGCGCGTCTGGAGCCTGTGCTCCGCCAACAAGAGAGGCTGCGATAGTGAGAGGCCCCCGCACCGCGATGAAGACTGGTCCCCCGCTGGCTGCAACTAGAGAAAGCCCTCTCACAGAAATGAAGACCCAACACAGAAAAAATTAATTAATTAATTAATAAACTCCTACCCCCAACTTCTAAAAAAAGTCAGGCAGCCATCTCAATGCTGCAGCTGCAGGCAGAGATGGCAATGAAATAGAGTTAGTAAGGGCTTCCCTGGTGGCGCAGTGGTTGAGAGTCCGCCTGCTGATACGGGGGACACGGGTTCGTGCCCCGGTCCGGGAAGATCCCACATGCCGCGGAGCGGCTGGGCCTGTGAGCCATGGCCGCTGAGCCTGCGCGTCCGGAGCCTGTGCTCCGCAACGGGAGAGGCCACAACAGTGAGAGGCCTGCGTACCGCAAAAACAAAAAAAAATAGAGTTAATGCAATGCTGGGCCAGGGGTCCCCAATGATCGGGAGGCGGAGCTGGGGTGGAGGATTGCGAACCCCATTCCTGGGGTCAGTCGGGTCCCCTCTCCCCCATCTCCCCAGCCTCTCCTAGTCCACTTCCCGTAGGGATTTCAGAAATTGAATGAGTTTTCCATCGGCCGGAAAGAGATTGAAAGAATCTCTTTTACAAGAGATTGAAAAAAACATCTTTTAGTGGTGGATGAGGGATCTCTAACCAGTGACGTGTGTAGTATATTCAACACCCAGAGTAGACAATTTTTTTTAACACCTTCTTCCTCTATACAATAATATTCCCAGTAATAATTATATTCCTGGTTACTTTCTTAGTTTTGATACAGTTGACAGATACAAAGATTACATTTCAATTTTAAAGATACTGAGTTCAGTAAAAGATTTCATGCATGAACTAAAACGTCCACGTTCCAAACAAAAATATTACACCTTGCAGGTCACACTCCGTTTCACTGCTTTACATCCTAGACACAAATAAAAACTCCCAGTGTCACATAGAATGACAGAATGGAAGCAGTCCGTGTTCCGGTTTCATTTTCCCATCACGGCTAACCTTGTGTGTGCTAAGTCTACTGTCTGGATGCAGGGGTGCAAAGCACCCCAAGGGCTTGGAGACACTAACTGAGCCCAAAGAGAGAGTCAACAATTCCCAGGTGTTAGGAACTTACTGTCCAACCAAACACGTGTGGCCCAGCCTGTGTGTGTGGTGGCTGACTGTGTAGTTGAGAGTTCCTTGAATCAAATTCTATGGATAATACAATATTTATTTTAAAACTAAGTAATAAAATGTGCTGATTTACATTTTATTAAAACTCAACAGTAATCAAAACAGAATTACCATAGGGCCCAGCAATTCCACTCTTTGGTAACTATTCAAGAAAATTGAAAACTTATGTCCACACAAAAACTTGTACAGAAACGTTCACAGCAATATTATTCATAATAGCCAAAAAGTGGAAACAACCCAAATGTTCATCAACGGATGAATGGCTAAACGAAATGTGGTCTAGACATGTGATTGGGATAGTATTCAGCCATGAAAGGGAATGAAGTACGGACACCTGCTTCACCATGGATGAACCCTAAAAACTCCACTGCCCCATGCTTTGGAAGTCACTGCTCAGGAGTTCCCTAACAGTCACACACAAAGTATTTGAGTATTTTCACTTTCTAAACTTTTAGAAGGTGATTCCTTGAGTCTTTTGGACTGAGCTGTCAGGTTTTACTATTCCTTTTTGCTGAGTTTTGGTTGAACCATGGCCAACTGTTTTGAATTTACCTTTCTCATTTAATGGCATCTGAAATTCTGTCACTTCATCTATCCATCCATCCATCCATCTACGCACCTAGCCATACACCCATCTACCTATCCATCTATCCATCCATTTTTTTATTCATTTAACAAACCCAAATTGTGCACCTACTATACTCCAGGTATTATTCTAAGTGCTGTGGATACAAATATGAGCAAAAGCAAATAAGGTCCTTTCCCTCATAGGACTTGTTTCAGGGCCCCACTACCCCAGGTGTGGTCTGTGGACCAGCCTCACCTGGGAGCTTGTAGGAAATGCAGCACCTCCAGCCCTGCCCCCAGCTCTACTCAATCAGAATATGCATTTTAACCCAATCCTCAGGTGAGTAGACACATTCACGTGTGAGAGGAGCAGATTGAAAGGACTAGATGGGGACTAGAGTCCAGGTGAGACACACACAGTATTGTTTTTAGAACTTAAAACAAATGCATCATAAATAAACAAGACCTTGGGAAAAGCAATGGTTCAGGAGATGCTCTGATTCACCCCCTTAACCCTGGGCCTTCACATTTGGACAATCCACAGCATGGTACTTTTGTTTGCCTTTCTTATCACCCGGTATTCTTTTACATTGCTCACTGTGGTGGACAGAATAATAGCCCCCCCCCCCACCCAGACGTCCGTATTCTAATGCCAGGAACCTGTGGATATGTTACCTTACATGGTAAAGGGGCCTTTGCAGGTGTGACTAAGTTAAGGATCTCCAATGGGGAGATTACCATGGATTATCTGGGTGGGTCTGATGTGATTAGAAGGGTCCTGTAAGAAGGAAGCAGGAGGGTTGGGGGAGGGGGAGAGAAGATGCTAGCTGCTGGCTTTGAAGATGCGGGGAGAGGTCACAAGCCAAAGGATGCAGGCAGCTTCTGGAAGCTGGAAAGGGCAAGGAATCGGATTCTTTCCGGAACCTCCAGAAGGAACCAGCCCCCCTCACACCTTGATTTGAGCCCCTTGAGGCTCATTTTGGAATTCTGACCTCGAGAGCTGTAAGAGAATACATCTGTGTAGTGTCAAGTCGTTAACTTTGTGGTGATTTGTGACAGCAGCCATAGGAAACCAATACACCACACTCACCTACGGCATGATTCCAGTTTCTTTTTTCTGAGGAAACATTGGTATATAACGTTATATTAGTTTCAGGTGTACAACCTAATAATTCAATATTTGTCTGCATTACAAAGTGATCACAGTAAGTCTAGTTACATGATTCCAAATTTAACAGAACGCTTTTTGATGATCATAACAATCATAGCGTTTCTCTAGGTAATTAGTGTGACTTTAGAAAACGTGGACATGGAGTCTGGCTTTTCCACTTCCTGGTAGGTAACCTTCGTGCCTCTTCTCTTGTGAAATGGGGAGGGGGGTGGGCTGAATCACGGTCTTCCCACTGTGCTCTGTGGAGTCCTAAGGACTTGGGGGAAGGGACCCCCCCCCACCTCTGGCTCCCTCCAGCCAGAGCACCTTAGGGCTCTGTGTCACGTGCCCTGCTTCTGTGCAAGAGTTTATTTGAAGACAACCTTCCATATTAGAGTGTTTTAAAACCACTGCATTTAAAAAAACTTTATAATAAAATGTTGGCAGAAAAATAGAAACTCGACTTCACTGAGATGTTCTCTGAGCTCCCTGCCAGCCCCACTGCAAAGCACATCTACGGCTTTTATCTGGCTCTCCTTATCCTCAGGGGAAGTGGCACTACCTGAGTCATTTCCCAAGACTAGCTGTGTGCCCTTGGGCAAACAAATGCACCTTTCTGAGCCTCAGTTTGCCCCCCTGTAAAATGAGGGCTCAAATAACGCCACCTCCAGGCGTGAGCAAAAGGATTACATGAAATGATGTGGCAAAGTGTAGTCTAATAATAATAGTAACACCAATAACAACTGTTGATCACCCACTAGGTGCTAAGTACCTTGTTCTGCGTTTACTTGATTCTCACAGCGTCCGAGGGAGGCACAATCCTGGGCATTTTCCAGGCTGGGAGAGGGGACGGAGCTGGGATTCCACTCGAGGGAAAGGCCTCTTCTGCCCGGAGAACACTGAGCAGATTTCCTCACATGCAACCTTCCTGGCCATGGGAGCCCCTCAACCGCTGTCACTGACTCAGAGACTGACATTTCGTAAGCGGGTTGGAGTGGAGGCCAAGGCAGTGATCTGCAGATCTGATCAAGCCTCTCCCCTACTCTCCACACCTGTTAGCACAAGTTTGTGTGCCCCATGCACAGTGAGGCCAAACAAACCGAAACGCTGGAGTTTGGAGCAGAGAACGGTTTATTGCAGGGCCATGCAAGGAGACAGGTGGCTCAGGCCCCCCAAAAAACCCCGAGCTCTCCGAAAATTTTTGGCAAAGAATTTTTTCTTTTTGCGGTACGCGGGCCTCTCACTGCCGCGGCCCCTCCCTCCACGGAGTACAGGCTCCGGACGCGCAGGCTCAGCGGCCATGGCTCATGGGCCCAGCCGCTCCGCAGCATGTGGGATTCTCCCGGACCGGGACACGAACCCGTGTCCCCTGCATGGGCAGGCGGACTCTCAACCACTGCGCCACCAGGGAAGCACTGGTCTGTGTTTTGATTGTGATGCTATGGCCCCAGCTGGGGCAAGTGAGCAGGGGTCCCAGTGAGGCCCCACCCCCCCAGGCTTTATGACAACAGTGTCGAGTCATAGAGGTTCTGCCCATCCCTCAGAGAAGCCCCTTCCCCTTCCTGTGGTGCCTTGGCCCCCTTAGGCACAGTTTTGCCCTAGCGGAGCTGATGGTGGAAGATGGAGTTTCTTGGAACCACTCAGACTGCCAGTTACTGTGGCCCCAAGAAAGCCTGTGGCATCAGCACGCTGCCCCCGGTTGCGCCAGCCCCGGTGAGCCAGGGGTGTTACCAGCCCTGTTACCTGCCTGGATACCGCTACCTGAACTCATGGAGACCCAGCCTCTTCTACAAGGTCTCCAACACCCAGACCTGCCTGGACGAGGGAGCCACGTGCCGCAGCGCCCTGCGGCCGCCCACCACCCTGCCGGCCGTCCGCTCAGCGCTCTTCTGTCGCTACAGGCCCCATGACTGGGACCAGTCCAACCAGCTGCAGATACACACGGCCGAGGCCTCGCGGCTGTGGGCCAGCCAACTGATGGGCGACTCCATGCGGCTCATGCAGAACAAGGACCAGCTGACGCGCCAGATGCAGGAGGGGACCTGCCGGAACCTGGGCCAGAGGCTGTCGGACATCGGCTTCTGGAAGTCGGAGCTGAGCTATGAGCTGGAGAGGCTTCTGAACGAGAACCACAGCCTGGATGAAGTCAAGAGGCGGCTGGAGTGCGCGGCCGAGGAACTGAACTGTCCACTGCAGGTGGGTGTGGGGTGCGGAGGGGGGGCCTGACGGCCGCTGGGATACCACGCCTGCAATGCAGCCCCCCACACTCTCCTTGAGTGAAGATCAAGGTGATGGGTGCCGTGCAGCTCAGTTTGAGCTGCATCATCATCTATAATCAGCTTTAAGCTAAAATTATATAATATATATAACTTTTATTATATATTATATAATTTTATATAATTATATAATTTTTTATAATTATATAATTTTATTATATATTATATAAATTATATATATATATATAAAACTTAGTCAATTGACAATAATCCCAGTCCAATCAGGGTTCCTCAGACTGAATGGAATTTCCTTTTCTCCTTGGGGTTACATCAAAATCACAGGGATTTCATAAAGGCATCACAAGCCTGTGTGTTAGTGTATGTGATGGTCTTTAGAAGATGTGTTTCAAATAACTGCTCTATTTTTCTCTGTAGCCCTTAAGACCTGCTAACATACTGTACAATGTACTTCTTGTTTTGCTCTACACACTAGAATATAGGCACCATGAGGGCAGGGATTTGTCCGCTTTTTCACCAAGGACTGCTGTTCAGCTGTGGGGGACCAGTATGTCTATGCTGGTCCTCAATGAGCCGTGTCTGTGCTGACTGCCTGTCATCTAGACCAATGTTCTGAATGTCTTCCCATCCTGGCACTGTGTGTGGCACACAGCAGGCACTCAAGAAGTATTTGTTGAATAAATAACTGAATGTGGACATCCTCCACACTTTGGTTTCCCAGTCTCCAGCCATATCCTGGAGCAGTTAGGATAGCTTTAGGCTGCATGTAAACAGCTATCTGAGTACAGCAGCTCAGCCAAATAGGAATTTCATTTTCTGTTATGAGAATTCCAGAGGAAAAGAGAGGAGGATGCTGCACCCTCCACGTGATACCAGAAGGGACCCAGCCTCCTATCTGCTTGGCCATCCTTAACACGGGGCTTTTGTCCTACTACTTTCAAGGACGTTTCAGATCTCATATTGCAAACTCCCGCTTGCCAGGAGCATTTGGAAATTCTCAGTTAGAGGCAGGAGGATGGGGTAGGGAAGGGGCAAAATGCCAACTGTGTCTGTCCCTTTTTATCAGGGAATATCAATTTTCCAGAAGGTCCATTATGTGAGTCCATTTTTAGCCCATTTGCCAGAACTCACATGGGCTCCCTGGGTGCAAAGGAGTCTGGGTAAGTGAGCATTTTTCACTGGGTCCTGGAGTGGACACTGGGTGAGGAACTGGTATTATCTGCCTTTGCTGTGGGAGATCATTGTAGCCACACGAGATGATGTTCTGCTGCTCCCTGGAGTGTGTGCGAATGCAGAACCCCTGCCTGCAAACCTCCTGCAGCCGCGCCTGCTCTGTGTCTGGCGTGGGGGCTTCTGTAGGAGAGGCCCTACCTCCATGTTTCCCCTGGAGACAAGGCACAGGTTCTGACCACTATGGGATGGGGGTCCCTACTGTTTCCCTATGCCCCCATGTTCCCCCCTGGAAGGACAGTGGGCAGGGCTGCTGCTCAGAGACCCAAAGCAGAATCTGAAATCTAGCGCTCCTCCCCTCTCCCCGACTCTCTCCTCACTCCCCCAGCCTGTCTGGAAAGCCCAGCTCTGCCCCATCACGTGGCCCCCTGTGACAGCCATAAGGGGGCACAGGGACCAGAGGCATCTCACTTCCATCCACTTGTCTCCAACTCCAAGGTTACCATCTCATTCCAGGTGCCTCTCAATGGACAATGGTGACGGCCTCCTTCCTGGCCTCCTGACCTCTAGCCCCTCCAACGCATTTTCCAGACAGCAGCCAGAGGGATGGTTTTAAATATTAAACTAGATCTCTGCACCTCTCTGCTAAAACCCCCTCAATGGCTTCCTAATGCATCCTAGTTAACATCTGAGTTCCTTGTCACAGGCCCAATGGCTTCCTGTCTGCTGCTCCTCCTACCCCAGGGCCTTTGCACTGGCTGTTCCCTCTTCCTGGTGCATTATTCCCATTCATTTCTGCTGCTTCTCATAATTCAGGTCTCGGTCTGCCACCTCCTTAGAGAAGTCCTCCCTGACCACCCTGCTGGTTATTCCCCACCCACCCACAACTCCCTATTTTCATCACAGCCCTTATCACAGTCAGAAACGATTGAGTTTCTTTCTATGTTCATTTGTGTGTGTTCTCTCTCTTCTGTTAGAACTCCATAAGAGCAGGGACTGTTTAGTTCACTGCAGTGTCCCCAGTGTGACACAGAGAAGGGGGCAGTAAATTCTTGTGGCATCAAGTGCTCGCCCTCCTTTCTGAGTTCCCAGATACATTTGCATCCCAACACCGGATGCCGTGCTCCCCTGCCTCCTTCTCACTGCCGCTGCTCTTCGTGACATCACAGGCCAGTGACCCATCACAGTTCTTTGACAGTCTGCTGCTGCAGGAGCTCCACCGAGCAGCCACTCCCCTGGCTTCTGTTCTGCTCTGTTCATGTCCCCATGACGGTTATAAGGTCCATGTGGCAGGGTTGCCTGGGTCTCACTTGGCCTATGTCACTTTCCAAAGCTCTTCCCCCATTTAGAGATCTCCAAAAAGGGTGTTCATATATATTCATAGGTAATTCTTATTGACAGTATTCTAAGCGCTTTACATTTGTCAAACTGACTTAACCAGCACGGCCAGCTTGAGATGTGCACCGATTTTGCACCCATCTACCATCTCAGCATCCCACAGCCCTCACTGATGGAGAAGGGGATGCAAAAACCCACCCAAACGCACAGTGATGGGGCCACATGAAGCATCCAGGTTTCCCAGGAATGAAACAGACCACGGCAAAGGTAGATGTGAGTCAATTCTGCTCACGGTCTACATACAGCTGCAGGGAGAATACATGATTCCCTTCACCCCCTACAGGTGGCCCTGGAGTGTCTGTACCAGCGAGAGAAAAGGATCGGGATTGACTTGGTCCATGACAATGTGGAGAAAAATCTTATCCGGGTAAGATGCCCCCTGGGTCTGGCCAGCCCCCTGAGGGAGGAGGGAAGGCCAGCTGGTCAGAGAGGTTTCTGAGCTGCCTGTCAGGAGCAGAAGACACATGTGCCACCCCATGCAAAATTAGGGCTCAGAAAGCGTGGATGGGGGCCTAGGTTGCAATTTAGAAACAGTGAGAAAGGAGGTCATTTGACCCTCAGTCTTTTCCTCTCCAAAATGGGCATCATAATAGTAATACCAATAAATAACAAAAGTAACAGCCAGTGTTTGTTGAGCACCTGTTATATGCCACACACTGTATCACTTCATATGTATTATTTAATTCAATGATAAAATATGAATGTATCATATTTTATGATAAATAAAGGGTCTATGAATGAACCCTTGGTGCATAGTAGGTGCTGCATTTTCTTTTACTCTGGAAGTATATAAAAAGAAAGGACGGTAGGGCAAAGAATGTGCAGCTTCCACAGTCGACCCTCAGGTGCCTGGCCCGGGGATCATGCTGGTGGAGGCAGGAAATGGACCCCCACCCTGACATTTCACCTTGTGGGATGGAGGGTGGGCAGTGAGAGGTGAGGGGTGGAACACTGGCCTGGGAGGCAGGAGGCTGTGAGTTTCTAAGGGGCCTCACTCTTTCTGACATCTTTCATTGCAGGAAGTAGATTTGCTAAAATGTTGCCAAGAACAGATGAGAAAACTAGCTCAGAGGATTGACATCCAGATGCGGTAAGAGCTGCTTACTCTCCCTTTTCTTGGAGTTTTGTTTTGGGTCTCCCAGGTTTCAGGGGTCCCGCGTCTCCAGGTGGTTCTTTCAATCAGTGGTGTGCTGGTAAGCTTTTAACAACCAGCTCTCCAGGAAAAGAAAAAAGTCCTGGTCTGTCGCATTTGTCAGTTTCAGCGAGGTAAGTGCTACCACCATGGCTGATCTCAGTCTATCAATATGATGTTACTGAGATGCGCACTTGATTTTCATGAGTCAGCACAGCATTGGTGGTTCTTGTTTGCAGTGAGAGCCTTGGCAAAAGAAATTGGCCTCACTGAGGCTCCTCTTAGCCTGTGGCTTCCCCATGCGAGTCCTGAACTTTGGGACATGGCAGAGAGGGGGTGGCATTGGGCATCAAGGTGAGGGGCCCGGGCCTCTCCAGAGGGGAGCTGGTGGACACCTTGAGCCACTGTTCCTTTTAGTCTTCAAAGGAATCAGCTTTTTGTTCTTGGAAGATTATGTAACTGGTATCATGACAAGGCAGGAGGCTCCCCCATAATTAAAGGGAGGCTTGAGTTTTACCGGGCTTGGGACCCATAGATGAGCCCTTGGCACCCAGCTTGCCCGGAGGCAGCAGCCTTCCCGCCTGGCCCTTGAGCTGGGCACTTGTCTTTAACACTTGCAGGCAGGCTGCTCTGCTGGTTTCTCCTTCTTGTTTACTCAGATATAGCTAACAAGACAGGCTGGCAACCTGGCCAGGGCTGCCCCTTCCCGCTGTGTGGAGGACGTAGGCAGCTTGCACGGGATGCTAAGGGGTAAGGAAGCTTGCAGATAGGCTCCGGGAGCTTGGTGCCCTGGTTTGTTCTTCCCCAGAAACAGCAGTCGCCCCTACCACACACACACACACACACACACACACACAGAGCAGCCCCTCAACTCCACTGAGGCTGTAAGAATGGGTGGCAGAGGTAGGAGAGAATTATCCTGTAAAAAGAAAATAAAGAGCATCCAGGACAGTGTTGAAAAGCTGCCTGCAGATCTAAGGGTGTGGTCAGGGGCAGATGAGTTGGGAAAACCCAGGGAGACATCAGAGGTGGAGAAAAGTGGAAATGAGATGCAAATGCAGCAGTGACTGAGGTGACAGTTGAATGGATGAAAGCACGGTTGAGTTCCATCATTACGTGCCTCTGTCTTGACTTCTGACATTCCGACCTACCACTTGGACTATGTTTGCCTAATATTCGTCTATACATTAATCCACTTAAAAAAACCCTTCGATACTTGCACTTAAACAGGAACGTTTTAACAAAGGGAGCTCTTTGGGCAAGCAAATGCCTTTATTGTATTTTTCTTGCCCTATGTTTACAGTCACCTATTTTTTGGCAAAAGAGCATGGTTTTCCATCTGTGGTTGATGTGGGGCTGTGACAAAACTTGGTGTTAGAGTGACGGGAGGGCTGAGGTTTGGGAAATGGGACAGTTTGAGCCGGAAGAGTGAACAAAAGCCCACACTTGAAATTGGGGAGCTGGACCCCAGAAGGGAAATCTTGAAACTGGGGTGGGTGGAGTGCTGCTTGTGCAGGAAAAGTAGAAAGATCAAGATGGCCTCATCAATTGGGAGACACAGAATGAGAGACACAGTGAACTCTGATGTCAGAGGGAAAAAGAGACAGAAAGAGAAAGACCCGAAGCCATAAACAGAGAGAGATAAGTAGAGAGACAGAGGGACAGAGAGTTTCACAGACATGCCAGACAGAGAGAGAAATCAAGAGGTGAGAGAGATGAAGAGATGGAAAGGGACAGACACAGAGAAAGAGGAAAAGAGAGGAGGAGAGGCTGGGAGGAAAGCAGTGGAGGCAGTGTGGGTGGGGAGGGGATGAGAGTGGGTGGAAGGGACTCTCTTTGCCAGGACCAGAGGCCCAGTCACCCTGGAGAGAGGCCCTTTGACCTTGGGCGGCGGCCCCTTTTCAGAGGACACCTGTCATCTTGCAGGGAGGAAGCTCTTGCTGCGGGGGCAGCCTAATTAACCTGGAAGTGGCCAGAACCTCATCAACAGGGCAGAACTCAGTGTGACCTTGCCCTTGGGGAAGCTCTGCCGATGACCTGCTAGGGTGGCCGCCCTGGCCCCGGACAGGGGATGGGCTGTTGACTCATGGTTTTCTAGGTGAGGCCTGAGGCCTGCATCTGCTCAGAGCTGTGTCCTCACCTCACCAGGTGCCCCAGCAAAGCAGAAAAGGCTTTCCTGACTGGGCAGGAGCCAGGCTCAGGCTTTTCCTTGTGGGCTGACAGCAGGGCGAGTCTTGGCACTGGCCAGGCTCTCCATCTGGGGGAGATGGGGCCGTCGTCTCCCTCCCCAGGCCTCATTAGCCAGGGCCAGGAGGCTGGACCAGCTGACCTGGGATTCTGAGGCCCCAGGTTCCCCTCTGATGCTCTGGCACGTTTCTCTTCTACATTCTGGTCTTTCTTCACACTCCACCTCATGAGGCAGGATGGGGTCCCATTTCCCCATGGCTCTGCCAATTCCAAAGGCCATAAGGGCCCCAGGATGGCTCTCCTTGCTCCAACATGACGCTCTGTGCATCCTGATGGGTGCAGACCCAGCATGAGGATTTAATTTCTTTGTTCCTAGCCTGTTTGAAACCTCTCACCAGCTTTCAGTATCCCTAGCAGAAAAAGAACGTGGCAGAAAGATAGAGACAGGCAGGGGAGAGGTAGAGAGAGACATACACTGAGGCCCCGAGACAGAGAGAAACCAAGCAAGAGGAGGCAGAAGGAGATAAAGATGAGAGAGACAGAGGGACAGAGACAGGGAGAGGAAGGGAGATGCCAATGCAAGGGACACGGATTCGAGCCCTGGTCCGGGAAGATCCCACGTGCCGCAGAACAACTAAGCCCAAGCACCACAACTACTGAGCCTGTGTGCCACAACTATGGAAACCCTGCGCCTATAGCCCATGCTCTGCAACAAGAGAAGCCCCTGCAATGAGAAGCCTGCACACCGCAACGAAGAGTAGCCCCCACTTGCCGCAACTAGAGAAAGCTCGTGCATAACAATGAAGACCCAATGCAGCCAAAAATAAAATAAATTTAAAAATTTTTAAATTTTATAAAAAGAAAGTAAGAGAAAAACCAGAGCCTAATAAAAATAAATAAATAAATAAATGGTACAAATGAACTTATTTACAAAACAGAAATAGAGTCACAGATGAAAAACAAACTTATGGTTACCAGGGGGGAAACGGAAGGAGGGATAAATTGGGAGATTGGGACTGACATATACACAGTGCTATATATAAACTAGATAACTAGTAAAGACCTACTGTATAGCACAGGGAACTCTTCTCAATACTCTGTAATGACCTATATGGGAAAGGAATTTTAAAAAGAGTGGATATATCTATATGTGTAACTGATTCACTTTGCTGTATAGCAGAAACTAATACAACATTGTAAATCATCTACACTCCAATAAAAAATTTTTTAAAATAATAAATTAAAAAAAAAAGACATCAAGGCAAAACTCCCAATCAATGCTTATGCGTCTTTAATTTCCTTTTTTCAACCAAAAAAGAAACAGAAAAAGTTTCAGGCTTAGAACCTACTGGAGACAACAGATTCTAGCTAGCATTCTGTTAGTGTTTACTTTGCATTTAGGTTTGGAAACAGTTACTGGTTTTCTTTTAAAGACAGTGATGTAGATTTTTCCTTTTGAAATACATTTATTTATTTATTTTTTAAACATCTTTATTGGAGTGTAATTGCTTTACAATGGTGTGTTAGTTTCTTCTTTATAACAAAGTGAATCAGCCATACATATACATATATCCCCATATCTCCTCCCTCTTGCATCTCCCTCCCTCCCACCCTCCCTATCTCACCCCTCTAGGTGGTCACAAAGCACTGAGCTGATCTCCCTGTGCTATGTGGCTGCTTCCCACTAGCTATTTTACATTTGGTAGTGTATATATGTCCATACCACTCTCTCACTTCGTCCCAGCTTACCCTTCCCCCTCCCCATGTCCTCAAGTCCATTCTCTACGTCTGTGTCTTTATTCCTGTCTTGTCCCTAGGTTCTTCAGAACCATTTTTTTTTAGATTCCATATATATGTGTTAGCATACGGTATTTGTTTTTCTCTTTCTGACTTGCTTCACTCTGTATGACAGACTCTAGGTCCATCTACCTCACTACAAATAACTCAATTTTGTTTCTTTTTATGTCTGAGTAATATTCCATTGTATATATGTGCCATATCTTCTTTATCCATTCATCTGTCAATGGACACTTAGGTTGCTTCCATGTCCTGATTATTGTAAATAGAGCTGCAATGAGCATTGTAGTACATGACTCTTTTTGAATTAGAAATACATTTATTTATGTATTTTATTTATTTATGATTGAAAAAAGAAAATTAGCAGGTAAATAATAGTACAGGTACTTTGGGAATATGGCAAGAATCATGAAAGTGGGTCTCCAATGTCTGGAGTCTTGGCACACAGTGACATTTAAGTCTAAACTTCTCAGCCAAGATACCAGTCCTTCAGGCTCAAGTCCTGGCCCCACCCCACTGTGTTCTCCTCACCTGGCTCAGTCCCAGACTCCACCCACTCCCTGACTCCGCCCACTCCTTGACCCTGCCCAGGCCATGACTCTGCCCAGTCCCTGAATCTACCCAATTCCTGACCCTGCCCAGTCCATGACTCCATCCACTCCCTGACTCCACCCAATCCTTGACCCTGCCCAGTCCATGACTCCACCCACTCCCGGACTCCACCCAGTCCCTGATTCTGCCAGCCTTTTGAGCTGCTATGGGTCCCTAAATACCTGGATGTCTCTAGCTTCTCTGCTTTTGCACATGTGGTATCCTCAGCTTGGAATTCTCATCCCCCCAACCCAACTTTGTCCATAATATCTGCTACTATTGTTATGAAAACCCAGCTCAGACACTTTCTGGGGAAGCCTTCCCTGACCACCCCTCACCCAGAGTTAATGGCTTCCTCCTCTGTGTTACTGTGTATCCTTTATGAACCTGCGCTGTTGCTCTTTACATTCTTTCTTTATTTTTTACTGTATTTATTTACACAAATCCGTGAGCAACTTGAAGGTAGTGACTGAGGCTTATTTATGTCTTTTCCCTCTGTGCCTGGCATAGCATCAGACACAAGGATTTGTGAACCAATTTAAATTGAAACCTGGCTTTGCCCAAAGTGTGAATTCGTATCTTCTATATTAGGTCAGCAAACTACAACTGGAGAGCCAAATCTGGCCCACCATCTGTTTTTGTAAATAAAGTTTTATTGGAACACAGCCACAACTATTCATTTACACATTATCTATGCCTGTTTTCCTACGTAGTTGAGTAGTTGCAAGAGAGACCATATGACCCGCAAAACCTAAAATATGTAGTATTTGACCCTTTATAGTAAATGTTTTCTAAGTGACAACAGGTCTGCTTGGATTAGGGGGAGGGTGGGGTAGTGCAGGGAGGCCCTGGGTGTGCGGGGGGGCATCAGGGTGGGAAGAGGGCTGGAAGCCACTGGGGGTGGACAGAGCACCCTCCTGGGGGTCCAGAGACTTGGCTTCCAGCAGTGGCTCTGCACCGACCTCCCCTGTGACCTTGGGTGAGGGACGCTGGGTGAGTGCACAATTTGGGGACATGTCCTTGCCCCCACAGGGATAACCGGGATGCTCAGCATGTCCTGGAGAGGGACCGCGAGGACAAAAACTCAGCCGAGTTCATCGATGAGAAGTGCCTTAACCTACGGAACACATCAGACTGCATCAGCTTCTTCCACGGCGTGGAGAAAATTGATGGCACGTAAGTACCGGGCTGTCAGTCTTCACCTGGCCGTGCCCGAGGACAGCAGGGGTTTCTGGGTCTGATCCTGCTAAGGAAACATAAAGGGGCATCGTGCACCAGTCAAGTGTGAGGCTGTGTGGTTAAGCGGGGATCCTGAGCTACAAGCTACAGAATCCGTTTCTGGCTAACTTAAGATGGAATTTACTGGAAGGCTGTTGGGCAGCCACTGGCTCCAGGGGAAGGCTGGAGGGGAGGTTCTGGCAGCCTGAAGGAGCCAGTGAGAGAGAGCTAATCGGCCTTGTTGTTGGAGCATCACTGTCTTTCCACGTTTGCCCCACTTCACCCAAGATCCCAATTCCAGCAAGAGAGGGCAAGATATTGGCTCGTGAGGGTCACACAGCTGCTGCTGCTGACGCACCTGGACTGGCAAGTCCACCAAACAAATTCCAAGAGGAATTTCCAGAAGGAGGAGGAATTCAAGTTTGGCTGGGAGAGCCAACTGATGCCTGCCCATGCTGGCAGTGGCTTAAGAGCGGATTCTGGAGCCAGGCTGTCTGGCTTCAAATCCAGCCTCCACATTAACCCTCGGGACAAAGGATTTAATTTCTCTGGGCCCCGTTTCATCACCTCTACCACTGGGATAAAAATAGCACCCACCTCCCAGAGTTGCTGTGAGTGTGGAAAGGTGGGCGTGTGAAGTGCTAGGCACAGAGCCTCGTGTCAGGGAATGACGACAGCTAACATTTATTGAGTGCTTGCTGTGTGACCTCATTTTCTCGTCACAACAGCTATGAGGGTGGCGCCTCCTGTCTGCCTGGCACTGCCACGGGCACATCCTAGCATCACGGGATTGCGTGCAGAACAAAGGCATGCTTTCCCCATCGGCAGTCCGAGGTCTGGGATGATGAGGGCTGGAGAGAGATGCTCTGGGTACATGCAGAGGGTGGGGTCTATCTGGGTCCCTTTAAAAAAAAAATCTCTAGCACATAGAATTGTGCTTGGTACATAGTAGGTGTGCAATAAATATTTGTTGAATGAATGAATGAATGAAAGGGGGAAGGGAGGGAGAGGAGAGAAGGAAAGGGAAGGTCTTCTTGGCCCACACCAGGGTCACTTTCTGGATCGTAGTAAATATGCAGGTGTTGAAAGGACCCTTTGGGGTTTCCTGAGATGACAGCTCCTGGGGACCCTTCTCCTCCTCCTGACAAGGTTGACTGCCCACGGCGCTGGCAAAGTGAACAAGACCTCCAGGGGGCCTAGTCCTCTCAGCCACGGCTGCCCACCTGGACAGGGAGTCTGGCAGTTTCCCTTCCCAAACAGATGCCTCCCTGAAAGCTGGGCAGCCAGGCTGGCTGGCAGAGACTCCGATTTCCGTGCCCAGGAGGGGTCTGCTGTTTAAAGTCCTCCATCCAGCGACTCCAGCTGGAAAGCCAGAGCTGCCATTTGTGACTAATTGCTCCCCAGATGTACTAGCTCAGGGCTTTGTATGTGAGGTTTTCTTAAAGTGGGGCCATGTCTGGGCAGGCAACAGGACGCTTGGAGGCTCTGTGTTGCCGTATCTCTGTTCACCGAAGGTCTCATTGCCACGGATTAACCACTGATGATGAAGATGAAGGTGAGAGCTGATGCCTTTTACCTGCTGTTTGCTATAGGTTGGGCCCTGTGCTGAGCGCTTCCACGGTCTCGTGAATAATAAATTTATCAAGTGCTTCCTATTGTCAGGTGCCGTGATAGGG
Source organism: Delphinapterus leucas (assembly GCF_059928025.1). Taxonomy (NCBI): domain Eukaryota; kingdom Metazoa; phylum Chordata; class Mammalia; order Artiodactyla; family Monodontidae; genus Delphinapterus; species Delphinapterus leucas. The sequence continues at coordinate 29,453,480 of NC_143143.1, forward strand.
GTTTCACAGTTGGTCAAAAACCCTGGGGGTAGGTACCATTTTTATCCCCATTTTACAGAGGAGACTAAGACTCAGAGAGGTGCAGTGACTGGTCCAAGCTCACACAGCGAGTGGCAGAGCCACGGTCTGAGCCCACGCTGGACACTGGGCCTTTGTTTTACCATAGCACCTTCCTGCCTCCCCAGCAAAGCCTGCTGGGTCCTATGTTTTTAGAGGACACAGGTTCCAGAAAGCACATTCCCCCTACTGAAGCACATCACCCATGAGGAGACAGGCTGCCTCGGCAAATTCCCCCAGGGAGAGTGTGATTAAGCGGGTTGTTTTCCCTAGGGAGCTCAGCTGTCTGCTCCAGGGGAGGGCTTAGCGGCTGCTGCCCTTGACACTGACAGTGTCCCATTGAGCAGTGGGAGGTACCCTCAGAATAAATCCTCTCTGCTGTCCTTGGTGCCTCCTCATTCCTCTATTGATGGTGAGTAGCTGTGTGACCTTGGAAAAGAAGACGCTTCACCTCCCTGAGCCTCAGGTCTTCGTTGGATGAAAGCTCTGGATCAGACTCAGTGCCCTCTCACATCTTTAGAAGCCCAAGGCCTCTCCAGAGGCTTGATTTTAACTCCTGCAAAAGCCAGACAAAACAACCACATTTTGTATGTTTTAAAAAATATTTCTATTCACTATGTAATCTAAGTGTGCTTTCAAATGTCCTGAAAGAGAGTTCTATTCCAGATGATTGAATCTCTTTTTTTCCTACTGCCTGAGAATAAAAATCTGCTTTATTTTAAGAACTGGAGACTTCCCGGCTAGAAAAGACCTTGAAAAGTTATCTAATCTGGTTTATCCCGAGACTGAAGTCAGCTCAAAGAAGCATGTGTCTCTGTTTCTCAAAGGGTTCCCAGAGGAGAAAACTCCTGTACAATAGTTGATTGCTTATTGCCTGAATTTACATACTCGGCCAGGAAGGACTTTCTGTTCCCTAAACTGAATCCCTTATGTGTCACTGCCTCCAAGAAGCCTTCCCAGTCTGCCCTTTCCCTAGTTTGCCCTTTCCAATATAGCCTGAGCTCCATTTGTCCTCCCAGATCCATTCTCTAGCTGCCTTGTTGTGAGTCCTATAGAGGAGCCTGCCCTCTACAAACTGCCTCTCCTGGGTCTTTGCCATCTGGTTCCCAGTTGGGTTCAGCCAATAAGAGGGTCACCAACATGAGATGGAGGAGAAAGATGTTGGGGATTTATTCTACATGGCTCCCTCTCTTGCCTTTCACACCTGGGGTGGTGACAACTTCGTGCATTGCTAGTCTATGAGCACCTCAGGACTATCTGAGAATAAATTCCATTTATTTCCTTTTATGGCCCTGACTGACGCGTAATGACCCACTCCATTTGTCTCTCTTCCATCATCCTGCTTCTAAATTCTTTCATAGAACATAACACAATGTGTGAACATCTTCTTTATTTATTGTCTATCTCCCCCGCCTCCCCCGGAAATTTATCACTATGAGGACAGGGATGTTGCCCACTCTATCCCAAGTGCCTAGAACAAGGCTTGGCGTGTGGCAGGTGTTCAAAGAACATTTGTTGAATGAATAAGTCAGTGCAAGTAGCATGGCCACAGGCTCATCCCTGAATTGAAGGAGCCCTGCAGCCAGCATCATGCCCGATGCCCGCTTCTTGGCCTGTCTCTGTGTTTTTGGTGATGGTGGAGGGAGTGTTAGAGAAAAAAGCTCTTTTGGGGAATCTCTCCTCTCCTACAACTCACCAAGTGCCCTTTCGGGAAACCAGCTAGTCTGCAGTTGCCTCATCTGTAAATGAGGTGTTTGGGTCAGCTCAGTGGCTCTCAACTGGGGGCAATCGTGCCCCCTCCCCCAAGGGACATTTGGTAATATCTAGAGACTTTTTTGATTGTCACAACTGGCGAAGCGTTACTACCGGCATCTAGTGGGTAGAGGCCAGGGATGCTGTTAAACATCCTACAGTGCACAGGACAGCCCCCTCCAACAGAGAACTATTCTGACCCAAATGTCAGAAGTGCCAAGGTTGGGAAACCCCGGTTTCAACGATCTCCAAGCCTGCTGGAGACCCCCTACTCCTCGCCTGGTAAGTTCGCTCTCGTGCCTCTTGCAGGATCTCCGTGCCCGAGACATGGGCCAAGTTCAGTAACGACAATATCAGGCACTCACAGAACATGCAAGCCAACTCCATCCAGCTGCGGGAGGAGGCCCAGAACCTCTTCGATGTGCTGTTGGATCAGATGTGGAAGCAGTTTGCCAGCACCAATCTGGCCTTCAATGCCCGCATCGCCGAGGTGACCGATGTGAAGAACAAGCTGCAGATGGAGCTGGCTAAGGTAAGCGAGGTGCCTGTGCGGACCAGCGTCCATGATGCCAGGCCCCCGGCCCTCGCCCTTGGGTCTCAGCAGCTTCTGGTCGAGCTGCCCGCCCCGCTGCTGCTGCTGAAATGGTCCCAGCAACCCACGGTCTATGAGCCTGTCCACCCAAAAGGGGGCAGAGGCTGTGAGCTTCCTTTGGGGGATTCCAGCATCTTGGGGGTGAATCTTCCTTGCTCACTGGATGATGGAGCTTGGAGCTTGGCCTGGCTGTCACAGCAACACCCAAAGGTGTTGCCGATGGCCCCCAGGTCTCTTTTCTCCATCTGAGCGCATGTGGCCAAGCGTAACCAACGAGGGTGGGTGCCAATATCAGAGCCCCAGGAAACGGATCTGAGCAGGTCTTTTGCGCCCACATCAGCATCTTTGGAAGTGTAACCTCTTGACCTTCAAAGGCTTCAAGAGCATCAGGAGGGGTGGGGTGCTTTTTGAATTTGAGGAGCGGGAAGGACAGCCTAATCCCGCCACCATCTCCTGCTGTTCCCACACTGACATGCCCTTTTCCTGCTCCTGTATTTGAACACGTCATGCTGTTTCCCACCCCGGGGGAGTCCTCTCTGCATGGAATTTATACTCTGCTCAATTTAGAGCACCTACTGGGTGCCAGATGCTGTGCTAGGGACTGGAATGAAAAGAGGAGTCACACAAACAGTCCCCTGGTGCCTGTCCTCAGGGGATTTATATTCTGGTCGGGGAGCAGTGGTGGCTGCACAATTTGTACACAGGAAGGACTTAGGGATGACAATCTGGTGGGAAGGGGGTGGGGAGACAGGGGACTAGTCTTGAACCTGAACTTGCAAAACAGTACCCCTTTTTACTGTATATATATTTGGGGAGGTTTAGTGGGCTGCAGGCAGGGTTTAATGGAAATTACAGGGGCAGTCTAAACCCACCCACATAGGCCAACCATTGGCCTGGGGTATGGAGAGACAGATAAGACAGAAGTTTCTCTAAAATAATTGCAAGGCTGTGATAAGTGTTAATGAGAGAGGAAGCAAGGAGATTCGCCAGAGATTCTCCTGGAGTTCTTACACCAGGTAAATCAGACAGGCAGGTGACATTGACATTAAGAGCAGAGGATAAGGAGTTAGGCAGCCAAAGGATGGGGTGGGGCAAGTGCTCCCAAGAGGATGAATGTGGGATGAGGCTGGAGGAAGGAGCAGGCACAGGGACCTCCTGCGGATTCTTTCTTTCTTTCTTCCGTCCTTCTTTCCTTCCTTCCTTCCTTTCTTTCTCTCTCTCTCTCTCCCTCCCCCCTTCCTTCCTTCCTTTCCTTCCTTCCATCCTTTCCTCCCTTCCCTTCCCTCCTTCCCTTTCCTTCCTTCTTTCTTTCTTCCTTTCCTTGAAAAATCATTCTATTATTGTGATAAAATATACATAACAAAACATTTGCCATTTCTTACTCTGTTTGCGCTGCTATAACAAAAATACCATAGACTGGGTGACTTATAAACAACAGAAATTTATTTCTCACACTTCTGAGGACTGGGAAGTCCAGGATCGAGGTACTGGGAGATGTGGTGTCTGGTGAGAACCCGCTTCTTGGTTCATGGATGCTGTCCTCCCACTGTGTCCTCACATGGCAGAGAGGTGCGGGAGCTCTCTGAGGTCTCTTTCATAAGGGCACTAATCCCATTGATGAGCTGATGACCTAATCACCTCCCATAGACCCCCACCTCCTAATACTGTCACAATGGGGATTGGGTGTCAGTATCTGAATTTGCGGGGACACAGACATTCAGTCCATAGCAACCATTATTAAGTGTAGAGTTCTGTGTTATGTATCTTCACATGTGGCGCAGATGTCAACACCATCCATCTCTAGAACAATTTTTCATCTTCCCAAAGTGAAAAGAACCCTGTGTTTAAACTTTGTACTCATTAAACAATGACTACCCATTCCCCTCTCCCCTGGCAACCACCAGTTCTACTTTCTGTCTCTATGAATTGACTAGATACCTCATATAAGTGGAACCATACAGTATTTGTCCTTTTGTGTCTGGCTTATTTTACTTAGCACAATGTCTTTAAGGTTCATCCATGTGGTAGATTGCATCAGAATGTCCTTCCTTTGTAAAGATGAACGATATTCCATGGATGTATATGCCGTGTATCCATTCATTCCTCCATGGACGCTTGGATTGCTTTCGCCTTTTGGCTGTTGTGCAAGTGTTTTCTTTTAATGAGGCATTTCCTATAGTGGATCAAATACAGTTCATTGTCAAGTTTTACCACATGAGTCTGAGGCCTGGAGGTGACTTGGGAACTCCTTTGCAAGTCCTTTGGTGGGACTTGGTGGCTGGTTTCTCATCTGTGAAACAAGGAGTAAGAATTCCTACTTGGTGATGATAGTGTAAGGATTAGTGAGTTGATCTCTGCGGAGCTGTTAGTGCTTCGCACACAGTAAACACTCAGTAAAAGGTAACTGTAAGTATTAATATTATTGATGGAGAGAACACGGATCTTCTGGGTGGGGTGGGGTGCATACCCTTTTCCCTATTCACATTTCTCCATGGAAGTTTTGAATTATTACTAGCAGCTTCATCCCTGCTGATCACAGAGTTTTTGCTACCACGTGGATTTTTATTAATAGTCATTATTTAATAACCAGCTGCTTTGCAAGTAAGTGAGCACCCATTTGAAATACACCAGACCCCAACATGACACGACTGACATTTCACTTGTCTTCTGGTTGGTGACCATCTCACATAGTGTTTTTCTAAGATAGTAAAGGAAAGAGTTGATATAATGAAAATAAATATATAGCAACCATTTCACCTTTCAACAGTTTGCGTTAGCTGGAGGATTTGAAATGCTCTCTTTAAAATTTCAACTGTTAATTGTTGAGCTTGGCCTGATTCCCCTTGGCAAGAGGCATTTCTGGAAAATTCTAGGCCCCCATCCCTACCTGTGCTGCAAAGCAATTATTGCCCTGGTGGTCATAGGAATCCACTTTGGAAGGCCAGGTCTCCACAGTTCCCCATGCAGACTTTGAATGCCCCAGTGGTTTAGGGCTGCGTAGACAGCCTTGTCTGTCTTGGTCATGTTCACCATGATCCTGGGGTTCTATCCCCAAGGCCATACCCCAAGCCTTGTAACTTGTCCTGGGTCCTCACACATTGGGGCCTTGGGGTATCAACCAGTCATACTGGCCACTGCTTAAAGAAGGGCTGGTGACCTCTTTGGGCTGAAACAGTTGATAGCCACAGAGTGGGTGGCTCCTGAGAACCAGGGACCCAGTGCTGGGTGGGAGGTGGGGGAGGGGCGTGTCTCCAGATAAGCATAAGTACCCTGCATCCAATTGCCCAGTCCAAGGTGCCTTTTAGTGGAAGACTCAATGTGGAGGGCAAGGTGCAAGGACCTGGGGGGAGGGGGCATGGGGGCAGGGACGCTGCTACAGCATAGCGCTTATTCTACACTTGTGGGAACGAGGCCCCAGCAGGGGAAATGCCGGTAGGTGTGTTACACGGACGCAGCGTTAATATCACCGAATCACACAGTGAGAAAGTTATTCCTTCTTTAGTCCTTTTTCAATCCTTGTGATGCTCTCAAGAGGAGAGTCTTGATCGGATACTAGACGGCCTTCCTCACCTCTTTAACCCCGTCTGATCTCCCTTTTAAACAGAGAGCGCCGGCCTCAGGCTGAGAGCTTTGGGCAGGCAGCTGTATCCAGCCAGAGTTTCAGTCACATGGTTTTACTTTCATCTTGTTCGTGCATTTTTATGGTTATTTCCATTATGGCAAATGATGCTGATTTTCCACTGATAATAGTGATATGAAGTTTTATTTTTAAACAAATGCATTTAAGGTTTGTTTTTTTGTTTTTTAAAAAGCCAATTGACTTGAAAAGATTGTTAATCATGTCACAAGTGGTGTGAGGGGATATGGCCATAATGGTAAGGATGGTAGGTGAAAACCTGACTGTTGGAGAAGAGGAAAGTAGACCTGTGCATCTCAAGTATTACTTTGTGTGCAGTAATCACCCATGTTACCTGGAGATTGCATCGAAATGCAGATTCTGATTGAGCAGGTCTGGGGTTGGGCCTGAGCGTATGCATGTTGAACAGCCTCAGGAAGTTGCCAATACCACCGGTGGGAGGTAAGGCAGAGTGCAGGTTGTAAAGCGAGTTGGCTTTGACAAAGAAGCTGTCTCCTTCTCTTCTTTCCCTCCTTCTTCCTGCCTCTCTCTCCCAAACTCAAAATATTGGGGGAACCAAATCCTTCCAAAAGGCAAGCCACAGTCATCCAATTCTAACCAGATTTTCTCTAATTGCATTTTGCTTCCAAGCTTCCCAGCCAAGCCCAGCCATTCCTCCCTCGAGGGATCAGGCCCGCTCGGCCCATCCCATAGATCTTCCCCGCCCGACTTTGCAGATGCAAACACCCCTCTGGGATTTCTGCCGCCCCTCCCAGATGCATGCCCTTGAATCAAAATCTCATTTTTCCATCTTGGTTATTAATGTGGTCGGGGCAACTGACCTTAGGAGCTGGGGAGGATAAGCCAGAAGCGCGGCCTCGACTGGGTTGTCGGAGAGATGTGTCGGATTTCTCTGCTTCCTCTCAACAGCACACCGCCCCCTGCAAGCTGTAGGCTTTCTTGTAGCAAACAGGAGCCAACCTTCACCCTACTGCCTCCTCCACCTGGAGCTCCAACCATCTCAGTTGGTGGCTCTCACTTCCAGATGCTTCCAGAAGCTTCCAGGGGCTCAATCCCCAATTCTGGAGTCCACTTAGATGCTCCTCTCTCTCTACCACCTCACATCCCCTCCACCAGCAAATCCTGTTGGTTCTACTTTCAGAATCTCCTCACTCCCCATTCCCTCCTCTGCTTCCGCCCTGCCCCAGGCCTCTACCATCTCTTGTCTGGACAATTGCTGTGTTCTCCTAATGGCTCTGTTTGCTTTTTTTTTTTTTTTTTTTTTCGGTACGCGGGCCTCTCAGTGTTGTGGCCTCTCCCGTTGCGGACGCACAGGCTCAGCGACCATGGCTCACGGGCCTAGCCACTCGTGGCATGTGGGATCTTCCCGGACTGGGGCATGAACCCGTGTCCCCTGCATCGGCAGGTGGACTCTCAACCACTGCGCCACCAGGGAAGCCCTCTGTTTGCTTTTGATACAGCCAACTGTTTAGCTGGAGGCTTGTTGAGAGGGCATTCGATACTTGAATAGGCCGACTAGACTGGCAGAGGGAAAAAGTTCAATTGCTTTAGATTTTTCAGAAAACCTTGAGAGTTTAGCTGGAGAATGCAGGTGACAGGCTCTCTCTGCTGGTGTCCCTGGGTCACCATCTTCACCGTGGCCAGGCCTGTCTGCACCACTGCTGTCATGAGAATTTCTCAGCACCCCTCACCTTTGCAATGGCAGCGCCTCCCAAAATGCATGGAGCTCAGTGAAGTCTAAGGTAATGCAGACGGACTAGTTTTTAAATCAGGGGATAAACACCTGTAGTCCAGGGGTTAAACTTGACCCACCTATTATTTGGCCTCTCACATTTTTCTTATAACAGCTCTGTTTTTACTTGACACATAATTAACTGTACATATTTCAAGTGTAGAATCTGAGAAGCTTTAACACATATATGTCATGAAGCCACCACCTCAATCAAGGTAGTGAACATATGAAAAGGTTTCCTTATGTCTTTTGTCATCTCTCCCTCCCTCATTTCCAACACAACCACTGATCTGCTGTCATTGCAGAGTAATTTGCATTTTCTACAATAATTACATAAAGGGCACCATACCCTATCCATTCTTTTTTCATTAGTCTTCTTTCACTCAGCGTAGTCGAGATTCCTAGTTTGTCCCTTCTTATTCCTGTGTCTTGTATGTCTTGTATGGATACCGTATTGTATGTATACACCCCTGGTATGTATCGTATCCATATACCACAATTTGTTTATCCATTCACTTGTCGATGGACATTAGGGTTGTTTCCAGTTTGAGGCTGTTACCAATAAAGCTACTATGAACATTCACATACATACCTTTCTAAGCATTCTCAGGTTTTGTTTTTTTTAATATCTTGGTAAAAAATGGAGATTTTATGTAGAAGTTCAGATTTCTAGAATCTCTGGAAAAATGGGTGGCTCTAGCAACTCCGAGCCCACTTTCCTACAGGGGAGCAACAAACAGGAGTTGAATGGCCACAGCCCCTCGTTGGACAGGGCCCGGGCTCTCCGATTGGCTCAGTCCCCACGGTCTTCCCTCACGGCCCCCTTTGCGCATTTGCATCACCTGCCTGATTCCAGCAGACTTGTACCTTGGCACGTTCTGCTCTGTGCATCGGAGGAAATGCAAGAAAGCAGCCAGGCCTGGAAAGGATTGTAGAGAACCCAGATGGGCTCTGAGTTTTCCCCTTCAAAGGTTTTGCTTTTACTCTGAAGTTTCTTTGGGGTTTCGACTTCCAATTGGTCATTAACACCAGCAGAACCTCTCCTGCCCCAGGAGGAAATGCCAGGGCAGGAAGACACGTGTCTGTGCGGTGAGGGCCCGCAGTCGCCATCTGAGGGCCCCAGAGCCTGCCGCCAGCCCCTCTGTTTGTCCAACGAGGCCTGGAACCCGTGGTGGAGTGGGAAAAGCTTTTGTGCTTTGCAAGCAGTCGGATCCCTTCCAGCACCAGTGCCCGCAGACAAGCTCCTGACGGCTCGTTTCTAAAACCAGCCCAGCCCAGGGGATGTGCAGCCGGCCCGCCTGCCTGTGGTGAGGAGGGGCCGGGCCAGGCCTTAAACACCATTGCATCCTAGTGAGAAAGTTCTTGTTTCAAGTTCCCTCCATCAATCTTCCCAATAGTGTCGAGGAACAAGGCTTGATGTGACGCTAATCTGTCTTTGCCATCGCTCTTTTGTTTGGGAATCCCCCTTTCCAGCCAGGACTCAAGCCTCAAGCTGGCACTGAACCTTTGAAAGACAACAGAGCTTAGAATCAAGGTCTTTCTTTCCATCTTCTCTACTGTGATAGTACTTTCTATCAATGGCAAGAGATAACCATAATCATTTTCCATGTGTGGCAATGATATAAAGATACCATTTCAAATACATTTGTTCAAGGCTGAAAAAGGAGTTGATTTGAAGAAGTAGACTAAATAATTGTTCAGACATGCTTGGGTGTGTGGGTATGTAGAGGGTTCCCAAGGTAAGCCTCAGGAGAGGCCTCGGGGCTGTGTTCAGTAGGTCTCTCTGCCTGATGCTCACCTTAGTACCAAGAGGAATCAAAGGCTCCCTGGTGTCATGTAGGCTCAGGTCTCATCACTGTACTTGGGAGGTATGGTCCTGGGGACACCCGGTTGAGGGGTCCACGAGAGCTCATATACGGGCAGTTCTGAGGGCTGTGAAATGGTGGGATGATGGGGCGGGGGTGCTGGGTCACCGCTGTCTGTCCACGGTGACACTGTGCCAAGTGAGAGAGGAACGGCTGGGATCAGGGAAACAGGGCCAAGGTCCAGAGCTCGGAAGGCAGCCAACAAATGCAGGATGCTGGAGGGACCAGACAGCAGAGGGGGCCGAAAATGAGCGTGGGTCAGCATGGCCCGGGTAGGAGCTGAGGACCGTGCAAATGAGGTAGTTTTGAGTTCACTTTGTGGACCACTGATACTCAAGGAAGCTATTACTGCCCTCTGCAGTTGGTGTTAGCCAATCGTATGCTTTGACTGGAAGCCCTGGGTGGGGCAATCACTGGGATTGGTTGCTGCTGAGACAAGAAGAATATAAGATGCAAGCCTGGGGGAGGCAGAGGGTTGCCTTGGCACCTCCTGGGTATGGGTGTGTCCCAGCAGTCTCCTCGTTTCTTCCAATTTGTGACTTGTTCAGTTTTGGGTCCTCAGCTCCTTGCCTACTCAGGACCTGCTGCCCAGCCTCACCTATACTCCTGGCTTTCACATATGCTTGCCTCATCCTGGTCCAGATTCCTCTTCCATCTTGACACTCTTCTCCCACGTGTGAGCCCCATAGTGCAGTGCAGATGGCTGGGTTCAGTTCTGGCTCTAGCATTTCCTGGCCATGTGACGAAGATCAGATTGTCCCACCTCTCTGTACCTCAGTTTCTCCCTCTGTCAAATGGGAGCAATAATGGTTGGCAAATATTTGCTCTAAGAATAAGAGCATCCACACTGGACTGGTCATCTTGTAAGTGCTCAGTGACTATTAACTATAAAAATGGTAAAAAAAAACAAACAAAAACCCAACAACAACCCCCAAAACAAAACTGTGGTCTGATTTATAACCTGTTGATGGGGAGGGACAAGCAAAGTGACTGAAAGAATATGGCCTCTGGAATCAAAAGACCAGGGCTGGATTTGGTAAAGTAACTCCTCTGATTCTCGATTTCCTAATTTCTGAGAGAGGAATAATCCTGAAAATGTACAGCTAAGCAGTTCTCAACCCTCGCACATTGGAATCACCCTGATCTCTAGGGATTCTGATTTAATTGGTTGGGGTATGGCCTGGGCATCCAACCTTTTAAACTCCCCAGCCAAGGTTGAGAGCTAAAGGTTCAGAGTTCAGACCAGTGGTTCTCCAGGTGTGGTCCCCGGACCAGCATCACCAGCATCCCCTGGGAACTTGTTAGAAGTGCACATTCTTGGGCCCCATCCTGGACCTTCTGAATCAGAAACTCTGGGGTCCAGCCATCAGAGTTTTAACCAGTTCTCCAGATGTGCCTCCCAGGCATAGACGTGCAACAAATGTTTTCTAATCTCCTCTCTCCTCCCTCCCTCCCTGAGAGGTATTTACTAAGCACATCCTGTGTGCTAGACTCTGAATTAGGAGCTGGGGGTACAATGATCCCTGCTCTCAGTGGGGCTTATGTTCTAGTGGGAGAGACCAATTTAAAAAAAAATAAGTAAATACATGATTAATTAAAAATTGTGATAAGCATTAAGAAGAAGAGCCTCGGGGGCCTGAGCTAGTAGATTTCCATGAATTTTCACAGAATCATACAAGTGTCCTCTCCAGCAGGGAGCCCCCACCCCTCCAGGACTTTCAGGACCCCTGACCCCAGACGGCCTCTGAGCAGCTGTACTTGTATTGGCCTGGCATTGTCTGAAGGCAGCCGGCTGCCTCTGGACAGAAACAACTGCGAGCAGGGTTGACTCAACATCTCTCCTCCAGAGTCGTAATCCTCGCCCGGGCTGAATTTACTCCCTGGTGGCATTTGCCGATGTCTGGAGACATTTTGTTTGTTACAACTTGCGGGGGGCAGCGTGCTGCTACTAGATAGATAGTGGGTAGAGCCCAGGGAGGCTGCTAAACACTGCAACGCACGAGACAGCTTCCCGCAACAAAGAAGTTGTGGCCCCAAATGTCAGGAGTGCCGAGTTCGACTATTAACTATAAAAATGGTAAAAAAAAAAAAAAAAAAAATGCTCTGGCACTCTCACGCCCTGCATTTCTGGCCAAGTCCCTCTGGAGCCCTCCTCAACTAGTTCTTGCCCCTGGGCTTGGCCGCGCTTGAAAATCTTCCACCGTTTGACCAAAAAAAAGGATTCCAAGCTGCCTTCCTAAGCTGGGGAGCCGCACTGAGCCAGGCATCTCCTTGGAAACCCCTTGGCTTCATGCAATTTGGAAAACAATGAATTTGCAAGGTTGCACAAAGCACCCAGAAGCCGGCTGGAACTGCTAAATCTGTTTTTTCCCTCCACATCAAAAATAATTTCCCGGCCCTAGAGACAGCCTAGAAGCTTTCTCTACTGTCACAAGACAAGATGCAGGCAGATTTTACACGGCCAACGACTCTGCCAAACACATTCCCCCTTTCAAAGGCTTTGGGTGGATTTCTACTCCAGCCAGGAATATCAGCGCCCTTTTCCACTGAGCCGAGGTTGGTTTCGTCCGAGGCAGACCTGGCAAGTGCTTTTCACACCCCATTCAAGACCAGAGACCATTTCCAGCTCAGACCTCACCCTTTCCCCACGCTGGGGACCCCAACAAGGTCTGAGAGTGGACGATCACGGTCTAGTTTGCCATCTGATTACAAGTAGCAGGAGAGAGAAAAAAAATTCACCATCACCACAAAAGACATATTAACCTTACTCTGTGCAGGCAGAGTTCTAAGTGCTTTTCTAACATTAACTCATCTTCCCTCCTACAACCCCATGAAGAAGGGATTACTATTAGCCCCATTTTACAGATGAGGAAACTGAAGACAAGTATTTTCCTAAAGCCCCCCACCCCACCCACCGCAGCAAGTAAATGGCAGAGCCAGGATTTGAATCTAGGTGTTCTGCTCTAGAGTTCATTCTTTAAGTTAATGTGAACATCTCCCCCACTCCCACCACCACCGCCTAACAACAACAACAATAATAATAACCACTAGATCGGTGGCCTTCCAACGGACAGTTCTATACCCCAAGGACATCTGATAACGTCTACAGACATTTTTGGTTATTACAACTTGGTAGGGGGTGCTACTGGCATCTAGTGGGTAGAGGCCGGGGATGCAGCTAAACATCCTACAGTGCATAGGACAGCCCCACAGTAGAGAATAACCCAGCCCCAAATGTCAATAGTGCCAGGACTGAGAAGCCTTGGTCTCCTGGCATTAAGGTTTGACTTAAAAAAAAAAAAAAAAAAGAAAGGATAAAATGTAGAAGATAGGTAGGTGGATGGATACATGGATGGATACATGGATACATGGATGGATGGATGGGTATATAGATGGATACATGGATGGATGGATGGATAGATGGATGGATAGAAAGTGCTGAGGTCTATAGAGTGCCTGTTAGGTGCCAGCCAGTGTGCTAAACATGGGGTACCTAAATCAATCCTTGCAGTCACCCTCTGAGGTAGATACTGTTATTATCTCCATTATACAGGTGGGGAAACTGAGGCTCAGAGAGGCTTGGCACTTTGCCAAGGCCACGTGCTCAGTCCTATGTTGCTGGCATTTGAACACAGGCTGGAGGCCCCTCCTGATTTTAGGGGCTGCCCCTCCTCCCTTGGCACACCCCAGCCATTACCAGTGCTCCCCATTTGTATACTCTTGTGAACTCATTCCTTCTGTGTCTCTCCATCCTGCCTTGGTGTGGGCCCTCCTGCCTCTCAGTTCCTCACTGGCCATCTTCTTCCCTCCTTTGTCCCTTCTGTCCACCCTCCAAATGGCAGCCGGAGAGATTTGCCTCAAACTACAAACATGACCATGTCCTGCTTTAAAACATTAATGTACCTGTGATCACCTGAGCGTTTTGTTAAAATGCACAGTACCTTCGTAGGTCTGGGGTAGGGCCTGAGAGTCTGCATTTCTGCCAAGCGCTCAGAATCCAGTGATACTGGTCTACAGACCACACCTTGAGTAGCAAGGAGCTAGAGAAATTGTTCTCTCTGAACGTGGGAAACCTCGGAGGCACAGCAGCCTTGTGTGCGCTGGGCTGCTTAGAGGGACCAGGACTTCCTCTGTGAGGGACTACAGCGGGGACCTCACACTACCAGCCCCAGGGCCAAATCTGCACCCCGCCTCCGCCTGTTTCCGTAAATAAAGTTTTACTGGAACACAGATCCCCCCATACATTTACGTATTGTCCGGGGCTACTTCTGCACTGCAGTGGCCAAGTTGAGCAGTTGTGACAGAAACCATATGGCTCCTAAAGCCTAAAATATCTACCACCCAGACCTTTACAGAAAAACGTGTCCCCTGTCTACAGCATCTTCAAAAGGCTCCAGAAGGCTGCGTGTTGGGGACTCCCAGCCATCTGAGGGGGGTTGACTTGAAGACTTAAAATCACACACACACACACACACACACACACACACACACACACACACACACACACACACACACACACACACAGAGACAGCCATACCTGCGGGTAACAGCTCTCAGGCCGGATCTCAGAGGCAGTGGCTCCGGGCACGCGGGGCTGATGGGTGATGGGTTAGAGCATGTACATGGTCCGGAAGCACTTGCAGTGCTCTAGCCAGTGAGGAAGACAGGCCTCGAGTCCTCATTCACTGGATGAGGAAGTTGGGCCTCTCCCCACAGCCCAGGGCTCTGAGTGGGGTGTGAGCGCCACAGCTGGTTTGCATTGGGGCTTAGACAGGACCCTAGTCTCCTGACTTCCCGCCCAGGGCTCTTACCTCCAAGAGCCTGCATGGAGGCCGCTGTGGCTGGGAATCTGCCTGGAGCGGAGCGGGTAGGGGTTGTTAACAGAAAGACCTTTGGTTCCCCAAGCCGGTGGGGGATGGGGGTATGTGGCCCACCTTCTGCCTTGAGCTGACTCCCCTCTGAGCCACATTCCAGAGGCTGAGAAAGAGGACGCTCCTCGATTACGCAGGTGACCCCTGCCTTGACCCCTTACGCCCAAAGAAGTGGGTTGATGGAGGTTGACCCTGAGCCCTGGACTGGAGGTCGACCCTGAGCCCTGGACTGGAGGTCTGAGGGAACTGAAGCTGCCTGCAAAGACAAATTCTGTCAAACGAATCTGAGTTTCTTCAGATTGCCTGACATTAAAAAGAAAAAAAAGACCAATGATCAAAGAGGAAAAATCTCCTAACAGACTGAACGTTGCAGGATGGGAGTTGGGGGCAGGGTGGGGAGGCAGGATGGCCCATGGCATATGCCAGCACTGGACTAAAAACTTCCTACACGTTACTTCATTTAATCTGCACAGCAACCTGGTGGGTGAGTTGTTATTGTCGTACTGGCTTTACAGACAAGAGAACAAGCGCCCTGCACAGTGTCTGGCCCCATAGAAGGGGCTACTGAGTGAAGGGCTCAGTAGATATTGAATGCATGATTGCATGAGGCACAGAGAGGTTAAGTGACCCATTGAAGGTCACACAGCGGGGAAAAGCAGGAGCTGGAATTTGAACCTAGGTCTGTGTGATCACGGAGGGACTCAGTGAGCTGAAGTGACCTGCCCTCCCCGCGCCCCCATGCACGGTATGTGGGAGGCTTAGAATAGTCTCGCAACCTTGACTGGCAGGCAGCCTGCAGCACAGGGCCCAGAGCTAGGGCCTGGGGAGGGGAGTGAGGTGACCCTTCCACTCCCACTCCCTCCTTCCCAACTGAGTTCCAGCTTCCGGCCAAGGCTGCTGAGACTCCTCCCATGGGGTGACCCCCTGGGCCAATCCCACAGCGGCTCGCCCAGCTGCTCCGGTGAGCCAGCCTGCGCCCTGCCCCAGGAGCAGCTTTCCCCCTACTTTCTTGGTTTTGTGGGAGCAGAAAGGCTAACATCCCTGGGGACTCTGGGAGAGGGGGCTTCTGGGGCTCAGGGCAGCCCTTCCCCAGCTTAGGGACTGGGGAGACAGGAAGAGAGGGAAGGAGAGAAAGAGATCTCCAGCTGGCCAAGGAAAGATGGGAGAAGGGGCAGGATGACTTCCTCGTGGCACTTTCCAGGGTGTGTTTGTGGGAGAAACACACACACACAGGTACACACTTGCTTTGGGAAGAGCAGGACTTGGTACTAATGCTTTTCAAGTTACTGCCAATGAGTGGGAGTGTCGTCAGTTTTGTGTGCCCGCAGTGAAGGGGTTTGTACACTTGCTAAGGTTTCCAAGAGCTCCTTCTCCCAGGCCTGGCAGTAATGGCCTCACCTCTACTCTATGGAGTGGGAATGACTATGATCCCCATTTTACTAGAAAGGCTCAGAGAGCCTAGGACACTTGCCTAAGGACACCCAGCTTGGATGTGCTGGGGCTGGGATTTGGAGAGACTCAGGCCGTCTAGTGCCAACGTCTGTGCTCTGTTCTTAACCAAACACCGCATGGTGTGTACTGGTCCACCCAGGGAGGAAGTGTTCATTAAGCACCTACTAATTGGTCGATATACACAAAGCCCTTAGCAAAATGCCTGGCACACAGTAAACACTATTTTAAGTGTAAGATGATGTTGTTGTTATTATTATTATTATTACTGTGTCCCAGGCATTGATAGGTTTAGGCACTGGGGATTCAGCAGTGAGTAAAACAAAAACCCCTCCCCACGTGGAGCTTACTCTGTGGTGGGGGATGATGAACAATATGAATGAGTGAAGCTCAGTATGACAGAAGGTGTAAGGACTATAAAGAAAATAAAGCAGGGTTTGGACAATTGGGAGTGCTGGCCGGCTTGGGGGTTGTAATTTTAGGGTTTTCTTTGGCTGCGCCACAATGCTTGTGGGATCTTACTTCCCCGACCAGGGATTAATCCCGGGCCTTTGGCAGTGAAAGCGTGGAGTCCTAACTACTAGACCACCAGGGCATTCCTGGGGGTTATAATTTTAAAGGAAATGATCAGGGAAGGCCTTCTGAGCATTTTAGCCACAACCAGAAGGGAGTGAGGGAATGAGCCATGTCGATATCTGGGGAAGGCAGAGGGAATAGTCCATGCAAAGGCCCTGTGGTGGGAGTATGCTGGGTTTGACGTGGATGTGTGAGATACACCAGCTCTGGGGGCAGGTAGGTGGGTGAGTGTCTCAAACACCTCCACCTCCCTCCCCCTGCAGAGGGAGGTGGAGGTTTGAGACACTCATTGTGTGTGTGTGTGTGTGTGTGTGTGTGTGTGTGCACGTGTGCACATGCACATAACAGGCACCTGGGTCTGAGGGATTCTGAGTTGCAGAGCATGTGCAAACTTGCCCAGGCCTTCCCACCTTGGAAGGCTGCCTGTGCCCTGAGCTTCCTGCCTGCCTGGGCAGGGGTCTGGATTGCCTGGGCAGCCATGGTGGGACAAGGGCTCAGCTCTGGGACTGGGGGTTGGAGCACCACGGTTTCAAATTGCTGACATCGGACTTCCCCCAGAAACCTGAAAACCCTGTGATGAGGCAGCGACCCCTTCCCTAGACCCCTTCCTGGAAACCCAAGCCCATAGCGAACAGATCACCCACATGTATATCTCCAAAAATATCTTCTACCTAGGGATGAAATTACTCCCTTGACCCCATTTGGGGTTTCCTGCCAAGACAGACAGCTTTGATTTGCTACTTCAAGTCCCTAACTGTGGTCCGTAATCCATCTCCTTTCCTCTGAGACTTTGTAACGTTTGCACGTCTCTGTTTCACCTGCACCAATGGTTCTTGACTCTGGCTACACCTGTAGGGAGCTCCTAAAACATCCTGATACCCAGGCTGCACCCCAGACCAATGAAATCTGAACCTCTTGCAGGGGGCAGGCATCCACAATTTAAAATACTCTCAAGGTAATGCTAATGCGCAAACCAATTTAAGAATTAATACCCTTTACTATTAGATAGTATTTTGTCCTTAATTGAATTTCTCCCTTAAAAAAAACTAAAAAAGTTATTTTAAAAGGAAACCTTAGATCAGGTAGGATTGTGGGGATTTTTTTCCCTTTTGACCCTGTTGAAGAGAGGTGAGTTTATCATATTCCTTGTTCCTTGCACATATGTTTGTACAAAGCCCCTCGTTTCTTTATTCCCTTTTATCCCCACTCTTTGTGGTCACTCCCTTTCTCCCATAGATGACTTTCCATAGATGACCATTGTAATGAATGAATGAGTGAATATGACCTCTTTAATTGAGTGAATATGGACTGTTGATTTAAATGTGTTCTCACAAAATGTGGATGACCGTTGTATGTGCACGGATTTTTAGTTTTCTCAAAAGGGATTGTATAAAATAGCTCATTGTTTCCTGGCTTTCTCACCTTACATCCTTTTAAAGACCCACCGTTGTTCCTATGTGAGGTTAATGCTCTCCACCTATTGGCTGCCGAAATCCTCCATCTGCTCATTTACCATTTTTTAATGTCTGTCTCGATGGTCATGGGCACCCAGATGCTGCCAGCTCACTGAACCTTCTTGACATGTGTATTCCTTAGTGGTCCTGAGCTCCTACAGTATATACCAGGAGTAGACATGCTGAGGTGTGTGCGTCACCCTCTTAGACTTCAGGCTCTTCTCCTAGGGGCTCTCATGGAATTTGGGATCTAGGGACCAGGCTGTCCTGGAGCTCAGAGCTCGGTGTTGGCACTCTGACTCCCTCCTGAGCATGAAGGTCAAGGCTATTCTGCCTCCAGCCCCTGCCTCTGGTCAGCCCATGTGGTCTGTCTCCTGGCCCTTGGGGGTCACACTCCTCAAACTCCTGGAGGCTGAGTCACTGACCCCAGGGCTTTTGGAGGTTCACAGGCTGGCAGGACTGGGGTGGGCATCAGGGGCTGCCCCCATGACGGAGTGTGTGTGTGTGTGTGCGTGTGCGTGTGCGTGTGCGTGTGTGTGTGTGTCTTTTTTCTCCCTTCCAATGAAGAGGACCCTGACAGTGAGTGACAGAGGCTGGACAGGAGGTTCCGGAGAACCTTTATGTCAGAGTATAGACCCACCTGGGCAGATTTGCTTTGGCTGTGAGTCATCAGTGGGTTCTAGAGCAGCCAATTCTGGAAAACCCCTACTGTTGTGGAAAATCCCCAGGCAGGCCCGCTCAAGAAATGCCAGTGGGGACAGCTGGTGGTGAAGAAAAACCAAGAGTTGGTTCCAGCCACCCCGCCTCCCCCAGCACCTCCAGAAGCCAGCCCCGAGGAGGAGATTGGGGGCAGGGGGCTGCACAGTGGCCCTTGCCCCTTACCACCCTCCTTCCACCATCACCGCCCCCAAGCTCTGCAGCTCCCTCTCAATTCTCTCACCTGCTGTATCTAGGTACCCAGGGGGGACACACAGTATGATACAGGGTTTTCCAAATTCAGTCACGCCTGGGCGGCCTTCACGATTTTACCCCCATGCCACCTGGGCTGTTGTTTACTTTATACTTCTGTTTCAATCAAGTCGTTTAAAATGTATATTACTGGAGCCTGTGCTCCGCAACGAAAGAGGCCACAACAGTGAGGCCCGCGTACGGCAAAAAAAAAAAAAAAAAAAATGTATATTACTTCTACAGCTGGAAAACGGACAGCACTTGCCAGAAGTAGAGAGTAGCTAGAAAGATACATATAACAAGGCAGAGCAGGCTTGTTAAAATGTAGCTGGAGTCTGTTGCCTGCAGAAGTCTCTGGATTTCCCAGCTGCTTTTTGTCAATCAAGGGGGATGAGCAAGTGTTAGGAGGCGGTGCTCACCCTCCTGCAGGTGGTCAGCAGGTTTGAAAAAATAATTAGTAGGTTTTAGTTCTCCAGGAGCTCCCGTTTGTTGTGTTGCTGTGTCCCTGTCCCTCTGCTGTGCTCACACGAGAGTTCCTGGAACACTGAAATGTATTGGATGCCTCTTAGGTGATGGCACCTCCCACCAATGTCCTGCACACTAAAGGCATCCAATATGTGTTTTTAACAGACAGGAAGGAACTTGAACTTCTGTGATGGTAAAGATGGTTGCAGTTGTACAATAGTAACGGCTTGTGGGTGCTGAATAAATGTTGCGTACAGGAGCAAAGGAATGGGTGAATAATCCACTGGCCTGTAACTCTGTGAAGATGGGTCTTTCTGCCTGTTCTGTGCACTGCTGTGCCCACTGCCTAGAACAGTGCTTAGCACCCAGTGGGTGCCGAGTCAGCAGTTAAGTCAACAAGCGAACCAATGAATCTGTAAATTAATGAGTGAATGAAGAAATGATTGAACACGTGAATGAATGTCAGCCCTTTTTTTAGACTCAAGAGATAGGCCTTTTCATCATTAAAAAGTCTACAAGTAATACATGCTGGAGAGGGTGTGGAGAAAAGGGAACCCTCCTGCCCTGTTGGTGGGAATGTGAATTGGTTCAGCCACTATGGAGAACAGTATGGAGGTTCCTTAAAAAACTAAAAACGGAGTTACCATATGATCCAGCAATCCCACTCCTGGGCATATACCCAGAGAAAACTCTAATTCAAAAAGATACATGCACCCCTATGTTCATAGCAGCACTATTCACAATAGTCAAGACAGGGAAACAACCTAAATGTCCATCAACGGATGAATGGATAAAGGAGATGTGGTATATATATACAATGGAATATTACTCAGCCATAAAAACGAATGAAATAATGCCATTTGCAGCAACATGGATGGACCTAGAGATTCTCATACTAAGTGAAGTAGGCCAGACAGAGAAAGACAAATACCATGTGATATCACTTATATGTGGAACGTAAAAGAAATGATACAAATGAACTTATTTACGAAAGAGAAACCGACTCATAGGCATAGAAAACAAACTTATGGTTACCAAAGGGGAAAGGGAGTGGGGGAGGGATAAATAAGGAGTTTGGGATTAGCAGATACACACTACTATATGTAAAATAGATAAACAACAAGGTCCCACTGTATAGCACAGGACACTATATTCAATATCCTGTAATAAACCATAATGGAAAAGAATATACTTAACTACATCGCTTTGCTGCAGACCTGAAACTAACACAACATTGTAAATCAACTGTACTACAATAAAATTTTTTTTAAAAACAGAGCGATAGGCCTTTTGTAACATTTCAGGCCCCAAGCTGGGGGCCAGAGGGGCAGGAGAGGGAAAAAGAGGAGAAGCCAAGGTAGGCACAGCCACAGGCCGCTGGCTTTGGTTCCACCAGCAGCAGCCTTCTGGCGAGAGAGAAGCATCCCGGGCTGGGCACCACCAGCAGCCCAAACCTCAGTAATGTCCCCCTCACTGCACGCCAGCAGTAGGTACCCCCCAATAGGGCCATCTAGGTAGTAGGTCGGGGGGCTGTTTCCACGCGGGGCAGTGTGGTGCCGAGAAGCATTTCTCCTATTTAGAAGGCTCAATTTTCTTCCACAGGACGCTGGGGTGGTGTTTTCTGAGCTCTGCATACCCAAAGGGCAGGTTTCTGAGGGAAATCCCCAGGGCTTCTAGGAGAGGTGTTCCCCCCACTTACTGGAGTGTTTACCTTCCCATGTGTTGGGCACAGAACATTCTCATGGGATAATGTTTAACCAGCGTGTGGTTGGCGTCGCTCCGGTCTGGGTGGCTCACTGAGGACCAGGTGAGGGGTCAGTCTTCCTCCTCGGTGGGCTTTGAAAGAGGCAGTGCCGCCCCCTGCCCTCAGACGACTCTGCCTCCATCTCATCCCCAGGAGGAAAAGGACATCCTTTTGTTCTCTTGAAGTAGAGAAATGCTCTCCTTGTAGGCTTTTTTTCTTAAGGTAGTAGGGAAGCCAGGACTTTAAGCAGTTTCTTGTTGCCCATAGAATATGGGCCCAACCCAGCTAAAAAAGTCATCTCAGTACCTGTTATGATTTGTGAATATTTCATAGCTCATGGCAAAGGGAAAAACAACATGATGGTAAAGTCCCTGAAGGTGAGACGGGGTCTTAGACTTGCAGTCCCCACTGCATTCAGGAGTGCTGGCATACTCACGTGCAAGTACTGCTCCCCACATTAAAATCTGAGATGGACAGGACCAGATAAATTTCAGGGCACACTGTTCCCAAACTTCAGTGTGCATAAGGACCATTGGGGAGCTAGCTAAAAATCTACACTCCTGGATCCCACTGTGATTCATTCACTCATTCATTCATTCATTCAAGGAATATTTATTGAGCTCCTACTATGAGTTGCCAGATTTAGCAAATAAAAATGCAGGATGTCCAGTTAAACTTGAATTTCAAAATCAACGACAAGTGGTTTTTTAGTGTAACTATGTCTCATGCAGTAGTTGAGACATATGATAAAAAATGCTTTGTCGTGAGTCTGAAATTCACGTTTAACTGGGTGTCCTGTATTTTATCTGATAGCCCTCACTCTACACCAAGCTCTGTTCCTGGCAATGGGGGATACAGCAATGGACGAGGCAAAGCCCCTGACCTCTGGGAGCTTACATGCTAGTGAGGGAAACAGACAGCAAACGAATAGATTAGCCAAAGGAAGGATGTTGGGGGGCACCATGACAGGGTACAGCTTCTAGGCGTGTCAGGAACAGAGCACACGTCACCTCGCCATTGGGACCTGCTGAGTCTGAGAGGGGTGTTAGCACAGCCCACCCACCAAGGGCCTTCTCGCAGGGGAGGGGCACCATGAAAACTAGAACTGCTCGCAGATCTAGGGCATCCGGTGACGATAAGGAGGAGAATGCATGTTTCACCCACAGTGAGGTGACATCTGTTGAGAGCACTCGGTTCTGGGGGTACTCATGGCTGGCTAAGTTCAAGATCGGGTTCCTTCTGATACCGCAAGCGCTCTCTGCAGACGCTGCAGGAGGTCTTCCAGACGGAGAACACCATCATGCTGCTGGAAAGGTCCATCATGGCCAAGGAGAGCCCGCTGAAGGTGGCGCAGACAAGGCTGGAGTGCCGGACCCAGCGGCCCAGTGTGGAGCTGTGCAGGGACATGCCGCAGTTCAAGTGAGTGGTGGAGGCCCAGGGGGAGGGGTGGGTCTCTGGAGCTGCCGGGAAGCCTGGGTCTGGAAAACGGACCCTCCACCAATCAGGACGTCCAGGCCCACAACTCCACAGGGCACTTGGTGGGGGCCTGGGGCTCTGGGGTGCCCTTGATGGCCTCCCCACCGCGGAGACCGCCCCCCTGCACTGCAGCCCTCTCATCTAAGTGAGGATGGCTTCGTAGCTCTGTTCTGCTCCGGGAACCCTCCAGCTGTCCCCTAAAAGCCAACAAGAGGGAGCCACCCAGCCCAGAGATGTGGCCCTTGCCCTTGCGGGCGTCACCCTCTCTCTCTCCAGGCTCCCATGAAAGAGGCGCCCAGCCCACACCTCAGTCATCCTCCACCGCCCTTTCTGTGAAGTTCTCAGCTGAGAGCCCTTGGAATAGCCTAACCCTGCCTGTGCTGCTTAGCTAAGGAGGGCTGCTTCTGTTGACAAAGGGCCTCCTCACAGGAGAGGGGCAAGACACTCACGCAGCCCCAGAGACAGGATTTGTGAGTCTGGGGGAGGGGTTTGGAATGGGATGATGACCAGGCAAGGAAGGAAGTGGTCATTGGACATGGGGGATTAGTTTCCCACGAACATGCTGTGTGACTTGGGGCTGGTCACTTGGCTGCTCTGTGCCCTCCATGCTAGGGGCACTGTCTTCGTTCTCTATTGCTGCATAACAAATGCCCCCACGACTCAGTGGCTTGTCTTCCTTCCGAGCTGAGATGTGGAGAAGAGCGCTGGAGAAGTAAGGAGGAGGGAAGGATTTGGAGAGAAAACGCCAGGTGGTTCCATGCGCTGAGGTTTGCACGGCCTCGGTTACTGCCTGAGATAATCTTGTGGGACACAGAAAAGTTGGCTGTGTCGGGGGTGGGGTGCAAAGCGACACCTGGCTTTGAGCTTGAAGGCCTGGCTACCTGCTCCTCAGCCCGCTGCTGGCCTGGAAAGTCTTCACCCCAGAAGCGGGTGCCGTGTGGCCAGGGTCCTGCCCTACCTGGGCTGGGTGGGGTCCAGGTCCTGGGTGAGGGGTTGGGGAAGCTCTCCTGGCCCCTCCTCCACCTGCCCCTGCATCTTAGATGCTCAGGTTGGGCTCCAGCAGCCCTGGTGCAGAGGCTCTGATCACCCATTTATCCACCCCAGGGAGGCTTACACACAACCGAGCTTTAAGGGGAGGGACCAGATGTTGTCCCGGGGGACTTACTGCTCTGGGACACACTCCCTGCCTCCCCGTCCACCAACTGTGCCACCAAGGGGTGTAGACAGAGAACATGGATGAGGCGTGTTTGGCTCAAGAGTCCTGGGCAATGTATGTGTATGTGTGTGTGTGTGTGCATGTGTGTGTACTATGTGTGTGTACTATGTGTGTGTATGTGTGCACGTGTGTTGGGAACTGAGCGGACAACAGCACTCAAGCTGTCTGCCTTCTGCAGCAGCTGAATTGCCCCGTCCACGCATTACGTTTTTTGTCCCTCCATCCCCTCCCTCCTCTGGGTCTTTCTCCTCTACCTCCCACAGGTGGCCCCTCTTCTCCTGACCCTCTCTGAGCATGCAGGTCCCTTCCATGTCCATTCCTCCATTCCTCAGAATGAAAGTCCCTTTAGATTTGCATTTAAATTAGTTAAAATGAAATAAAATTTAAAATTCAGGTCCTGATTCACACAAACTGCATATCAAGTGGTCAGGAGCCACGTGTGGCTGGGGGCACGGAACAGAATATTTCCATCGCTGGACAGCACTGCTCAAGAAAGCCCCCAGGAAAGAAGGGTCTCCAGGCTGCTTCTGTCGCCTCTCTCTAGCTCAGGCTTGTCATGGGGATGCTCATCCTTGGAATATCAACCCAAGTCCTCCCAGCAGCGTGTCCTCCAGTCCTGAGCACAGTTTCACTGTCCCTCCCCACCACCCCCAAGGTGGGTCCTAGGGCACAGCCCCAAAACCAACCCACCGTCACAGCTCACCAGGTATATTCCTGTCTTAGGGCTGCTGTGACCAATTACCAGAAACTGGGTGGCTTACAACAACAGAAATTTATTCTTTCAAACTTGCGGAGGCCAAGCATCTGAAATCAAGGGATCAACAGAGTTGGTTCTCTCTGGGGCCTCTAAGACAGCATCCTTTCCCGGCCCCTCTCCTGGCTTCTGGTGGTGGCTGGCGGTCCTTGGCTTGTAGCTGCATCACTGCATCTGCCTCCGTCTTCACATGGCCTTCTTCCCTGTGTGTCTCTGCGTCTCAAATCTCCCCCTCCTTTCTCTTACAAGACAAATCGTTGGATTTAGGGCCCATCCTAAATCGAGGATGATTTCTTCTCAAGATCCTTAACTCAATTACATCTACAAAAACCCCTTCTTCCAAAGAGCATCACATTCACAGGTACTGGGGTTCAGACTTGGACATATCTTTTGGGGGACACTATTCAACCCACTCAATCTGGATATTGAAATAACCCTAATCTCTCTCCCACCTCCACTCTTATCCCTGTCCAATCTAATCTTTACCCAGCAGCCTGGAGGTTATCCCAAATCTGAATCAGCACATCATTCCCCATTTCAGCGCCCACCGCCTCACCAGCGCCTTCCCATTGCCCTGAGAACAAATCCAGACCAATCGATTTTGCATGTGCTCCTCTCTGTAGAACCACACTGTCCAATTCAGTAGCCACCAGCTGGGTGTGGCTCTTCCATTTACATTTAAATGATTTAAAATGAAAAACGATGAAAAATCCAGCTCCTCAGTTGATCTTGCTGCACTGCAATTACTCATGAGCTCCGCATGGCTAGTGGCCGCTGGATCCAGCAGTGCGGATATAGAACATTACCAGCATCGCACAGAGTTCTCTAGATCAGCGGCTGTAGAGTGCTTCCCTCTTGATCTTTACACAGCCAGCTCATTCGCTCAAACGTTCCCTCCTCAGAAAGGCTTTTCCTGGTGCCTTGGGAAGGTCCCACAGAAGCAGAGCTTCAGGATAGGGGAGCCCCGCTTCAGCCTGATCCCACGGGGAACTCTGGAGAGTGAATTACACCACGGAGCTGGTTCCACCCTGAGGCAGGGGATGGCCTTTTGTACCCACTGCCCTTGGTGAGCCATTGGCTTCCCTGGAGACGTGTGGACCTAGGAGCCATCAACAGCCAACACTCCCGGCAGCTGGGGCACAGGTGGGACCTGAGATGGATGCCAAGAGCAGACATCACACCTGACCGTCTTAGTTACACGAGGCTGACCCTGTTATCTGGGTTTTTTAAAAAACTGTGATAAAATACGTACAACATAAAGTAACATACTGTTAGTGACACCTAGTACATTTACAATGTGCAGCTAGCTCCAGAACATTCTCATTCATTTGACCCAAAAGGAAGTCCTATCCTCATTAGCAGTCACTCCCTATCCCTCTCCCTTCAGCCCCTGGCAACCCCTAATCTACTACCTCTTTTTATGGATTTGCCTATTCTGATCATTTCATATAAATGGGATCGGACAATATATAAGCTTTGGTGTCGGTATCTTTCACTCAGCATCATGTCTTCAAGGTCCATCCATGTTGTAGCACGTACCGCTGCTCCATTCCTTTTCATTACATCTCAACAATATCCTAGCGTGGGGATAGACCATATTTTGTGTATCCATTCATCTGTTGATGGACATTTGGGCTGTGTCTACCTGTTGACTCTTGTTATTAGTGCCCCACGAGTATTTGTGCAAGTATTTGAGTGTCTGTTTTTAGTTCTTGTGGGTGCATACCCAGGAGTGGAATTGCTGGGTCCTTTGGCGAGTCTATGTTTAACTGAGGAACAGCCAGATTGTTTTTCTGAACATCCCATCTACTTCTCCCTCTGCACTCATCGCCCTCAGCAGCTCTGCTGTGTGTTCACCTGTCTGCTTGCTCCCTCTCTGTCTTCTCTGCCAGCCGAGCCCCTCCCACCTGGCTCCTGGCACAAGGGAGACCTCTGCTGCCCGGCTGGCTGAACCGTACCGTCCCCTCTGCTCTCTCCCCAGGCTCGTGAACGAGGTGTTCACCATCAACGACACCGTGCAGACCCTCAAGCTGAGGCTGCGGGAGACGCAGGACATACAGCAGCTGCTGGTCATGACCAAGTGCCGACTGGAGCATGAGCTGGCCATGAAGGCCAGCACCCTGTGCATTGACAAGAAGTGCATGGGCATGAGGAAGACCTTCCCCAGCACCCCCTGCCTGGGGATCTGCCCCTGAGCCGCCGCCGCCCCTGGCTCCCCTGGTGCCCTGCTCCATGCACGTTCCTTACACAGCATAGAATTTGCAAAGTCAGAAAAACAAAATAAAAGTGTCATTTTCTTCCTTTCCTCCTATCACGGGAAAAAATATATATATATATACATATATATATATATATATATATATATATATATATATATATATATATAAAGAGCTAAAATAAATGCGCCATACCAGAGATCCTGGAGCTCGTTCCTTGCTGCAGAACCAGCTTTCTGGCTGATCCCAGGAGGAGACAGACTGTGACCCCCCTCTCGGTGATGGAGCATTGTAAGGTTGTCAGCCTTGCCAGGAATGGAAGAGGCCACCCTTTCTAAACCTGTTTGTCCATTTAGGAGCACAATATAGACCATGGTGTCCGAAGATTGGACATCGGAGCTGAGAGTCCAGAGACCAGCTGTCACTCAGGAGCCGAGTGGCCTTGAACAAGCTCCCATACTGAGCCTGTTCTATAAAACGAGGTCAGTCTGAGGTGGAAGTAACTGTCAGCCATGGAGGGCAGTGCAAAAAAAATAGGATTTGGAGTCAAAAGTCCTGGGTTTGGATCCTGGCCTTGCTAGACATTTTTAGAAATTGCAGTGGGAGAAGGGGGCAGCAAAATTCATTCCGTGTTGGGGCAGGAGGAAGCAGGTCAGAGTTGAGGGAAAGCTCTGTGAAGAAGGGACATTGCTTCAGAAAGTTAAACACCATACGACCCAGCAATTCTACTCCTGGTTATACAACCAAGAGCATTGAAAACAGATAAATACTTGTCCATGAAAGTTCATAGCAACTCTAATCACAATAGTTACAAGGTAGAAACAACCCAAATGTCCATCAGTGGGTTCACAGATAAAATGTGGTCTACCCACACAATAGAATATTATTCAGACATTAAAAATGAACAAAGCACTGATACCTGCTACAACCCGGATAAACCCTGAAGACATCATACTCAGTGAAAGAAACCAGACACAAAAGGCCACGTATTGTATGATTCCATTGATATGAAATGCCCAGAATACGCACCTCCATAGAAATAGCAGATGGATGGTTGCCAGGGAGAGGGGATCGAAGTGACTGCTTAGCGGGTACAGAGTTTTATTTTGAGGTGGCGAGAACGTTTGGGACTAGGTAGACGTGGCTGGACAACATTGTCAATGGGCTAAATGCCATAGAATGGTTCACTTTAGGTGGTTAACTTTATGTTACGTGAAATTCATCTCAAACAACAGAAAAAAGAACTTACTATTGGAGCTGAGTCCTGAATGATGAGAAGGTTGAGGCAGAAAAGGGCAGTATTTCTGGTGAGAGGAATGGCATGGGTTAAGGCAGAAAGTTGCGCCCTGGATGGAGAGGCCCTTGGAGAGGCTGTGAATCATCTAGAAGGACTGGATGAGGCCAGGTCGTGAAGGACAAATAGCTTTGACTTTTTCCTTGTTCATTATTCACATCGGTTTTTCCCAACCCTTTAAAAGCATGTGCGGATCACCTGGCGATCCTGTTAAAATGCAGATTCTGAGTCAGTAGGTCTCGGGTGGAGCCTGAGATTCTGAACTTCTAACAAGCTCCCTGACGATGCTGATAGTCTAGGGACCAGACTCTGAGTAGCAAATAACACCTCCACAATTTTTGCCATGACCAAGTACAGGCATCTCTTGTTTTATTACACTTTGCTTTACTGTGGTTCGCCGATAATACATTTTTTATAAATTGAGGGTTTGTGGCCACCCTGCATCGAGCAAGTCTCTTGGTGCCATTTTTCCAATAACATTTGCTCACTTTGCGTCTCTGTGTCACACTGTAGTAATTCTCACAATACTTCAAACTTGTTCATCATTATTATATTTGTTACGGTGACCTGTGATCGGTGATCTTTGACGTTACTACTACGACTTGCCGAAGGCTTAGATGATGGTCAGCATTTTTTAGCAATAAGGTGTTTTTAAAATAAGGTATATACTTTTTAAAAGACATAGCACTCACACACTTAATAAACTACAGTATAATGTGAACATAACTTTGATATGCACTGGGAAACCAAAAAACTTCATATGACTCGCTTTATTGCGATATTGGCTTTATTGCAATCGTCTGGAACTGAACCCATGGCATCTCTGAGGTATGTCTGTAACCATCTTTACTATTATTCACTCAATCTTTTAGATTGTTGCACTTTAAAAAAAAGACACATTTATTTTAAAAGGCAGATTTATAGCATGACTGCAAACAGGAAACCTGCTTTGCCAGGAGTTGAAAAAACAAAATACTGCTAATGGTGTCTGTTTAGGTAATATTGTCTGCCCAAGGTAATATTGTCTGAAGTATTCTTTGGTTCAAAAGGAAGATCAGAGAGTCTTAAAGAGGTGTTAAAGGCTACTTAGCATCCAATAGAAACTCTGTGCTTGAGGAAATTTCGCTTGAAAGAGGATAGAAGAGTCAGTTTTCCTACAAATGAGTGGCAATGCTATTGGGTGACT
The DNA here is from genome assembly GCF_059928025.1 of Delphinapterus leucas. Lineage (NCBI taxonomy): Eukaryota > Metazoa > Chordata > Mammalia > Artiodactyla > Monodontidae > Delphinapterus > Delphinapterus leucas. The sequence continues at coordinate 29,482,764 of NC_143143.1, forward strand.
TGACTGCATTGCACACAAGGAGTCATGCCGATGGGCAGTAGGGAGCCCATAGGAACTTTAAAGTGGGGATGTGAAAATTACCAGGTTAGTGTTTCAGAAATAATTCCTCATGAGGAGCAGAGGGATGCTGGAGGGAGGTGGGGAGACCAAGCTGTTAGAATTTCAGGCACAAGAGGCAGAGGTTCTGGATCAGGACAGGTGCGTGAGGAGCACTCATGTGGTTGAGGCCCAAATCCTTAGAGTATGGACTGAAAAGGGCAAGTGGGAGACTGGGATGGGGCAGAGATGGCTGGCTTGAGTGGCTGAAGCTTGGGGATGCTGTGCCCTTGAGCAGTGGAGTGAGTGGGGTGATGGATAGAGGCAGAGAAAATGTAGACAACTTCCCTTTCATGCGTGGAGTTTGAATCATCGCCTAAGGGATGTCCTGGTGTAACGATGTGAAAGGAGAGTGGAAATGTAAACTTAGAGCTCAAGAGAGAGGCTAGTGAGGCTGTGCCTGGGGATGCACGAGATATCCGAAGCCTCAGGGATAGATGGACTGGTGCAGGAGATGCTGAAGCATGAAAGAGGTTCACTGCAGGAATGTGATGCTGGAGTGAACAGAGGACCAAGGAGGGAACAGAGAGAGCACAGAGAGAGGCAAACAGCCCAGAAGAAGCAACGTCAAGGGGACTGCAGAAAGAGGTGCAAGAGTGAGGGTATTCAGATGAAGAATAAGGAAAGCCCTTTGGAAGCAGGCATCCTAAACACACCATGGACCTGGGTACCCATGGGTGTACACTTTTGGAAAGCAAGTTGGCAGTAAGTGTCAAGAGCCTTAAAAATACCCACACCCTTCAACTTATAAATGTCTTCCTTAAGACTCTATCATTAGAGAACTATCCCAGATGCAGACTCAGATTAAGCACTAAAGAGTTAGTTATCACAGGAAACCTCTGAAAGTTATGTCCAACAGCAGAGAGAGCAGCTAAGTAAAATACAGCGCAACCAAGTCATGGAATATTAAGTAGCTACCAAAATGAAGCTCGCCGAATGCTTGAGTGCTGAAGGAATATGCTTGTAAGGCTAAAAGTGCAGAGTACATCAGGCATAAAAGAGAACGAAATAATACCATTTGCAGCAACATGGATGGAAGTAGAGATTATCATACTATGTGAAGTAAGTCAGAAAGAGAAAGACAAATACCATGTGATATCACTTATATGTGGAATCTAAAATATGGCACAAATGAACTTATCTACAAAACAGAAACAGACTCACAAAGAGAACAGACCTGTGGTTGTCAAGGGGTAGGGGGATGGAGGAGGGATGGAGTGGGAATTTGGGGTTAGCAGATGCAAACTAGTATATATAGAATGGATAAACAGCAAGGTCCTACTGTATATTCCATATCCTGTGATAAACCATAATGGAAAAGAATATTAAAAAGAATGTACATACATGTATAACTGAATCACTTTGTTGTACAACAGAAATTAGCACCACATTGTAAATCAACTATACTTCAATTTAAAAAAAAAGTGCAGAGAACAAAATTGTGCACAGGAAAAAAGATTGCATTGAAATACACTGGAATGTTAACAGAGTTGATGGTAAGTAACTGCTGGTTTCTTATTTGTTTATATTATGAATTATCTACAGTGAACCTGTGTTCCTTTTTAATCAGGAGGAAATACTTTTTTAAATAGACTTTTTATTGTGCAATAGGTTTAGATTCACAGAAAAGTTGCAAAGACATCACGGAGAGTTCCCATGTACACTTCACCCACCTCCCCCTAATGTTAACATCTTATATAACTGTTTGTTATGGTGCATTTGTCAAAACTAAGAAATTAACATTTGTGCATTACTATTAACTAAACTCCAGAATTTGTTTTTCCTGTTTACCTTTATCTGTTCTAAGGTCCAATCCAGGGTACCACGCTGCACTTAGTTATCAGCCTCCTCCGTCTATGACCATTTCTCCATATTTCCCTGTTTTTCATGACCTTTACAGTTTTGAAGAGTCCCTGTATTTGTTGGTGTTTGTTAAACGTCCCTGAACTTGGGTTTGTCTGATGTTTTTCTCATGACTAGTCTGGGGTTACAGTTTTGGCAGGGAAGACCGGAGGTGCAGTACCCTTCTCGTCCCTTCCTATGAGGGCATTCATGATGTCTGCATGACATCCTTGCTGATGTAAAACTGATCACGTGGTTAAGGTGGCATCTGCCAGGCTTCTCCCCTGTACAGTTATTGCTCTTCCCTTTCCATACTTCATTCTTTAGAAGTGAGTCATTAGTCCAGCCCACACTCAAGGATGGGGGGATTAAGCTCCACCTCTTAGAAAGGGAGTATTTTGTAATTCTTCTCTAAGAAAAATACTACATTATTTCTTGTGTTGCTCAAATTGTTCCAGCTTTGGGCATTGGGAGCTCTTTTGGGTTGGTTCCTGTGTCTCTTTGACACCCGCATCCTTTTGTTTTTTGAGTACTTCCTTACTTTCTGGCCCTATAAGATGCCAGATAAAATTCAAGCCTCATCTTGAACTTTTTTCTGCTCCAGCCTTAGAATCAGCCATTTCTCCAAGGAGCCCTGTTTCCTTTTATTGGAGAATGGTATTTAGAAACTGAAGTCTGGGTGCTGGGGGTGCTCATTAATAAGATTTTTTTTCCAGTTTTTCTTAGTGTGGTAAAATCCACGTAATGTAAAATTTATCATCTTAACCGTTTTTAGGTGTACAGTTCATTGGTAACAAACACATTCATAATGGTGTGCAGCCATCACCACCATCCATCACCATAATTCTTTTCATCTTATAAAACGAAAAGTCTGTATCCATTAAACAATAACCTCCCATATTTCCACATGCCAACTCCATTCTACTTTCCGTCTCTATGATTTTTGAGTATTCTAAGTACCTCATATAAGTGGAATCACACAGTATTTGCCTCTTCTCTTTGTGATTGGCTTATTTCACTTAGCATGATGTCCTCAAGGCTCATCCATGTTGTAGTATATTGCAAAACTCTTTCCCTTTTTTTAAAGCTGAATAATATTCCATTGTACTGCTTTGCTTATCCATTCACCTATCAGTGGGCACCCAGTTTGCTTCCACATTTTAGCTATTATGAATAATGCTACAGGCATACAAATATCTCTGAGACCCTACTTTCAAATATTTTGAGCATATACCCAGAAGAGGAATTACTAGATAATACGATAATTGTGTTTGTAAATTTTTGAGGAACCACCATACTATTCCCACCAAAAAGGGGTCCTATTTCTTTATATGCTTGTCAAAACTTGTTATTTTCTGTTTTTTCTTTTTTATAGTAGCCATCCTAATGGGTGTGAGATGGTGTCTGTGAGATGGTAGTTTTGATTTGCATTTCCCTAATGATATTGGATGTGCTCATTGTTAAGAAAAAATTTTAGTAAGTAAAACAGATTATTGGGTTTAGTCCCCAGGAGGCTTTGGATGAACTGTAAGAATAGGTTTTGGCAGAGTGATGGGGGAGGAAAGCAAAGTGGAGGGAATGGGGATGCCCTGAGATTTTAGTCAGCTCTGTACCCTCAGTCCCTGTACACAGTGGGTGTCCCATAAACACTTTATTGGGCACATAGTAAATAGGCAAACAAGTATATACAAATGCATGTATATCCATCTTGGACAGGAGGGATGATTTCTGAGTTTTAGGAGGAAAAGGGTGTAGTTGCATTATGATGTGGGGAAGGTAAGCCTCCTATCTGCTGTTTACAACTGAGGGACCAGTGTGTGATTCCCACTGTGGCTCTCAGAAGCTGGCACGCTGACCACAGCCTTACAGGATGTCTCCCCTGCTGCAGCCCAGGCAGGAAATCCTAGAGACAACCCCAAGTGCTGGTTCCCTGCCAGGCCTGAGAACTAATTGGGAGAAGTTGGAGGATCTCCCAGTTGACTTGCTTTCCCTGTGGGCTCACGAGGGATGCTGTCCAGCTGGCTCCAGGGAACACACCACTCCCTAAGCAGGGTGTGCATGTGTGTGTGTGTGTGCGCGTGCATGCAAGCATGTGCTCACACTTGTATCCTTTCCTGCCTCCATGGCCTCACCCAGCATTTTAGCATTTCTCAGAAGACCAGGCCTGTGCTAGAAATCCAGCAGGCTTTGGAGACAAAGTGAGAAACCACAAGAAAGAAGATAGAGTTGAAAATGTAAGGCTGATGGGCATGGACCTGAGTCTTGATTAGTAGGAAGCCTTCAAAAATGTATTGAATTGAATTAATTGCTGACAACTAAATAATACATTCTGCGCACGCACGCACACACACACACACACACATTTGGCTTCTCTTAAAGATGGGATTATCTGGCTACCCTGCGTGCACATTCCCCCTATAGCTGTTATACTGAGCTTGCAGCATTCATTTTGCCACAGTCCCCACCACTCCCTATCATCACACACTAGTCCTGCTTCATTCACAAATAATGCCTGCTGACCATTTAGGCAGCTGATTTTGTCACTCTGCCTTGTTGAGGCTCCTGAAAGACCCTCTAGGAGATCCAGCCTAGAAAATTGAGGCCCAGGGGTTGCGGAGGAGAAGGGGTCACATTTCAAGTGGGGTCACATGACTACAGAGCAGGCAGATTTGGGGTGGGGACCAGTTTGCTTGACTCCTCTCTGGTTGACTTCCTATGACCCCAGGCTTCTCCTTGTGTGAATTGTTCAGAATTTATTATCATGCCTAACACCAAAAGTGACTCTCTGACCTTGCTGTCAGTCTACTCCCCAGTAGGGGTGCACTAAAACAAGGGGCAAAAACAAAAATTTAAAAAATTTAAAAATAAAAGAAGGGGCATAGGGTCTGAGACATAAAGGCTGGAGCCATTGGGGGCCAGGACACTTATTAATTTGAATGCTATTGTATTCTCTTTCCCAATTCCATTTCACTAATTCAGCAAAACTGAGTCCAGGAAAAGTATAGTAAAACCTCAACAGCAATGCTCTAGGACTGCGAAAGCATTGGGGATTTTTAACTTTCTGGTTAACAAGGGTGATCTGGAGGTCCTTTTTTTTTTTTTTTTATGGTTTTAACCTTTAGAATCACAGGATGTTTCTTGAGTGAATGGATGAAGGAATAGATGGAGCTCATGAGGGCCTCAGGAGGTGATACTTTCAACCCCCCATTTTTTCAGAAGAGAAGGCCCAGAGAGGCACAGTGACTTGCTCACAGTCACACAGCAAGTTAGAGGTGGAGCCGGTACCCTGTTCTCTTCAGAACTTCCAGACCTGTTGCAGGAAACCCTCAGCCCACTTTCTCCCTGGTTAAGGAGAGCTGAGGGGTCACACTGAGCCTGTCTTTGCTGTCGATGACTTTGCAGGGCCGAGAGTTGTACCATCTGGTCTGGGAATGAAGGTGGCTATGGATTAGGACACACAGGCCTGGCACCGAGCACCTGGCATGTGCCAACACCTGTGCTGGGCACTGTGGCCCCAGCAGGGATTCCGCCTGACTGAGCCCTGCCTTCACAGAACTCACAGCCACAGCTGTCTGTCAAACAAGCCAGGGAAAACAGTTCTGTTTCACTGAGGAGTCAAATGAGATTTTTAAAAATGAGCTTCAAATGTACACTCATCTCTCGAAAAGGTGAATTTGCAAGGTCTTCTTTTACTCAACAGCTGGATCAGAAGGGGCACCGGGGTCTGAATTCCCTGAAGCTGAGCTCCGCCTGCTCCACCAGGACCCCTCCACCCTCCTCTCTGCCTGAGCGGCATCCCCAGGCCCTGCTGCAACCCAGGCTTCTGCCCCAGGTCTGTTCACTGAACCACATCATGTCCCCTCACCGCTGAAATCCACTAGCGGCTTCCCACGCAATCTTCCCCAGCTTCATTGACATGTAAACGACATATTTAAGAAGTACAGTATGATCAGTTTAACATTTGTGTCCACCCAAGAAACCACAACCACTAATCAAGATAGTGAATGAATCCATCACCCCCAAAATTTCCTTGCCCCCTTGGTCATCTGTCCCTCAACCAAGCAAACACTGATTAGTTCGTGGTTTCTAGAATTTCATGTAAATGGAATCATACACCGTGAGCTCCTTTTTTGTCTTGCTTCTTACACTCGGCATATTTGTCCTGAGACTCGTCCATGCTGTCGCGTGCATCAGTAGTTGGTTCCTTTTTATTGTTGAGCAGTCCACTGTCTTTCCCACTGTGAGCTGAATAAAAGTCAGGCCTCTGACTGTCGTTCCACAAGCCTGCACCGTCTGCCCTCTGCTCCCCTCCACAGCCTCAGCTCCTCCTCATTTCTCCACTCACTACGTGCTGACCGTCCTCTATTTTTCTCAACACACCAAGTTCTGCCTGCCCCAGGGCCTTTGCACTCACTGTCCCCACTTCCTGGAATACTCTGTGTGTGTGTGGCTCCAGCTTGTCGTTCAGGTCTGAACCCAAATACCACCTCCTCCGTGAAGCCTGCCGTGACTATTCTACCTCACCTCCCATCTCTGTGACTGTCCCGTTACCTTGCTTTACATACTTCACAGAACTTATCACCACCTGAAATCCACAAGAGCAGGATGAATGAATGAATGAAACTATAAACAACCCATTTCTGTCATGATGCTTAGGTGTAGGTTAAAAACTCCAGACAAAGACGAAATTATCCATCAACTACAGAGTTTGAAGAAACCTGAGAACATCTACTTAGATGTCCAGGCTTGAGTCAGGTAGTGCATTTAATTCCCACTTCAGGAAGCAATAACTAAAGAGCAGAACCCTCCTCAGACTCAAACCTACCTCTAGGGTTTTATTCACTCCCACTGCTAGCCATCTTATACTCAAAAGGCCTGGCTTCATTCCATTGAGATGATCCCAGAAATGTGACCGTTGTGCCCCCAGGATCCGTTTCCTTGGACCCTCACCCCCGCAACTCTCCCTCAGTTGTAGACTTGATGATGCCCACCTCGTGGCCCACACAGGTGTCAATCAACGTGAAAAGACTCACTTCCCACTCTGGGGGCCGAAGCCAACCACTTGGGGAACAGGGGCCCCAGATATTTAGAGTCTGTTCAGACACTTTGCCAGCTCTGACAGCAGCAGGCCCTGGGGCTGCTGTCTCCTCCCTCTTATGCACCTTTTCTGTGGCAGTCTCACCTACATCCCTCCTTTAATTCCATTCACCCCCTACTGACCCCCAGGTTCTTGTCTCCCAACCCCAGACTCCTGTGTCCCTGCCTGACAACATCTCCAGGTTCATTTGTCCAGAAATAGTGCCACCACCGGTCCTTCTCTAAGTAAGCCACCCCCACTCACTGCCCCCAACCTGGGGGTCATCTTTGGCCCCTCCTCTCTCACACCCTACATTTAATCCATCAGCAAGTCCCCCCCCTCAGGGTAGTCTAAAGGAACAGAGGACCCCATAGCCTTACTCACCAAGCAGCTGACCTGGGGGGACAGCATTTCTCTGTTCTCTGCTAACAAAAAGCAATAATAATAATAATAATAACAGGAGATAACATCTTGAAAGCTTGTGAGATGCCAAGTGCTTTACCCTTTTTCTCAGGTGATCCCACACTCCTCCTCTGAAGTAGCTGCTGTGCCTATCCCCATTTTACAGATGAGGAAACTGAGGCACGGGGAGGCTTAGGAGGTTGTCCGAGGTTACAGAGATGGTGGAACCAGGATTCACACCCAGGCAGTAGGCTCAGAGTTCATACTTCCAACCACATTGTTACGGAGGGTCCACAGTGGCACAGCTAGGATGAGCTGGCATTGACCCCCAGGTGGCTCCCCCCCATCCCCCCCTCTCCCCCAGCCAGTGTCAGGCCACAAGGCGCTGGGAGGGAGGCGGCTGCATTTTTTGCCTTGCCCAGAAATGTCAGTGCGTCACCATCACACAAAGTCCTGGCTGTTTGCTCCTGTGGTTCCCCGGGCGCTCTTGACAAGTGTCCCCTCACACAGGCTGAGGGGGGCGGGGCAGGAATGGGAGGCAGGTTCAAGGCATACAATTCAAATTCCTAAGGAACTATGAAGAGTCCTTCTATTCCTCCCCTGAAAACACAAAAATCATTCTTGGTCTCTATATTGGGCTGGGGGCTGGGCTTTGAGCCTTTTGCTGCACCTTCTTGGGTCCCTTGTGACTGCAGACAGGCTCCGTGGAGGAATTCTCTGTGTCCCAGAGACAGCTGGTCCTTCCCTCCTCCCCGCCCAACTATGCTGCTTGGGATTCCTGGCGCTCCTCCGCGGGCAGGCCCGGGTGTGGGCACCCGTGGGGAGTAGAGCCCAGGATAGCCTGGGTTGGTGGTGTCCGAGAGGCTGCTGGCATGGCCCCTCCCCTGCCACATGCTTAGTGGGTTTGAGCCTGGCAGTGTGTGTGTGTGTGTGTGTGTGTGTGTGTGTGTCTTGGGAGGGGGTCTCTGCAGCGCCCACAGCTCAGCCCCAGGCTGTTGGTGGTCTCAGAAGATGAGGGAGACCCATCAGCGGAGGATGTGAGTCAGAGAACTGGCCTTTCCAAGGGGTGTCTGGCCTCCTGTCCTGATAAGGGGCCATCCTGATAGGGAACCGCAAGCAGGCCAGTGAGCTCTCATGCCCTAGCAGGACGGGGCTACAAGGAGGTATACCCGCTCAGGTTCACCTTACTTTTTAAGGGTCCGGGGGGAGGAGGGAAGGGGAGTGAGTGAGTGCTTAATGGGTATATGTTCTCCTTTTTGAAACTAGAAAAGTGATGCTACACAACATTGTAAATGTACTAAACACCACTGAATTGTACACCTTTAAATGGTTAATTTTATGTTAGGTGAATTTCACCTCAATTTAAAAAAGGAAAAGAAAAGAAAAGAAAAAGTAAATCAGCTACAACTGGCATGGCCCAACCCATTCCCTCCTTCTTCCAACCTTATTCTCGTACCTAAGTAAATATCTGTGTGGACTCTGGAACGTTTCCTTTATATACAAGAAAACATATTAATTGAAAAATTGGAAAATATCTTGAAATCTTACAGAATAACTCAATACACAGGCATGTAAGGGGGCCCTCCCACTCAGGTGCCTGCAAGTACAAGGCCCACACTCCCAGGGGCCCAAGGGCTTCCTCATGTTTGCTCCTCGCTTGCCTTACCTGTCCTGGTCCCACCCCCAGTCACTTCCTGAGGTGCTCTGGGCTTCTGTCTCCTGTCACCACTTTTCCCTTTGGGTACAGGTGAGGAGGACAACTTTCACCTTCTTTGTGGGTCAGCCTGAGGGTTAAAATCACCCATTGTGAGGGGTCTGAAGCCCCTCTGCAGGGGTTTAAATCCAGGCACTGCAACTCACTCTCTAGGTGACTGTGGACAACTCACTTAACTGTTCTGAGCCTCGGTTTCCTCATCTGTAAAATGGGAACAACAATAATAGTTTCTACTTATGGGGGGCTTAGTGAGTTATCTGGGGTAACGTCTATGAAATGCAGGCCACAGAGACTGGAGCACAGCAGGGACACCTAGCTGGTGGGGATTGTTAAGGGGGTCCTGCTTGCCCAGTATCTGTTAGGGACCTCAGCCAGGCAGAGAGCTGCAGGCCAGGGAGACCCTTCAGAGGCCTGGCTAGCCTAGGACTCGCTGATCCACACGCCGAGTTAGTAAATCGTGAAGTGAGCTGGGTGACTGGGGTCCCCACGCTGCCCCAGAACAAAGGAGGGGGAGAGAGTTTGAGGCACCCAGGAGGGAAATGAAGGAGATGCATCACCCTTGGAATGGAAGGATGCAGAAAAGCCTGGTTCAGCCTCACCCCACCTCTCCATCCTGGTTTCTCATAAACCCCAGTGGGCTCAATTTTCCCCAGAAGTCTTCCCAGGAGCATTTTCATCAGTTTGAAGGATGTGAGTCTTTTCTCCCCTCCACCCTCCCTGAATTCCAGGAACTGGTCCAGGAACTTTAAATCCAGTCAAAGAGGAGATAAAGACACTGGGTGGGTGGGTGACAGTGTCCCCCAGGTTATGGGGGCAGTGGGCTTGGCCACTGTGGAGGTGGGGAGATGGCATCAAGAATTATGCCAGCTGCCTTGCCCCACCCCTCATGGCTGTATACAAATAAGGCCCAGTTTGTAGCCCCACCCCATGAGCCGTGCCCCGACCCCCAAGCCCCGGAGGTGATGTCAGGGCACCAGGCCAACTCTGTGCCAAGCGTGATTGGCAGCTCAACCCCTGTGGGCACTGCCTACCTTCTCCCACTGCCTTTTACCCACAACCTCTGTGGACTGAAGAGAGGCTGAGAACCCTCCTCTCCTCCTCTGCCAGCCAGACTTCAGGGCGTGTGGGTGGCGGGAGAACGGCTCACTCAGGTGCTGGCGAGGGGAGGAGAGTCCCCTGAGGGCCTGAATGTCTGCTCTTCGGCACTCTCTTGCTCCCATCTGTTAGCACCTTGGCAGGTGACCCCAGAGGGCAGAGGAGGTGGGTGGAATGGTGGGCAGGGGGGAAGAATTGGTCCTGGTACCGCATTCTGAGGGGCAAGGAAGCCAGAGGTGGATCTTGGCAGTGGAACTGGAAAACAGCTTCCCTCCCTCCAGAGCTGCCCCTGGCTGCTGGGCCCTAGGGGATGCAGAGGTGGGCACAGCTCGTGAGAGCAGAAACCAAGTCCAGGGCCTCCTGTCTGCCGAGGTGGGCCTCCAGGCTACCTGTGTCCCTCTCCTCCCTCTGCCAGGGCCCCAGGAAGGAGGCAGCTGGGTGAGAAACCTCATTCTGCCAGGAGCTGGATGGACCTGTAAGGCTCAGTGTGTGTATCTGAAGAATGAAAAATCTTTTCAAAGCAGCAGTCATGACAGCCCCTCTTGCACAAAACCCTTCCAGGGCTCCCCAGGGCCCTGGCTCCTAGGGCAGCCTCCACCCCGATTTAAACTCTGACCCACCTCTCCAGCTCCCTTCTCTCCTGCGCTCCAGCCACACTGGACTTTCACTTCCCGCTGCAGGACCGCTGCACGTGCTGTTCTTGTCCCAGGAACATGAGTCCCTCGTGCTCCCAGTTAACAGCCTTGTGCTTCAGTTCACAGCTCTCAGTCAGTTCCCTAGGAAGGCCTTACCTGATCTCTCAGAAGGATCCTATCAGCTTCCTTTCCTTCTCGGCTCTGGGTATAAATCCTATTACTTAGGGCAATGTTTCCAAACTCCCTTGATAATAAGAACCATGTGAAGTTCTTTTTAAAAATGCAGGTTCCTGGGCATTTCCCAGCCTTAGAGTCAGAAACGCCAGGAGAGGGGGCTGGGCGCTGTTTAATGAGCCCCTCGGGTGATTCTTCCCTCACTATGGGCGGGTGGGTGGCTGATAGATGTGCACCCACCCCTGCTCGGCTCCGAGTGCCTGGAAGTGGGCACCATCCTCTTTACTCTTGCAACTCTACCCCCAGCACGGCATCTGGCGCATGATAGGCCTCAAGAAATATTTTTTAAATGAATGGATGACTATAGAATGAATAGAATTAGTTTCAGTGACTAACTTTAATTCAATTCCAAGTGTATTTACTTCCCTGCCTACACAAGACCAGCATGCTAGGAGAATCCCAAGATGGATTGACATGTCCCTGAACTGAGTGAACAGGATAAGAATAAACCCAAGCTGGGGACCCTGCCTGTGCTGTGAGCCCCAAGCAGAGGACAGAAGTGTCCTGGAGACCATCCTAAGGCAGCTAAACCCACCCGCTTCTCTGGGAAGACAACGTCCCCACAATACAGGTGGAGGCAGAGACACTGTGTACACCTGTGGGGAACTGAGGCCCCAGGGAGAGGACAGGGTGACAACAAGAACAGCAGCAATAATAATAATAATAAGCAAGACACGCATGTTTGGCATCCCTGTAACGCTAGCCCTGCTCTGAGATTACACAAGTTAGCTCATGCAATCTGGTAGCTGTTTGGGCAGAGGTAGTACCTTGATTTCCCACCCTGCACCCTCTTCCTCTCCCTTTCCTCCCCCTCAACTCCCACCAAGTGTTAAGCTCTGAATTGGAAGAGATCCATCGTCCCTCCTTCCACCCTGCTGGGTCCTGGATTTCAAACAGCCCCCTCCCCCACCCCCATCTTTCCATGCAAGCATGACTGCCTCTTACACCATGCTCTTGCTTTTGGGTTCTGAAAACATCGCCACCGCCCTAGAGTCGGGGTGTGGGTCGTGGTGGGGAGAGATGCAAGAGTGGACAGTGTAGGGGTTAGGGGAGGAGGGATTGGGTGCCGCAGAGGGAGCCAGCCTCACCCCAGCTCTTCCCATCCCGAAGCCGGGCACCCACGAGGCAGCGGCTTTCATTTCAAGATTTTGAGTTTGGCAGGACTCCTGCGAGGTTCATTTCTGAGGGGGCAGGAAATGGAAAGAGAGGGTAGGAGGAGCCAGAGGCTTTCCCCAGGCCCTGCCCAAGCTGGGATGGGCAGGATCTTTGAGATGAAGAACCAGCTGGCCTGCACCCAGGTCTGCGGGGAGTCCCTCCCCCTTGATGAAGGAGAGGATGGATGGGTATGTAAAATAGGGGTGGGAGGTGGCGGGTACCCTCCAGTCCCTGGGCCCTGAGGGGTTACTATCAGGCCCCACCCCCAGAAGACAGAAAGACGTGTTTCAGAGCTAGGTGGGCTGCACTGACACTGAAGGCTTGTTTGCCTGCTGCCCACACTGGCTGGGAATCGCCTGCATGACTGGGCACCCCGGGGCTGCCACTTACGCGCTGCCTGTGCCAGTGGCTCCCCCTCCCCTGCCCTGCCTGTACCCCTGCATCTCTGGGGGCAGCTTCAAGTGCCCCAAAGGGCAAGGGCCTCTGGGTGGTGACCCTGGGGGCAGGATAGGCAAGGACAAGAGTGAGCTGGAGCCCATGGACTTTACCAGGCCTGGTAAACAGAGCCCCTGAGAGGCAAAAATCTCCGAAGTCTCCACCAGCCTCACCCCCCTGGAGAGGGCAGGGGGCTGTGCATGTCCAGCTGGGCGACTGGGGGGTGGGGAGTGCGTGGACAGGCCAGGACTTGTTCCTTCCCAGGACTCCCTGGAGCAGACGTCCCCCTGAAACCAGGAACACTCAGCCCACCCCTGAGCAAGCCTTCCCAGAATCAGTATTAGCTCCCCAATCCCCCTTCCCAAACCTGGGCCCCAGCTCTGCTCCAGTGGGTCTAGGAAGGAGGACCCTTAAGAATCCTGGGTTTAGGATTTCAAAAGAAAGCATGCAGCAAAGTGTTTCTTTGGCAAGGAGCACATCTGGGCCAGGGTTCCATCGGTCTGGAGGAGTGAGGTATGCTCACAGCCAGGAGGTCACAGTGTTTCTGACCTGTCAGGTGGAGCAGACTGGGGCAGGGGAGGGGGAGGGGGAGGGGCGGCATGGTTGGCCTCCTGGATTCTGACCTAGCCCTCTCGGTCTGTGGATCTTCTGCAGAGCCAGCTTCATGGGCATGAGGCCTGTGCGGTCACACAGAAGTGCCCTGCCTTTGATTTAATGCTCTGCCAGGACCTACTTGGAGTTCTTCAATATTTTGAATAGGGGGTCCTGCACTTTCATTTTGCACTGGACCTTAAAAATTATGTAGGCGATCTTGGCTTAAAACTCAAGGAAAAAGTGGTGGTTCTGGAGTTTCTATTTAGGGGAAGCTTGGAAGTGAAAAGCTGGTTGGTAGTGAGAGCTGAGCAACTTGTCCTGAAGCTACAATTGATAATAATAACAACAACAAAAACAGCATGCTCTCATAGTGCTTACTGTGTGCCAGTCACCATTCTAAATGCTTTATATGAATTAGCTCATTGAATTCTCACAACACCTCTACACAATCATAACTAATACTGTCCCCATTTTACAGAAGAAAAAACTGAGTCTCAGCAAGGTTAAAGCAGCAGCCCAATCAATCCTGGGCAGTTTGGCTCCACAGCCTTTCACTTTCTGCTAGAGCTCCCACTCGTTCATATTTAAAGTGGGTTTCTCGTAGACATGTGGTTGAATCTTGTTTTTTCAATCTACTCTGACAGTCTCTGTTTTTTCATTGGTGTATTTATACCTTTCACATTTAATATAATGGTACAGTTGCATTGATATCTACCATGTTTATCACTGTATTCAGCATACTTGTTCCTTTTTTAAAAAAATCTTCCCCTCTCTTTATGCCTTCTGCTTTTAAATGTTTTATATGATTCTATTTCTTCTCCTCTATTAGTCGATCAATTATATTTTTAAAAAATTTAGTGGTTGCCCTTGAGGCTTTACAGTATCCATCACAGCTAGTCTAAGTCCACTTTCAAATAGCACTACACTACTTCAGAGGGTATTCCCAATTTCTCCCTCCTCTCCTTTACAATGTGGCTGCCACGCATTTCCCTGATCCACGTGCTACAATCACCGAACACGTTGCTGCAGTTATTGGGCATTTATTGCAGTTGTTTCTTGAATCCTCATAATGACTTTGTAAGGTGTGGTGAGGAGTGTCCTCAGCCACATTATACAGAGGTGTTGACAAAGGCATAGATGTTTATAGTTGCCCAGGTCACAGCCAGTGAGCGGCAGAGCTGAGCTTTGAACACAGCCATCCTCGCTGTATGTGGCAAGCAGCCTGCTTTCCTTTAGTTATTCTATTCCATGTCAAACAATGGAGCCAAGTTTTCTAAAGAGACATTTATTCTTATTTGCTATGGAGTTTTCATTTACTATTGCTCTGGTCAGTGTATTATTATTATGGGTGGTTTTGGAAGGACTGATGGAGATGGGGAGCCACCAAAAGAGAACTGGGGTTCAGGCCTCATCCGTTGACTCCACCACAAATCTCACCCCGCTCCCCGCAGGCTTAGAGCGAGAGGGAGGGGCTTGCAGTGCTGCCTTGTGGCGTGAGGTGCGAGGGCTGGGGCACCTTACGTAGAAACATGGGCATCAGCTCCCCAAGGTCAATATTCTGGTTTGTGTTGCAAAACCTCTTCACAGAAGATCCTAGTCTCTGGATTCTCAGACTGTTCCCTGGTGGCCTTCAGAGGGAGGCCAGAAGAGGCATTTTGGGGACCCTCCCTGCAGGAGCTCCATTGTCCGAGCCAGCCCAGATAGCCCCATTCTCAGGGGCGGGCAGGAAGGAGCATTTTCTGTTTGTAAACAGCAGCTACGCCCTGCGGGCATCCTTCCTTCCTCCTCCAACCCCACCCCCCCAGCTCTCCCTCCTTTGGCAGGGAGGTGAAATCTGGCCAAGGGTCCTGGGGTAGCAGTGGGCAGGACAGTCCTCCCCAACCTTGCTGGGCTGATTTTCCAGGCCACCTGGAATCCCCCTACAGGGGCACCTGGAGTCAGATCTGAATTCCTGGGGCAGACACAACCCTAGCTGGTCTTTTGAGGGGGAAGCAGGCTAGAACAGAGGGGATTGAGGACCCCTCTTCCCAAATGCCTACAGAGCTGGAGCTGTGGGTCCCCCAGGGACAGGCTAGGAGGGTATACACTATGGTAGGCAACTGTTTGTCTGACTAGCATTCCAATTTCCCTTTGAGGAAACACCCTCCCCACTTTCTCAAGTGACCGTACCCCTCTCTTCCAGAAGGAGACAAGTGGGTCAGCCCTGGCCAGTCAGCATACCCCCTGCTGCCATGTTGGTTCAAGCTGTCCACTGAGAGTCAGCCCTGGGGTTTTCCTGGGACAGGTGGAGAAGAGGAGACCCCTATTTACTGAGCTTCTTTTTTTTTTTAATTTTTAAATTTTATTTATTTTTTTATACATCAGATTCTTATTAGTCATCAATTTTATACACATCAGTGTATACATGTCAATCCCAATCGCCCAATACTGAGCTTCTTGAGCTGGGCAGATGTAAGTTTGGACCTGCTGGTGGCTGAGTTGCCAGCCAACAGAGGGAAAACAGAGCCTGAAGATGATTTTTTAAATGGCATTTCAAAGTGGTGCGGAAAGAATGAATTGTTCACTAGATGGGACAATTGGCTACACGTTTCGGGGAAAATTAAATCAGATCCTTTCCGCATATCACAGACAGAAAACAGATGCCAGTTGGATGAAATAAGAAGGTATTAAAAAGTGAACGTAGTGGAAGAAAATGCAAGATAATGCTTTTTCAGACATTTGGGAGTGGGCAAAATCTTCCTTAGCGTGACACAAAATCCAGAAACCCCAAAAGGAAACCGTTTGTGGATTGGCTGCCTGAAAACAGAGCCTGTATAGTCAAAGATACAACAGAAAAAGTTGAAAGACTGACAATGACGGAGAGAAAATATTTGCAACATTGCAACAAATATATATAAATACCTCTAATTGCAAAGAGGTCTGACAGTGGGACAAAAGGAAAAACCACTCAAACCCAAACCGGGCAGAGGACACAAGCAAGCAAATCACAGAAGAACAGTCAGCCAGACAGTGTTCACTCCTAGAAGCACTGATCAAAAGGAGCACCTCCCGGAAGGGGTTAGAAGTGACGTCATGCGCGAACGGCTGAAGGCAGGGAGAGTATTCAGCCCAGAAGGAAATAGGTGAGAGTGGCACAGTCCAATAAAATACAATGCCAGCTGCATATGAAATTTAAAATTTTCGATAGCCACTTTTAAAAAAGCAAAAAGAAACAGGTGACATTATTTTAATAATGTATTTTACTTAACCAAAATAGTGTCATTTCAACATGTAATCAAGATAAAAATTATTTATTGATTTTTGGTACTAAGTCTTAGAAATCTGGTATGTATTTTACACTTATAGGCATACCTCATTTTATTGTGCTTTGCAGTTATTTTGTGTGTGTGTGTGTGTGTGTGTGTGTGTTTAACAGATTGAAGGTTTGGGGCCACCCTGCGGTAAGCAAATTTGGTGCCACTTTTCCAACAGCATTTGCTCACTTTTTGTCTCTTTGTCACATTTTAGTAATTCTTACAATGCTTCAAACTTTTTCATTACAATTTTATTTGTTGCGGTGATCTGTGATGGATGATCGGTGATGTCACTCCCACAATTCACTGAAGGCTCAGATGATGGTTAACATTTTTTTTAGCAATAAAATGTGTTTTAAACTAAGGTATTAAATTGCTTTTTTAGGCATGTGCCATTACACACTTCATAGAGTACAGTGTTGTGTAAATATAATTTTTACATGCACTAGGAGACCAAAAATTTGTGTGACTCGCTTTATTGTGATGGTCTAGAACTGAACCTGCCACATCTCTGAGGGATGCTTGTGTAGTGCACCTCTGCTCCAGCCAGCCACATTTCAAGTGCTCAATAGTTACAAATGGTTGGCAGCTACCATATTGAACAGCACAGTGTTAGAGGCTGAGAGAATGGGCCGCAGGCTTCAGGCCACGTCCTGGTTTTCTCATTTGCTAGCTGTGTGAACTTTTTGAGCTCCCCTGTCTTCATTTGAAGAATGGCACTACGGGCTGTGTGGGTTTTAAAAGGAATCCACATAAGGCATTCGGCTCACTGGCTGGTACAGAGTTAAGAGCATAACAAAGTTGTTTATTTGTAGTTACTAATTATTTTTTTTCTTTTTTTTAACATCTCTATTGGAGTATAATTGCTTTATAACATAGTGAATCAGCTATACATTTATATATATCCCCATTATCTCCTCCCTCTTGCGGCTCCCTTGTAGTTACTAATTTTTTTTTTTTTTTTTTTTTTACATTTATTTTTTTATTTTTTATTTTTTTTGTGGTACGCGGGCCTCTCACCGCTGCAGCCTCTCCCGTGCGGAGCACAGCCTCCGGACGCGCAGGCTCAGCGGCCATGGCTCACGGGCCTAGCCGCTCCGCGGCATGTGGGATCTTCCCGGACCGGGGCACGAACCCGTGTACCCTGCATCTGCAGGCAGACTCCCAACCACTGCGCCACCAGGGAAGCCCGTAGTTACTAATTATTAATCAATAGCTGGTAAGTCTGTAAGCACGGTGGACATAACAAAAGCCAATGTGTAAAAATGGCAGGGTGGGGACTTCCCTGGTGGCGCAGTGGTTAAGAATCCGCCTGCCAAGGCAGGGGACACTGGTTCGAGCCCTGGTCTGGGAAGTCCCCACATGTCTCGGAGCAACTAAGCCCGTGCGCCACAACTACCGACCCTGCGCTCTAGAGCCCGCAAGCCACAACTACTGAAGCCCACGGGCCTAGTGCCCATGCCCCGCAAAAAGAGAAGCCACCGTAATGAGAAGCCCGCGCACCGCAACGAAGACCCAACGCAGACAAAAATAAATAAATAAATAAAATAGTAATAAATAAATAAGTAAATAAATAAATGGCAGGGTGTTGGATTTGAATTCAGCATAAGAAAAAACTCCAGGGTTGAGAGCTGCACTGTCTAATCCTACAGCCACTAGCCCCATGTGGACATGGAGCATGGAAGTAGCTAGTCCGACCGAGAAATGGTGAAGTGTAAAATACACACTGGATTTCCAGGACTTAGTGCAAAAAAAAAAAAAAACATAAAAATCTCACTAAATTGTTTAATGTTGATTACATGCTGATATCATATTTGGATGTATTGAGTTAAAGGAAATATATGATTAAAATTATTATTATTTTTGCTTTTTAAAATAATATGAATGTGCTCATGTTATATTTCTGTTGGATAGCACTGATTTAGAACTTTGCAACAGTGGGATACAATGCTTAGTCGAGTAGTGAGTTTCCCGTCCTGAGAGAGATTCAAGCTGAGGATGGGTGATGGGGAAGTAGGGGCGGCACACCATAACTTCAGAGTTGGGGACTTGAGGGTTTCTGCAGCCTGAGTCTCCTAGTCACTGAGGGGCTTCTGGGGCTGCAGCTTGGCGCCTGGCTGGCAGGCAGCCGACCGTCTGTTTGGAGGTGGTCTGGAAAGCAGCCGTCACTCCCACACTGCAGGGCTCAGCTCTTGCAAACAGGAGGCCAGCAGGACACTCTGTTGGCTCAGGGGCAGCCACTGGCTGGAGGAAGGACTGGGCCCTGCCTGCCTTCTGCATCCTTGTGGCTTGGACCAGCTCAAGGTCAGCCCATGAGGTCCCCTTTTCTCCCTGCTCCCAGACACTGTCTAGAGGGAGGCCCCCTCAGGCTCTCAGCTCAGCCCCAGATCCTGGGCAAAGCTCCCATGTGAGCGGGAGCTCTTGGTTCCTGGATGCATGGAGAGTCCCTTGGAGTAAGTATCTTAGCAGATGCGAAGCTGGGAGCAGCTATTTCCTTTGCCCCAGTGGCCAGACAACTTCCTCCTCAAGGCCTGTGTCTCATCGGGGAAGGGTCAACCCTGTAGCCCAGAGTGGGCTTGCCTGATGCAAGCCCGGCAACCAAGAACTGGTGTGAATTTTGCTTAATAATTGAAACCTACAACCAGCAGGACAGTATAGCCTGGAGGCTCTGTTCTAGTCATGATGTTTTCCCATTAACATGAGACCTTAGGCAAGTTCCTTCTCTCTTTGGGGTTTCCTTATTCATCAAACAAGGGAGGGGGACACCAAGTGGCCTTTCCAGATGTTTAAATTCAGGGATCCTTTGCTTCTCCCTGGCTGTGGCATCCTCCTGTCTCTCACTGCTAAGTCCTGTCTGTCCCAACTGGATGACGATGGTGATAGCAACAATAAACAAGCTAGCATTTGTCGATTTCTGCTTCACATGCATTTAACTTCTTCAGTCTTCCCAACTACTTATGAGGTAGGGACCATTATTATCTCCATTTTATGAAGGCAGAAGCAGAACTATAAGCCCCTTGTATTAGTCCGTTGGAGCTGCCGCAACAAAGTATCACAGGCTGGGAGGCTTAAACAAGAGAAATTGATCTTCTCAAGTTCTGGAGGCTGGAAGTGCAAGATCAAGGGGTCGTCAGGGTTGGTTTCTTCTGAGGCCTCTCTCCTTGACTTGCAGGTGGCTGTCTTCTCCCTGTGTCTTCACATGGTCTTCCCTCTGTATGTGTCTGTGTCCTAACTTCCTCTTCTCATAAAGACACTAGTCATATTGGAATTAGGACCCACCCACATGACCTCATTTGAACTTAATCACCTCTTCAAAGATCTCATCTCCAAATACAGTCACATTTTGAGGTACTGGGGGTTAGGAATTTGGGGGGCCACAATTCAGCTCATAACACCACTCAAAGGCAGGAAGAGCCTCTTTCCCCCGTACCTCTCACAGGCTTGGCGCACAACAGAGATTCTCAGATAACCTTTGGTAAAGGGTGATGACTGGGGAGTAGAGGATGGAAGATGCCCCTCAGGGCCCTCCAGGTCCACCCTGACATTACCCCATGTAGTGCTGATGGCCTAGATGGGGGAAATGGCCATGTGAACAGAAACTGTCTTCTCATCATAGAAGAGTGCTGACCTCACTGGGGAGGGTCAGGAAGGCTTCCTGGAGGAGGCATGGTAAGGAGGACAAGAATCCTAGCCAGGTGGAGAGGTTGGGGAAGAGCTTTCCAAGCAGAGAGAACAGGAGGTGCAAGCTGGTGGGCATCATGAAATGGGGTGTCTTGTGATGGGGGCTATAAGTGTCAAGTTCAAAGCCAGGGGATAGAAGTGGCAAGAGAAAGGAGATAGCAGTCCAGGAAGGTCCTGAATGCTAAGGAATGTGGACTTAACCTGAGTGCTCCAGGAGTTATTGAATGATGTCAAGCAATGGAGTGGAAGGATGATTTTACCATATTCACCACAACGGCCAGTGGGCTCCAGGCCAAGCCCACTCTCTGGTCCCTGCCATGCCTCTAACTCACTCACAGTCCTTTCTTCGCTTCCTCTAGGAAGCCAGGGGCCCTCTCATCTATTGTTTAGCCTAAACCACTCTGAACAGTTCAACCTCCCAATCATTAGTCTTGAACAATCGCTTTGCAAACACAACTTTTGGGCACAGGGTCTGGGAAGGCTGTGTCCTGACCACACTGAAAGCTGGATGTAATCTCTATCTTTACAAGGACCGCACATGCCTTGCTGGGCTCCCCACAAATGCTACTGTGGCCGTGGGTCAGGAAGAAGGGTCTCCTCTGGCTAAGCTTCCAGGCGGGGGTGGGTGGGTGGGTGGGTGGAGGAAAACCCATGGGTAAGGGAATTGTCCCATTCACCCTTGGACAAAACACACTGCGTTTACAACAAGGAATCAAATTGGGCATGTGACCCAAGGGATCGCGTACTGCCAACTCCCTGAGAGGTCGGGCAGGGCTCTCACACACAGTGTGCTCCCTAAAGGTCCAAATCAGCCCTCGGCATCAAGGTCCCGGCATGCGATCACCACGCGTCACCAAGAGAAAAGCCTCTGTGGATGAGGAGGTGCTCTCCCGGGCATGTGTTTTGGCCACCAGCTGCGAAGGAGAATGACGATGTCATAGGGCCACCTCTCCTTATGGCTTCTCTTGCTCTGGCTGCTCTGCATTATCAAGCATAAATCCCACCACAAATAAACTACATTTGTTCTGCTCTTTAGTGCTCAATACCCAAGTTTCACCTAATCCTAATGCCCACGTAAACATCCTGAGATAGTGCAATTAACCTCATCTCACGACCAGGAGTGGAGGCTCAGAGCTCATCAGAGGCCCCGCAGGGGGTGGCGCTGGATCTTTAATTAACAGAATGAAGACTCTTTTATGTCTCAGTGAGACTTATTCTCCTCCTGGACACCCAGAAGTGGTCAAACCACCCTGTATGTCTCAGCAGGTGTGAGTAACTTTGAACTTAACAAGATGGTAGCTGCACTGGCCAATACAGGGCTACAGGCCACAGGTGGCCACTGAGCACCTGAAGTGTGGCTGATGCAAATTGAGGTGGGCTCTAAGTGTAAAATACACACCAGGTTGTTTTTTATTTATTTTTTAAAATTATGGTATAGTTGTTTTACAATGTTATGTTAGTTTCTACTGTACAGTGAAGTGCAGTTCCCTGTACTATAGCCTGCCATAACAAGTTACCACAATCTGGGTGGCTTAAAGCTACAGCAATTTATTGTCCCGTAAGAGGAGAATAAAGGTGGAAGTCAGGAATCAAGGTGTCTGCAGGGGCGGTTTCCTTTGAGGCTCTGAGGGAGAATCTGTTCCCAGCCTCTGGGGGTGGCCAGCTTCCTTGGCATTCCTCAGCTTGCAGCTGCACCGCTCCAATCTGCTTTCATCATCACATGGCCTTCCCCCTTCTGTGTGCGTGTCCAAACTTTCCCTTTTCTTATGAGGACACCAGCCATTGGATTGGGGCTCACCTTACTTCAGAGTGACCTCGTCTTAAATACTAACTACTTACAGCTGCAAAGACCCTATTTCCTAATAAGATTACATTCTGAGGTTCCAGGTAGACCTGAATTGGAGGTGTGGGTGCTGTTCATTCCAGTACAGGGACCTACTCGATTGGGCAAAAGGGGTCTTCTTCAAGGTGACCTGTTTTGATGACTAAAGTAGGCAAAAGGGTGGGCAAATGAAGAGGCATCATGGGCACAGCCCCTGATGTGGGTTTGTATCAGTTCTTTGAGTGACCAATAGGTTAATCTCGGGATGCTAGGGAAGCCAGCCCTGCCCCAGAGTGGCTGGGCGGGGGCAGCTCCCCACGAGTGGGAAGTTGGGAGACATTAGTTCTGGGACTGCAAGGCAGTGGGTTCTGAGACCTGCCCCCACCAATCCCCCAACGGCTGAGCTTGCTGACCCGAGGAAGTGACCCAGGGCATGGGAACCATAGCTAGGACTGGCTGTGTCACTAACTAGCTGGGAGCCAGGGATCCCAGGTCTACTCCAGTACTACTAGTCAGCTGTCTCAGGGGCTGGGGACATGCCCCTGGGTCAGGAGCCTCCATGCCACCCAACTTCCATCAAACTCCCCACGGGGACAGGGGTTGCTCCCGGCTGCAGGAGTCCCAGTGCCCCTGTGGTAGACCTGTCATATTTCAATGCTGGACTCAGAGTGGGACCCTGGGGCATGTGGGTCAGACATCCAGGTTTTATCTCTGGGAGGTGAGTGTAGCTCAGAATGACCCTGGAAACTGGTGTGTTTCTTGGGTTTCTGAAGGGAAAAGGAAGGCTCGGGCTGGGGAAACCAGCTCGCCTGTGAGGGAGGTGTGCTTGGGGACACAGGTATAGAACGCTGTCCCCAAACCATGGAGCTGGACACCCCAGATACAAGGAAGACACTCAAGTTGCTGGGCTGGCTTCCTCTGGATTTCCCATCAAGGCTGCAGGGGTATTTAAACCTCACAGCAACCATGTGAGGTAGCTGTTAATATTACCACATGAACTTATTAAAGGTCTTGGTTGCATAAAACAGAATCTACTCTGGCTAACGTAACTAGAAAATCTTTTTCTTAAAAAAATATTAGGTAGATAAACAACAAGGACCTACTGTATAGCACAGGGAACTATACTCAATATTTTGTAATAACCTGTAAGGAAAAAGAATATATATATGTATAACTGAATCACTGTGCTGTACACCTGAAACTAACACATTGTAAATCAACTATACTTCAATAAAATGTACAGAATCTGTATGGTTAAATCAATGAAGTGTTGACAAAAAATATATATATTAGGTTGTTCTCTATATTCAGGGTGGGAAACAAAACCAGGTTTGTACGGTAGATGGCTACAGATAACACATACTATGGAGGGAGGGATGCTTTAACAAACACACAACTGTCTTGATACCAGAACTCCTGCAGACACACGAGCCCTGCCATTGCATCTCCAAAGATCCAGTTGCCATTGCCACCATGAGCATCGAAAGCAGACAGTGCCCTGGTTGAACACCCCCATTCACATGGAAATCTTACATGGCTGCATCTGGTTTACGATCCAGGGCTTGGGTCCTAGATACAAGGGGCTGCAAAACTGAGTTTTTCAGGGGTTTTGTTTGTTTGTTTGCAAAACTGAGTTCTATTCCTACATTAACGAGTATAGCTCATACTATGTGTACTTCTCCAAAGACAAGGTAATTGGAAGATGATGGGCAACCACAAATGTGAAAAATGCCCCCAATACTCCACTTTACAGATGAGAAAACAGAGGCACAGAGAAGTTGAGTGACTCCCCCAAGGTAACACAGCTAAGAAATTGTAGAGGTCCGGTTCAAATCCAAGCTGTCTAACTACAGGGCTGAGCTCTCATACGGACAGGGAGGGTTTGGACAGGTGAAGATGGGAGGTGGGAGAGGTCAGGTCCGGTGCAGAGACCTGTGTGATCACAGGCACAGAGGAGAGGGTTGCTCCTTGGAGGAGGACCCGTCGTTCCTCATATCCTGCTGAAAAGGGCAACGAGAGAGGGGCTGGGAGTCTAGGTAGAGAGCTCCGAGGACCCACGGAACTCCCGCTGCCTGACACCTATCAAGTTACTCGATTCCAGGGCCCAGAGTGGCCACATGCCTGTGTTGGGGTCTCCAACACAGGGGACTGTGAAGAGGGCCTGGGGCTCCATGTGTGGCCTGCTCCCATCACTCAGCCCCATGTCCCCCGCCCCATCCCCGCCCCCCTCCCCTCCCCTAGAGCCAGCAGGCCTCTCAGAGCTGGATGTTCTCAGAGCCAGGTTGACATTGATGGTAAACAGAGACATTCCAAACCTGGAGGAATCGTAACAATGTGTCACCAGCGGCTGAGAGCAGGGAGGTGACAGGAACCGGGCAGGGTTCCATCCAGGCCCAGCTGCAGTGGCCTTCGCAAATACTCCAAGTGCCTACTGTGTGCAAGACCTGGGGGTACCGGCATTCCTGAGCTCCCTGCCCAGAAACCGTGGCAGCCGGCCCGCTGGTGCAGGGTCAGCCTCCTCTTGAAGGAGTGTGGAGAGTTTCGATCTGGCCTCTCCTCTGCCTCTCCGGCTCCTGGAGAGCTCAGAGAGGGGCAGGGTGGGGCTGTTGGAGATGCCATCTCCTCGGAGGCTGGGCCGGGAATGCATCTCCTGCCACCCCACCCTGGCAGCAGAGCCTGCCGCTTGCGGACCGGAGCCAGCTGTCCCTCGGCCCTATCGTTACTGCGCATTCCTCTCTGGCTAGAATCTGAGCTAGAAGGTATAAAACGAATATCTCGAGAGAAGTGTAAGGACCCCAGACCAAGGTGATGTGGTGATGACAAGTGCAGAGCTGGGCAAAACTGTTCTCTTCCCCTGCAGGAAGTTCCCCTGAATTGTGGGAGGGCCCAGGAGATAGATTCTGGCCTGGGGGAGCCCTCCCCACCCCTGCCCTCCTTGCTGCTGAGGTTTTCTCCTGGTTCCCACCCCAGCTCTCTTCTGTCGGGAACCCAGACTGCGCATGCTAGGGTCTCACTGGCTGGCCCCCCATCACCCTAACACCCAGTCCCTGGTGGGTCTCCGGGGCCTTAGAACAGCCACCAGCCACCCACCCATCCCACTCTGAGCTATGCAGCTCAGAGTGTGGTCCAAAAAGTGTTCCCACCGCCCTTGAAGAGCTGAGCCCGACAGGGGGACTGAGGGCTTAGAAATCTTTCCAGACACTGCTGCAATCTGCAGACACGTGATGATTACTGTCTCATGTTATGGAAGTATTGGTCCACGATGGGTCTGCAATCCAGAATAAGCCATCAAACTGGTCCCTCGCCGCAAATTTGACAAGCACCCAGTTCCGGGAACTGCAGAGCAGGAGAAAGCCTCCCTGGGAGCCAGCCGGACCAGGAGCGTCACGCTCCTTCCCTTCGTCTCTCTGAGCTCAGATCCCTGAGAGTATCGGGACCATCAGAGCTTCCCCCATGGGGCAGGGAGTGGGCAGGGCTCGGCTAAAGTCTGGGGGACCCAGGCTGAGCTCTGGGGGCCTGGGGCAGGATGCAGAGGGGACGTCCAGGAAGGCAGTTAGCTATGGGGTCTCCCCTTTACCAGTAACCCCTTCCCCTCCCTCTGGAGCCTCATGGGGGCTCTCCCTGTAACGCCATCATTCAGTCCCACAGCCTTGCCCCAGGAGCTGCATCAGGCACCAGATTGATAAGGCCCCAGCCCTCACAGCTGCGGGAGGTGCTGGTGGCACCAACAGTGAACAAACCAGTAGATAAACCAGGCAATTTCAGGTGGAAATAAAACAGGGCGATGTGATAGGGAGTGGATGGGGTGAGCTTGGGGCCGGAGCAGTATATTAAATGGGAGAACAATACATCACCCACAGGTGGTGGGATTGTAGACAGCTTAACCAAGCCTCCCTGACAAGGAGTCATCCTAGAAACCCTCAAGGAAAGAGAGAAGGACAGAAGGGAGGAGCTGAGTGCTGGGGGCTTTGCCCTGCCCAAGTTCAAGGTCAGCCTGGCCTCTCTGCTTGCTCACAGGCTGGAGGGGCCCAGCCGCCTCTGTCAGGAGGGCTGCAGGCAGGGCAAGGAAGCATCCCCTCTACCCGCTCCCACCTTCGAAGTGCAAGAGGAGGCGATGTCCTGCCCGAAGGGGGTTACATTTCCAGGGTCCCCAGATCTCTCCAAGGCCTTGGGGGGGTTCTATGGAATGGTATCAATCTGCCCCAAACCCCACGCCATGCCCTCCTACCTGCAGATCACGGCCTTCCTGAGCGCATGCCCACATGAGTTCTGAGATGCGCTGAACCGGGGATGGGCCGGCAGGGCCGTGCTCCCTGCCCACCTGTTGCACCATTTCCCTGGCTGCTCTGTCTGCCTGGCCTCTTGGGCAACAGGCCTCCAGCCTCATCCTCACTCTCCTCTTGGAGTTCCCCGTGTTCCCGGTGCTTTGGGGGAAGCCTGGTTGGGAGGGTCAGGACTCAGCCAGTGCTGAGAAGCACAGAATTGGAAACTTTCTAAAGTGGAGGTTCTCAACCCTGGTGACACATTAGGATCCCCAGTGCCCAGGCCCCAACCCAGAGCCTAACTGGATCGGTTGGAGGCGGGGTCCTGGCAACTGCATCTTTTAAAATCTCCCCAGGGGTTGCCAAGTGCAGGCATGTGACTGTAATTTCCAACATCCTGTCTTCTCTCCCTTTACACTGGATGGGATGGAGGCGAGAAAACCCCAGAATGAAGGTGGAATGAGGGACAGGGAGGGGAAACCTGCATTCTGGGTCAGCCCCGAAGACCCCTCCTTGGGATCGTGATTTCCTCCTGAGCCCCCTTCACAGGATTGAGGGTTAAAAAGCCATCATGTCCCTGGTTGCTGAGCGCAGTTGCTCCAAAAATGGCAATAATGAAAACTCCTGGGGGCTCCATGGGGCCAGGCGGAGCAGGTGCCTGACCAAATCAGACCTCCTCCGCCCCGGGAAGGCCTCCCGATTCCTCTGCCACTGAAATCTCAGCCCTTGTGCTCTCAGCTCAGCCCTGGAAGCAGGCCCCAACCCTATTTTCAGGGTGGCCACTGCCTCATTCTGCACCATTTCCTTCTAAACAAATGGCTTCCCCTTCGCAGAGGTCATCAGGGCACGTCCAGGGTGGGCAGGGCCGGATTTCTGCCCTGGGCACTCCCTGGAGGTGGGAAGGACCAGAGTATGCGGCCCTTGCAGGGCTGACTGGCCCTGGGCTGATTCAGGACCAGAGTTCCAGGCAGGGCTGCTGTAGGTCTAGCTGTCTGCTCAGGGCACCTGGGATGTAGGGAGTTCTCTTTCAGTCTTGGAATAACGCAGCCTTGTAAATAAGGACAAGGCTGCTGGCCGGTGAGCTGTGCTCTTCGATGGTGGCTGCCCAGGTACCTGTCTAAATGCTCTGCAGGGACCTCAGGATGGGTCCCTCAACAAAAGCCTCACAACTGGTCTCTCCCCTTCCAACCTGGCCCCTGCAATTTACCTTCCTCGCAGGGGCTAGAAGATCTTTGGAAAACATGGGTGGGGTCCATCATTCTCCTGCTGAAACTTTTCATGGGTTTCCTGTTGCCCCGAAGAGCAAATTCAAACTCCTACCATGTCCTGTGAGAGCTGATCAGTGTGGTCCCTGCCTCTCTGATTCCGCTCCCCCACCCCCTCCCCGCTCATTCCGGTTTCAACAGCCTCTCCTTTACTCAGACACACTCAGCTTTTTCCTCCCCGGGACCTTTGCACTTGCTCTTTATTCCCGTGGCTCGTTGTTCTTCTCTTCTACCTGTTACCCTTCAGACAGACCTTCCCAGATCACCCTGCCTAAAACGGCCCTCCCATCACTGTCTCTGTCACTCTGTTTTATTTCTTCCCAACATATATCACTATTAAAAGTGTCTTCTTTACTGAGTTGGTTTTTTTCTTCATGGTCTATCTCTGCCCCCAGAAAGTAAGTTCCTCAAGGACAGGGACCTTGTCTGGTCTGTTTGCTGGAGTTCCTGGGCCTGGCGAATGCTCAGTAAGTGTTGGCTGAACGAATGAACGAAAGAAATTGACAAAGAGTTTCAAAGCACATAGTGGTTTAGAAATGAATACATCACCATCCCAAATGGAATACATGCCAAGGATTGTTCTACATGCTTTACGTATATGAACTCACTTATCTTTCAACAACTCTATGAGGTATGTAGTAGAAGTGTTATTCACATTTTACAGATGAGAAAATGAAGGCACAGAGATGTTAAGTGATGTGCCCAAGGTCACACACCTGGTCAAACCCAGGCACATAGCCAGCTCTCTATGCCTTACCATCTATGGGGTAGCATTAGTTGTGACGCAGATTGCTTAGATGGGTTGCACAAGACAGAGAAAATCCATTTCGCTACGTGTGGCCACCCCCACGTGTGTGTAATCAGGCTGCAGCGGGCAGGGGGCAGGGGGCAGGGGAATGAGGGATTCCCTAAAAGAAGCAGAAGAATCCTATAGTGGGATAAATCAGAAGTCCCAATGCTTCCTGCCGCCCCAGACTCAGTTTCCCCATTGCCAAAGTGCAAAGAGGATGGGACAGGCGGGGGAGATGACAGTGAGTGGGGCTCAGGAGGCAGGGACAAGCATGAGGATCTAGGTCAGAACCTGGGAGGTGGAGTGCAGTGCACGCCTGCAGTTTCTGCTTGCACGGTGTCCAGGCCCCCTTCCTCTGCTAGCAGCACCCATTCTCTTTTGGGAACCTCGCCCTGGCCCGGGGGAGGGGGCTGTCCAACAAGGTGCCTGGTCTTCTCCTGGCCATGGGGTGGGCATGTGATGCAACTGAAGCCAATCAAAACCCGTCTCCAAACTGGGGAGTCCCAGCTCAGGGAAGCAGGAGGGAAGGAGGAAGGCGATGCCCATTCCAGGCTCTGCCCAAAGCGTGCACATCCGCTGTGGCTGGGGAGCCCCTGCCACACTCATATTCCTCGGAAACCCCTGCCTGTCCATCTGACCTCATTTCCTACCACTTCCTCAACACTTGCCACATTCCTGCGACACCATCACTTTTCTATTCCCCAGACAAGGCAAACTCCTTCTCACCCCAGGACATTTGCACTTGCTGTTCCCTCTGCTTGGAACATTCAGCTCCAGACCTTCCTTTGCACGATTGGCTTCTTTTCATCATTTCAGCCTCCATCAGAAGTGTCCTCAGAGAGGCCTTCCAAGAACACCTGGCTGAACCCTGACCCACACAGCTGGTCAGTGTCTACCACATCCTCCTGTTGTGTTTTCTTCTTGACGCGCATCATCACGGCTCAGGTTATTTTGCTGAGTTACTTGTTGGCTTATTTCTCTCTGCCTCCCCTTACTTGACAGAAGCCCCAAGAGAGCCCTTCTCTGAGTGTCTCACCTCCCCCCTGGCAGAGCCCCAGGCACTTGGTTGGTGCTCAATAAATAACATTTAAATGAATGAATGGGACAGTGGATTAAGTCTAACCCCAGGGAATACTCACAGGGAATAATACTTCAAGGGAAGAGACAGTGAGGGAATTCTTTGTCCTATTTTCAAAGGGGAAAACTGGGGCACAGGAGAAGAGGTGGCCACATCAGAACTCACTCAACTTGTTCTTACTTCCCTGTGGGAGCAGAATTTCTCCACCTCCATCCTTGGGCTTTGAGGTCACTTCCCACAATTACAAGCAGAGTCACCCGAGGGCAGGGAATCCCCATGTGGCCCAAGGAACATTTGAACACCTGGACTGGAGGCACCTGGGAGATGGGAGGATGGGAGGGCAGGAGGCGGACAGGCTGGGTCCTGCCCTGTGCCCGTCCTAACTCATCGGCTGGCATGTGGGCCTTGTGGTCTGACTGGTTGGGCGAGGGTAGCGTGTGGGCTGGTGAGGGTGCCAGCCAGTAAACTGGAGATTGGCAGGCACTCTAGGGGGACAGCTCGTCTCCCAGTCTCTCCAGCACCACGTCAGCACTGACTCAGTTTGGGACTCTCAACTCAAGAAGCCTCAAGATTCCTTGGCATCCTTCCAGGAGCCAGGGAGGTGCTGGGCCAAGGGCTATTACACTGTCATCTGTAGGGTACCAGAATTTGCCCCCATAAAATATGTCTCTTTGGCATATTAATTATTTTAAGCTGGTTATTTTCGGTGAAAACGCAAACATGGGGGAAACTCTGAAAAATAAGTGTTACCCTTTTGCAAGAAACGTTTATATTTGTAAGGGGAATTTTCGTTTGTAAGGGTGTCTCCCTCTCTGCATCTTGAAGAGGATGACCAAATCTCTAGAAACTCTTATCAGTGGAGAAAGCAATGACTTGAATTTGCATAACAACCGTACTCTTGTCTGCTGTGCTTTTCCTGGTCAACTCCCAGCACTGACTCTCCCTACCTTAAACATCTTCTTTTGTCTTTAGCTGAAAACAGTATTTAAAGTGAGGGCTTTGGCCATTTTGGGGAGTAACAAGGTTTTTCTGGGTCTCTCCCATGTATACATGTTATTAAGCATTTGTTTGATTTTTTTCCTGTTAATCTGTCTCATGTCAGTTTAATTCTTAGACCGGCAAAAAGAATGTAGAAGGATAGAGCAAAATTTCCTCTTCCCTGACGCATTCACGCAACAGATAATTGTTGAATCTTTCCTTGTGGGGCCTACTTGGTGCCAACTATTGTTCTAAGCATTTCATGTGCACTAATTTGTTCAACTTTCTCTATAGCCTATAAGGTGGGTACCATCATCCTCTTTTATAGGCAAACTGAGGTACAGAGAGGTTGAGAAATTTGTGAAAATTCCACAACTAGCTAAATTGTATTCCCCCCCAAATTCATATAGGTTAGGTTGAAGTCTTAACCCCCAGTACCTCAGAATGTGACTATTTGGAGATGGGGTCTTAAGAGGGGTAATTAAAGTAAAAATGAGGTCTTTCGGGTTTCTTAGAAGAAGAGATTAGGACACACATACAGAGGGAAGATGGTATGAGGACACAGGGAGAAGATGTCCATCTAAAAGCCAAGGAGAAAAGCCTCACAAGAGACTAACACTGCCGACACCTTGATCTTGGAATTCCAGCTTCCAGAATTGTGAGACAGTCAATTTCTGTTGTGTAAGCTGCCCGTCTGTGTTCCTTTGTTACGACAGCCTGAGCAGACTAACACAGAGGTGCACAGCCTGGATGTGGTTCCAGGCAGCCTGGAATGCCTATCTATCACCAAGCTCCATCCAGAGGTGCTGAAGGCATCCTAGCACCCACACGAGCCTTTCTCCCTGTGCTCGTCAGAGAGACTGAATGGGACTTGGAAAGAGAAGAGCGTTCTTAATCCATGATTTAGTGTTACTAATTACATGCCCATGTATCCCCTGAAACCATCTCCAGGACTGCCAGGGTGTATGTCCCTCACTTTGGGAAGTATAAACTGGACCAGTTAGGACCAGCCTGGGTCCCAGACAACCCATAGGCCCTAGTTGCCCCACGGTCAGCTCTCCCAGACCTTTGCAGGATAGCTGAACATCTTAAGATTCTCCAGGCCAGCAATTAGCTCTACTGCTCTGTGTGGACTTGACCACCGTTAATTCGTCTTCTGGGAGCCCAACATGTGGACAGACCCCTATGCGGCCTCATGGTGTAGGGCAAGGCTTCTCAGTTTAATGTCCATGTGCACCTTCTGGGGATCCTGTTAAAATGCAGATTCTGATTCAGTAGGTCTGGGCTGGGCCTAAGATGCTGTATTTCTAACAAGCTCCCAGGTGATGCTGACGCTGTTGGCAGGGAGGGAGGGTGACTCAGGAGCTGGGCTCAGGGGAAGACTTCGACAGACGCTGTGGTCCCCGCCATGCATAGGAAGCCAGTGGCTGGAGAGGTGGTTAGTTTTCTTCACAGCAGGGATGTTCAGAGCCCATTTCAGGAAAAAACAAAATATCCCCCTACTTAATCTTTAGCCAAAGGCTCATTTGCTGGTTTTCTGGCCTCCAAATCTGGGATCTAGATGTCAACTCACACGTGCCTAGGGTGTCAGGAAATCCAGTGTGAAATTAGGTGTTCAATGACTGTGATCGCGTTTGGTTAAAGGACTAATGCAGTGTTTCTCAAAATGTGGTCCACACACCACCAGCATCAGAAACACTTGGCAGTTGGGGGCTGGGGAAAGAGCTTGTTAACCATGCAGATTCCTAGAAAAATGGTACAGATGAACTTATTTGCAAAGCAGAAATAGAGTCACACATGTAGAGAACAAACTTATGGTTACCAAGGGGGGAAGGGGGGTAGGATGTGTTGGGAGATTGGGATTGACATATATACACTGCTGTGTATAAAACAGATAACTAATGAGAACCTACTGTACAGCACAGGGAACTCCATTCAATGCTCTGTGGTGACCTAAATGGGAGGGAAGTCTAAAAACGAGAGGATATATGTATATGTATAATTGATTCACTTTGCTGCACAGCGGAAACTAACCCAACATTAGTTGGGTTACTAATGTTGGAGTAGAGCAACTCTACTCCAATAAAAATTAATTTAAAAATTAAAAAAATAAAAATAAATAAAATACTTGAAAAAACATGCAGATTCTTGGGTTCCACCCCAGACCTACTTTTCTAGCACTTCTAGAAGGGGTGGCCCAGGAATTTGCATGGCTCATGGGTTCTCCCAGGTGATTCATATGGGAATCACTTTCAAAATCTCTGGGCTCATATATTTGCTTCCTTGTCAGTCTGTGTAGTTTTTGTTTCCTTTTGTGTCAGCTCTATTGTGTGCATGTCTTTGATGGTCAGCTGCCTTAAATCCCTTTGGAAGTCAGATAGTAAAGTAAATACATGAGGCTTCAAATGTTACTGGGTGTCCTAAGGAACCACACTGCCCCTTTGATGCTCTTCTTGTCAATGAATCCACCATCAAAGCGCAGCTCACACAGAAGCTGCCCAATGACCCTTCCTTAATACCTGAATTGAGCCAACTGGTCCTTGTATCTTTAGGAAACCTCCCCAGCTCTTCAGGAAACATTGGCACCCTCGGACACTCCAATGGACCAAATCAAGCCCTTCACACTGGGTCAAGAGAAGTGTCCATTACAAGTGAGCCCCAGAGCCCTCAGACCTCTGTATAAGGTTACTTCCTTTACATGTCTCCCTGAAGGGACTTCTGAGTCTCCTTTGGGTTATTCTTCTCCCAGACCCAGCATCATTCTAAAGTGTGAGTAGAACCTTGGATTCCAAGTTACTATTATTTCTCACCTGCTAATTTCTCTGCCTGAGCCCACTCTCACCCTCCCCAACCTTCCCACATGACAGTCTATCAGACCATGTCACAATGGCCTTAAAACTTCAACTGTGCTCCATCATTCTTGGAATGAAGTCCCCAACCTAACTGCCTTCCCCAACTTCATCCTCACGCTCCCCTTCCCAGCCACACTGGCTTCTTTCAGACTTTCTTACCCACCACGTTCCCACCCACAGGGCTGCTTCCACCCTCCCCTTTTGCCAAGCCAACTCTTAGCTATCCTTTAGCACCACCTCCTCAGGGAAGCCCTCCCTGATGTCTCTGCCTGGGTCAAATCCCATTACTGCAGGCTCAAATAGCACCGGCTTCCTTGTCCTTCATAGCACGCTTGTCACATTTGGCTGAATGATTACTTAATTCATTAATTCACTATTGTTAGGGTGCTTGTGCACCCCAGTTTCCCTGGGACAGTTCCTATTTATGATTATTTTCCCACTGCAATTTTTAATAGCACCCCTTTCACTCTTAAAAATGTCTTACTTTGGGTGATAAATTATATGGCCATCCGCCTGATAACCCACCCCACCAGACTGTAAACTCCAGGAGGACACTGCTCATCTTTGCATTCCTAACAGCTGGCTCCAGAGAACGAGGCTGATCCTGCATGGCTATTGATGACCTACCCTTGAAAGTGACATAGCATCACTTCCACCATTTTCTGCTGGTCGACTGGACACCAGTCGATGAGTGCAAGCTCTCAGTGGGCTGAGTATCGAAGAATTTGCAGACATGTCTTAAAAACACCACATATCCTCAAAGACTTGAATTTCATTCGTTAATTCATTCATCAAATATTTATTGATTCCTGTGCTCCTGCCTCTTGTCACACAGTTTGGGCACAAGAGTTCCTAGCTGAGAGGTAAGGGGTGACATCCAGCCATACGCCTGGCTTGGGGTTGTGTCTGCTTGGAGGAAGGGGCATTTTTTTTCCTTTGCAGGAAGGTGCCATCTTTATACCAAGCTGTATGCACTAAAAGGTTGCCTTTTTTCTGAATGACAAGTTCGGAAGGGGTATTTTTTTCTAATTTTCATAAAGGCGCCCTAAAGACTAACAGAAGCCCTGACTGATCACCTGCTATGGCTCAGACATGGATGAAAAAGCCCCGGCAAGACAGAGGCGGCCTCTGCTCTTGGGGACCTTGTGTTCTAGTGGGGAGTGAAGACAATGAGTGAGAAAGCACACACATAAAAACTTAACACATATAATTACAGATTGTAAATAACATGATGGGAGAAAAGGCCTGCCTCTGAGCACCTCCTCTGTGCTGCTCGCTGGAGGCTGAGGCTGCCTTATGCAGGGCTACCACCTCTCAGGGGCTGTGGTGCAGGGGAGCAAACAGAAATGGGCTCTGTCCAAAAGGATTCTAATCCCATATAAGGAGGGAGTTCCAGACTGTTCAGGTATAAGGACTTTAAGATCAAGAAGTGCCCAGAATGGTTTAAATACCTTCTTGCCCGGAAGCACAGAACAGACAGGAATTTCTGGGTCTCCTCCTGCCCTATCACTGTTTGAATTTTAAACGGCGAGACCATGAGTGTAGTGTGTGTGTGTGTGTGTGTGTGTGTGTGTGTGTGTGTGTGTATCTTTCATTGGAAATAGCAGACATCCGTATTTCCCTATACCCAAAGATTCTAAGGGTTTGTGAGTCTGGCCTGAGTCCTGAGGCTGGGGTTGCCTGGCCTGAGAGTTTACTCAGCTTAGGGGGTTGCTTCCATGGTTTTATAGCCTAAGAGACAACCCACATACACAAACATATCCAGGAATCTTAGAAAGCAAAGCAAAACAAAACCTGTATCAGTATCAAGCAGGATAACGAGTAGAACTGACCAGTGGTGGTTGGTATGTTCCAGAGAGCAAAGGTTTTTTGAACGAGTTCGTTCACTGCTCTTTTCCCAGTGCCTTGCACCCAGAAGAGTCACAGTAAGTACACTTTAAGTGAAAGATTGGAAAATTATTATTTCCCTGAGCAATTGTTTGGCAGAAAGGAAGGAAGGAAAGGATATTTCTTTGAAAAATTTAAAATATTTAGAAAAGTACAAAGGATGCTCTCATAGACTGAAGGAATAATATTTATGATTGTACTTAAGATCCCAGGAAAACAAGAGCACACCCTGGGACACTATTAACAACAGGAATTTTTTCTTCTCCTTCTGCTCCTCGGTGCCAAATTGTACTCCATCATTTCAGAAGATGGGCCAAGAGAACTGGCCTCTACCCACCTTGCGTGCTGGGAGACACCTGGGGACTTTCTTCTGTGACTTGCCAAGAATATCCCATGGGCCATTCTGGGCGCCAGACGTTTGGGTGGTAATGACATTGGTGGTAGGAGCGAACTTGCCCACTTCCTGTTACTCTTTCTGACTGTATTTCAGGGAGATTCAAATCTGGGAGTGCTCTGAAGCTCTGTCCCTATGGTGCCAAAACTCCTGATGCAAACTGAGAACTGCAGTCAAGCAGCCAGATGTTTTGGGTCTCAATGCCAAACATTTCTATAATGGGCAAAACCCAGACTCACCCCTCAGGTTCTGCTCGCAGTACACTTGTGTTCATTACCTGGCTGGGGCGGGGGAGAAGTGAAAGCCCCAAACAGCATGGGCATGGCTGGAATCTCCAGAGGTTTGGAAATTCTGTGGCTGTTGTCTTTGGTGATCAGTCATAAGTCAAATGGACAATATTTGTGTTGTGAGTTCTTCTTGCACTGGGCAGGAAATTTTATGACAAAGAGAAGCGGTGAGACCCAGAGCTCCAAGCATTAAGTGGGAGGACACGAGGGCTTGTTTCTCTGCTGGAAAGCATTGTCTCCATCCTGCCCCTGACCCCATCTGTGGAGGTGGGCGACAGGGAGGAAATGGTCTCAAGAGAGCATATTTCTCAGATCCCACTCTGGGAATTCAGATTTCTTGACTCTCCATACAGCAGGCGCTAAGGGCTTTCCCAGATGTCTCTCGATGGCAAGATGGGAAACCAGCTAAGCCCCGTCTAGAAGTGCTGATGGCAGGGCCTTTGGTTTGGAGGATCCTGCTCCATATCTGGAAGAGTAGCCAAGAGAAAATGGTGCTTGCAGGCCTTTAGATGTGCTTGCTACATTCCTACACCTAGAAGCACTTAGCACTGTAAGCTAAATGCAAAGATAGTGTTGGACCCTGAGAGGTGAAGTGACTTGCCAGGATAACATGGCTAGTGGGAGATTTTTTTGCTGCTTGGCTACATGACTTGCTTTGCCAATGAAATGTGAGCATGCAGAAGCTTTTTATAGCCAGTGAGTGGTTCATCATCTTATCTTCCTAATTCCCTGAGACCAGCAATGGTCCATATAGAGGCTGCTCCACTAGCCTGCCTCCAGAAGTAAAGATGATATGGACCCATGGTCAAAATCAACCCATAATGGACATATATTGTGAGCAAGATATATCAATACTTGTGTTGCAAGCCACAAAGATCGTGGGATCATTTGTTATCATGCCATAACCTAGCCTATCCTGACTGATACAAAGTCTACAATAGAACCCAACCCCACCCCCCTCAGATTTAGCAGCTTAAAGCAACACACATTTAACACAGATTTTGTGGGTCAGGAAGCTGGGCATGGCTTAACTGGGCCCTCTGCTTCAGTGCCATCAAGGTGTCGGCCACAGCTGGGGAAGGATCAACTGGGGAAGGATCTGCTTCCAAGTTCACATGGTTGTTGGCAGCATTCTGGTCCTTGGGGGCTGTTGGACTGAAGGTCTCTGTACCTGGCCAGCTGTTGGCCAGAATTTCCCTTGGTCCTTTGCCACGTGGGTCTCTCTAACATGGTAGTGTACTTCACGAAAGCATGCAAGCCTAGAGGGCCACAGAATGTGCTGGTGACGCAGAAGTCATAGTTTTTATAACCTAACCATGGAAGTGACATCCCATCATTTTTTCATTTTATTCTGGTCATGAAAAGTCATTACGTCCCACCCACTCTTAAGGGGAGGAGAGTACACAAGACTGTGAACACCAGGAGGCAGATCACACGGGGCCATCTTATCTACCAGTTTGTTTTCAAAGGAAATGGTTATTAAATGCAAGTTAGTAAGACCCTTATCATCTGTGAAACTGACCCACCAACCAAAAGCAGTTTTCACTGGTTGAATCACATTCACATTTGATCCATTCCCATCATGACGCTATGAATTTAGGTCAC
Source organism: Delphinapterus leucas (assembly GCF_059928025.1). NCBI lineage: Eukaryota > Metazoa > Chordata > Mammalia > Artiodactyla > Monodontidae > Delphinapterus > Delphinapterus leucas. The sequence continues at coordinate 29,520,237 of NC_143143.1, forward strand.
ATTTTCTTTTAGATCTCCATCCTTTTTGACCAGAGCCCACATATTCTTCTCCATCAGCTCTTCTGCTACAACTCCAAGTTCTACTGGGCTGCCTTGAGGTTGGGGATCAGATTTGCCCGCAGGCATGGACATCCCAAGTCATTCCTTGTGAGAACAGAAAAGAGTCAACAGGAATAGGCCACAAGAAGCTGGCAGAACCTTAAAACATTCAAGCCAGAAAGGACATACAGGAGACCACTGAGTTCTCAACCAACTTCTCTTTCCAACCCTGAACGAACGCCCCAGCCTTCTCCATGGCCTCCCATGCCTTCAGATGCCTTCCTTACAGTTCTCTCTCCCCATATGAGATGATCCTTTTATCAACCAGCTACAGCTGTGAAACAGACAACCGTGATGCCTCAATGACGTGCAAGAATAGACATCATTTCTCATTCATGTGTCTGCAGCTTGGCTGGAGCAGTCTGAGCCCCATATGGAAGTTCCGTGGGTCATGTAGGGAAGCTCCGCTCCCATGTCTCATTTTTCTGGGGCCAATGGACTACTGGAGGTTTATTCTGCTTATACAAATGGCAAAAGCACAAGAGGGCAAGCCCTACCGCTCAAGCACATTCCCAGCCTTTGCATGTGTCACATCTGCTAATATCTCATTGGCCAAAACCAGTCACGTGGCTTAACTCAAGGCCAAGGGGGTAAGTATGCTCTCCTAGCCGGGAGATTATAGTTGCAGTGTGGATATACACTACTATATAGCGGGGCGAAGAATTGGGACCCAGAACTCTTACTTTTCCCCCACACCATGTTGAGGATTCAAACTTATTACTGAAACACCAGGAGTGGGGATACAGTGGGTATAAGGCAGGTTTCTGCCTCCAATCTTCCTGGAGAGACAGGTGTATATTTGAAGAGGGAAAACTAAGAGGTGCAAGTAGCAGGTGAATTGCACAGGTAGGTGGGGCTCCGGAGAAGGTTTGGAAACAAATGAGAGATGCAATCAATCATTCCTTTCTCTGGGTCCTAGAGAGGCATCTTGGTGTCTGGCCAGGTTCTTCCTCGTGTGGGGCATGCCCCACCAGAAGGCAAATGGGAGGTGATTTTTGGAGGAGGAGGCATTGCCCAGCCTTGAATCATGGACTGGGAACGTAATTCCCTTTTCCAGTGATCTTGCAATAGTTCTGATTAGAAGGAGAAAGTCTCCTTCTGTGCTTACCGTGAGTCTAACATCCATCTTACTCTTGTTGATCTCCCTTTTTAATAGATCCTAAACCTCAGGTTCACGGACTCTCTCAAGCAACAGTATCTGGTTAGAATGTACTCACACTGTTTTCTCTGGGTAGTGTTTATATTTGTAAGTTTGTCTTCTATTTTTGGTGGTTGGAATTGGTTTCCTGTTTACCGTGATGATATAGGGCTTCCTTTTTAAAAATAAATATAGTTAAATAAATAGAGTTGACTTAAAGAAAAATATTAAGTGAATACTTGTTCAGGTGGCTAGTGGGTATGGTAGAAATTATGGCTTGACCCTGGTGAGCATTTTGTAAATAGGGATATAGTGGGAGGAGGAGAGCGGGGTTTGCCACAGTCAGTCTGACTTCGAATCCACACTCGATCCCTTGAATAGGGCCTTTGGGCGAGTTACTTAGGTAGCCTCTCTGAACCTTAGTTCCTTCATGGACTGTTGTGTTATACTGATGACAGTATTTGTAAAGTAACTGGTACAGAGTGAGGGCTCAGCAAACGGCAGAAATCCACCTGCTGCAGCCTCTACCTGGACTGTCCATTCTGGGAGAGACTTTTGGGTTTTCTCTGTCCTCCAGGTGGCCATGGGACAGGCAGGCATCACTGTCCCTGCGGGTGGGTGGGCCCTGCATGGCCCTCCTCTGCAGCAGCCAGACCCCACTCTCCTCCCCTTTTATGTGGGGTCTCAGTTCAAATGAACACCTTCCTACCCCCTCTCCAGCCCTACAGAGAATCTCTTGCTTGGGAGATGAAAGTCTTGATTAGCCATAGAATTTCAAAATTAAAAGAGATGTGGCAGGTCAGACACTAGGCCAGCTGGGGAACCTCAAGATGGGGTGTGGGGTGGCCCTTTGGAAGGGGCCTCAAATCGCCTAAGGATTTCTAATTTAGACCCAAGGAGGCTCTCGCCTTGCAGACTTCGCCGACAGGATTGAAAAAAGACGCATCAGAAAGTTTAAGCATGGCGTCCCAGCCAGACCAGCTACTGCCTAATAAGTTAGCATTTCTTAAAAGGGTTTCTAATTCTTTTGTTAGTGGCACAAGTCCATTGCCTTATATTTTGGGGTGTGTGCAAATAACATCACTGTGTCCAATTAAAAGCTTAAAATATACTGTAATATGCTGTGGTCCTGTTTTGGAATTGCTTCCGTGTCTCAATACAGTAAATCCTCCCGCCCTACTCCACAGCCCCACAGATGGGGCTCAGGCCCCTCTGGTCTTTTCGCCCATCCCATAAGAACCTCCAGGGCAGATCAGCCCTCTCAGTTCCCAGATGGGGAAACTGAGGCTGGAGAGAAAGACATTTCCTTGCCTTTTGATGTCATTGCCGGGACAGTAAATTCCAGGACTGCGGGGTCAAAAGATATGGGTGGTGGTTTGTGTGAGTCAGACCCTGGAGGAGTCCTAAGACTGCGTCCCTGGTTGCCCTGCCACCTCCCACCAAGGCCAGGGACTCTATGTCGGAAAATAAAAATAACCATAGCTAAGATTAACTGAGCACTTACTATGTACCAGGCACCGCGCAGGTATGACACTTTCAGGCCTTACAACAACCCAAGGAAAGAGGTCCTATTGTGACTTCCATTTCCAGAAGGGGATACTGAGGCAGGCAAAATTAAGGAGATCACTAAGTTAAGAAAAGTGCCAGGGAAGGGGTTCTAAAGTAGGGAGTCGGATTCCAGAATACTCGTCCTTAACCCTTACCGGAAGGGAAGAGAAGAACGCGGGAGAAGAAGGGCAGGAGAGGAGGGGCAGCTGGAAACCCGTAAGGCCGAGCGCAGCGCGGAATGCCTTCCAGCTGCGAGGAAGCTCGGATTTCTCCCTCTTTCCCCAGAACTGCGCTACCAGCTCTGCCCTAAACTTGGCCCAAGTAGCGCAGGGAGGCGGCCTGGGGCTGGGGGCGCTCCCCAGGCTCCGGCCTTTCTCTCCAGTGTCCCCCACCCGCTTCCCGCGGTCCCTCCCACTCTGCTCTCCGGGCTCCTGACATCACGACCCGGGAGGCGGGGTCGGGGAAGGAGGGGGGACGTGGGGAGGCGGCTCGGCGCCACGGAGAGGGAGGAGGGAGGGCGCGCAGTCCCAGCCCAGAGCTTCAAAACAGTCCGGCGGCCTCGCCTCGCGCCCCAGCCCGACTATCTGTCCAGCCGCCAGCGTCCGGTGAGTCGGGGTCTCGCCCGGGAGCCGCGCGCAGGTAGCGGGGGGCTCCGGGCTGCGAGCGACGGGGCAGCGGGGTCGCCAGCCACTGCACTTACCGGACCCAGAGAGGTCCCTGCAATTGGTGGGGGACAGGGAGGGGCCGAGGCCCCTCCCTGCCGAAAATCCACTGTTCCTCTGCCAGATTGCGAGGGCGCGGACTTCCCGCCTGCGCCGAGCTCGCTCGGGACCCCGAATTCCACCTCCCCACCCCCGGACTGCTTCCTTCGCCTTTTGCGTCGAGGCGGGCGGGAAAAGTTTGGGGAGGAGTCAGGGCGACTCCCCTCGCCCCCGCCAACTCCACTCCCAGGGTTCTCGGAGTCCCGGGTAGCCCCCTTCTCGTCGTGTGAAGTCCCCCGGCGCCTTGGCACACGGTCCCCCGCCTCACGGAGCGCGCCGGACCCGCTGCGCCCTGGCTGGGTCATTGGGTCCCCTCTCGGCCCCGGCGGCGGCTCCGTTGCGCCCCCCAGCGGCAGGGAGCAACTGCCTTAGGTTGGACGAGCGGAGGAGCTGGAGGCACTGCTTGGATGACGCCTGTCCCCTCTCCACTCCGGTTGGGCCTGGGGGGCTACGAGGGCCCCACCCATGGGTCCGGAGAAGGGGGAGCCTAGAGCTCGTATACAGGAGGACTATACACTCTCCCCAAACCCAGGGTCCTAAATATACCCCAGGGAGGCCCTAATTTGGGACTGACATGGGAACCTCATAAATGGGGATTAGTTGGGGGCACCTGTGCCTGAGGGAGACTACAGAGAGCAAAGCCCTCCCTCCGGACTACAGGACCCACCTCTTACTTTGGAACAAGAATGACAGCCCAGTTTCAGGTTTGGGAAAAGGGGCAGTGCCCCCTCCCGAGCTGCAAAGATGTGTATGTGGGGTGAGGTGGGGTGATCTTCTAACTTAGTTGTGTCTAAAATGCAGAGGCCAGGCTAAAAAGTGACAGGCAGAGTGAGGAGTAAGGTAATGGGCTTGGAGAGGGTCTTAAGCAGCTGGTAGCCCCCATATTGTATGATTTCACTGACAGGAAGCACTTAGAATAGGCAAATTCAGAGGGTCAGAAAGTGGAGCAGAGGTACCTGGGGCTGGCAGAGAGGGATGGGGAGTTATTGCTAGTGGGTACAGAGCTGGGGAGGATGAAAACATTTTGGGTATAGGGAGTGGTGATGGTTCCACGACATTGTAAGTGTATTTAATGCCACTGGATTCTACACTTAAAAGTGGTTAAAGTGCTCAATATTCTGTGATGTATATTTTACCACAATTAAACAGAGAGTCTGCAGCCACCTCTGTGCTTCAGTTTGATTCAGTTAGAAATTCCAGAATCCGCTCACGGTTGCTGGCCACCTCTCCCCAGAATTTGGCCTCAGTAAGGAAGTGGACGGCGGGTGAGGAAGGGACACGAGCCAGGTTTCCCCAGGAGCCTGGAAGGGACAAGGAAGGGGACAGAAGCTGATGGAGCCTCTGATGGAGCTGCTACAGCTGATGGAGCTGCCACAGGGGTCTGTGGCCACTAACTGTAAATACAGGGCACAACCATCCAGCCCTCCCCGCCACTCCCCTGCACACACAAGTAGTGTCTAAGGCCCTTTGTTTCTGGAATGGAAGTGAGTGTTTCACCTAGATTTCCTTTCTCTGCCATGCGCATGATATCTTCAGGGCAGGAACTGAAACCACGAGTGTGTGCGCACAGACTCTCCATTTTCCAGCAACAGGTGATTCACAGGGAGGCTCAACTGGCCAATTTCTCTTCCCAGGCCCATGATGACTCTCCATCAGCCTCTGATGGAGCGCGCTGCCCCGTGCCCTCCAGCGTTCCTGGAAGCCTCCCCCTGCGCCGGCCCATCCCCACTCCTGGGCTGCAGGTGGGGAAAGCCAGGTCAGAGACCTTAAGTCAGTTTCTCAAGGTCCCTGAGCGAGTGAAGTGCCAAGAGCCAGGCTTTGAACCTCCATCCGCTTCCCCACAAGCCCTCCCCATTTTTCCACCCGGAGATGCCCTGGTGGGTTTTGAAGAGTCAGGGGGAGACCCTCCTGGGGAAATCAGGGCCCAGACACCCACGGGGCCCTTGGCAGATACCAAGGCCACAGCAGAGGGAGGGGCGTGGGGATGGCAGGAGGGTGCGGAACCTGTTTTCCTACTGAGGGTTTTTGGATCAGCTGCCTCCAGCCCCGCCGGGAATTGGGGAGGGGGAGGCCGGGCGTGGGCCACATAGCCTGTAGCCGCCTCTGTCCCTCCAGTGGGGAAACTGAGATTCACCCGAAATCTGGGGACAGGTGTTCGTGTTGGAAGCCGCAGAGGTGTCCCACGGTGGGGGGGGCGGTGAGGGCAGGGCCAGCCGGGTGGGGCTGACACTGCACTGCCCCACCCAGAGGGGAGGGCCCGAGCCCTCTTCTGGCTTCCCGGCCCCAGTTTAGGGCACAGCTCTTGAGGGGCTGAGGGGTCTGTGGCCACTAATTGTAAATACAGGCCACAACCATCCAGCCCTCCCTGCCACTCCCCTGCACACACAAGTAATGTCTAAGGCCCTTTGTTTCTGGAATGGAAGTGAGTGTTTCACCTAGATTTCCTTTCTCTGCCTTGTGCATAATATCTGCAGGGCAGGAGCTGAAACCATGAGTGTGTGCGCACGGACTCTCCATTTTCCAGCAACAGGTGATTCACGGACAGGCTCAACAGGCTAATTTCTCACCCCAGGCGCGTGCTGACTCTCCTGCCCTCTGCGGCCTTCCTGGTTGAAGGGGGCACAGCTGAGGCCGCCTCTGTGTCATAGTAAACTCTGCCAGACATGACCAGGAAGGGAAGTCTGTGGAGACAAAAATACATGAATGCCTTTCCAGGCCAGATGGGGTGGCAGTAGATTGCTGGCTGCTTGGCGGGATTTGTCTGGAGGGCAGGAGTGCAGCCACTGTCCTGGGGAGGTGCACATAGTCGTGTGTGTGTGTGTGTGTGTGTGTGTGTGTGTGTTGCAACATGCGGCTGCTGCCCAGCTTTGTGGACAAGTGAGGCCTCTGACATGGGCTTCGGGGGCTAAGGCGGATGGGGGTGGGCTCCCCAGCTACGGGGTGGTGGCAGCCATCCCCCAAAGGTGGGGTGCGGTCCCAGGCATTGGGACTGCGGAGCAGAGTCCTTCCAGAAGAGGCAGTTAAAGGTCGGCGACAGGACTCCAGTGCAGGAGGATGGGCTCCAGGGACGTCTTACTGGGCTTAGGCAATTGGCAGCAGCAGCTGGAACAGGGAGCGAGGGCAGCTGGCACCTTAGACAGAGCTGGAGCCTGACGCTTGGATGTTGGCTTCATCTTGTCCAGGGAAGGCTGGGGGTAGGAATAGGGGTGGTGGGAAGAGGAGGCTCCCTTTCTCACCCCAGGAGCGATGGAGTCTGCTCCCTGCAGGAGTGACCCAAAAGTGCTGTTTTGGCAGGACTGACCCATGGGGCGAATTGTCAGATGTATCTGGCTCTTGTTAGGGACAGGCCGAGGGGGGGAGTCTAAAAATATCCGAGACAGAGCTGCTACCCAGGGAGAGTGCCGGCCTGGTAACCCAACACCCATGGCAGCACTAGCTCTGCTCCGCTCCAGCCACTGGGGCTCTTCCAGGCAGCCAAGCCTTGGGCAGAGGGTGGGAGGGGTGAGAGCACTCTGCATTCAGGGCAGCCATGGACTAAGATTTTCAGGGACAAAAGGGCCTTAGAAAGTCCCAGTTTGCCAGCTAAGGATGCTCGGAGAGGTGGAGTGACTCACCCGAGGTCACTCAGCAAGTTGGCGGCAGTACCTGGACGAGATATGGGTCTGGGGACTCACTGCTGAGGAGCTTGATGGCTGGGAGTGGTCAGTGGGTTTCCAGGCTAGGTCCCCAGGGTCAGGGACCCTTATGGCATGTGTCATCCATCTGGGATGCTGAGGGGAGAAAGGTGGGCCGGGAGCCATGCTCAGGCAGTGGGTCACTTCCCACTGGCATTGGGTCGCTCCCGGCCACAGTTGTCGGGCTCTGAGGATGTCGTCCATCCTGGGAGTGGGGGTGAGTAGGACGACGGAGGCTGGAGGAGGACCGTCTTCCCATCCGAAGACACTTGGTTTGTTCATGTGGTATCTCAAGGGTTTAACAAGGAGTTGTTGACCTGAATAGATGAATTTCCAGGGCTCTCACTTTCCTGGGGAGGCTGGGTTTCTGTTGATCCAAAAGGGAACAGAGGGTGAAGAGATTGCCCAGCTTCCTGCCCTCCTTAGACAGGTTGGATGACATCAGCTTCTAGAAGCTTCCTAGCACTCCTGGGTCTAGAGCCGAGGGAGCGGTCGCCGGTGTGATATTTGGCGTCAAGATTCTGAGAAATTTGGATGTGAAACATCTATCACCCTGCAGGATGCAGAGATGGACAAGTTAAGTCCCTCAGTGAAAATTGCTTGTAGCCTAAGACCAAGTAAGTTTGCCTGATAGAGAAATCGCTTTGAAGATTTCTCTTTCTGGCGCTTCTGATCACAAACTTCTCTGGAGGGCTCTCTTTCCTTAAAATGAAATTAGTTTAAAAATTTTGCAGTGAATAAATATGACCCAAAGTCTCATTCATCTTATTCTAATGAACGTTTCCCAAAGCGTGTTATCACTGGTGGTAACGAAGATCGTTTTAAAAAGTTCACAGCTGAACATGAAACGAAAAAGAGTAATTATGTCTTTTTCTCAGTTGGTAGTTGGGAAAAAAACACAAACAGCACACAGAACCATAGTTTCACTACTGTGTAGGGTGAAACTTAAGTTGATATTTTAAACTTTAAAGCATTTTTTTTAAATAATGGGAGGGTATAATTAATAAGCACAGGTGATCCTTGGATTTGGCACAAATCTTAGTGCAGGAGTGACTGACTGCCTTTTGGGAGATCGCGTAATTGGGGCTGAGATGTTCATCCTTTTGACAACATGACTAAACCTGAAATGTCTGTAAGCTCCCCACCCAAGCTCGTCTTCTGCAAAGAGGCCCCGAGGTTCAGCTTCAGACCAAACCCGCCACTCAGTTTCCAAGGGAGTCCTCCCCATCTTTGATGAGGGTCATCGTGCTGCCTGGATGACCTTGGACGGTTGTTCCAGGGATCGGAGGAGTCGATGTATTGATGTATTATACATGGAAGTGGCTTGAGATATTTGTGGTTTGCTTGAACCAAAGGAAAGCCGAGGGAGGGGCTGGCTTGCCCACTCTCATCTTGATGGCTGCTATTAAGTGACTGGGCAGTGAGCTGTGTAGGCAAAGAGGGATTTCCCTCTATTCAAAGCAGGTTACAGTCCAGCGAAGAGGATGGTGGGTCCAAGGATGTACGTGCCAGGACCGGGGTCACGAGATGGGGTTTCAGGGAAGCCCATGTCGTGGTGTTCAAGAGTTTCCTTAAGGCCGTAGGACTGGAGATGGACTCGGAAGAGTCCCTAGAATTTCCCTGGGCAGTGATGTTTCCGGGTTTGCAGAAGGGAGGGAAAGAAAAGGCCGAGGTTGCAGGCAGGAGCCCTGCTTGAGAAGCCTTGAGCGTCCAGTTAGCCTGCAGTGCAAGGTGCGGGAAGGGAGGGCAGGGCTGGGCGGTAGAGCTGGGAGGGCGAAGGCGAAGGGGGCTTCCCTCCACATCCCAATGAACCTGGCTAGGGAGGCAGGCATGATGATGTTCACACAGCAATGTTGGGATGAAAAAGAGAGAGAAAAAGGAAAAAAGTGGAAATAACCTAGAAGCAGCTAAATATGCGTCAGTCACGTTACAGGAGTTAGAAAGAACAAGGTGCAGCGTTGGTGGGAGGGGCAAAATAGGTGAAGGGGATTAAGAGGTACAAACCTCCAGTTATTAAGCCCTGGGATGTAATGTATTGAACTACTAGACTCGGGGAGATGATTTCAAAATGTGTGCAAATGTCAAATCACTATGTAGCACACCTGAAACTAACATATCGTATGTCAACTATATTTTCAATAAAAATTTTTTTAAAAATTTGGATCGCAGAGAAAAAGACCTCGAGGTTCATCTCTGTGTACCAATATAGACAAATCTATAAGACACTTGAACTAAAAAAAAAAGAGCAAGTAGCAAAACAATATATGAAGAAATAGGCTATTTATAAATGTCGCTGCATTCCTGTGGCCTCATACCTATTACATGTATGCAAGAAAAGTGGCTGGAAGGATACATCAGAATCGATCAGTGTGGCTGCCGTGGGGAGAGGGGAGAGGAAGGAATGGGCCACGGGACTCCAGTCTTGTTTGTAACAGAGAGAATATATTCTTGGGTTACATGTGTATATGAAGTTCAATAATAATGAAATAGTCTTCCCTGAATTCAGTAAGCAGTGTGAGTTTTGTAGGTTTTGGGGTGGGGAACTTTAGGAGATGGGAGGGCATGGTAGACAGACTAGGTGGCAGCAGTGCAGTAATTCAGGGGCAAGGTAACCGGGACGTGTGCCATCCAGCCCCCATGGAACATGCCTCTTGAAACATCCCTTTGTGGACCCCTCACGGGCGTGTTGGGTTTCCTGTCTGGGTGCTGTTAACAGACAAGGGGTGGTTTGGGGAGGGGGCAACGTGGTACATTTAAGGTGTGTTAATAGGGCCATTATGAGATCTCTGGAAAGGTATCGAGGAGACCATTGAGAATGGGAGTCTGGGCCTTTGAAGAAAATTCAGAGAAACACATAAAGACCTGGGTCAGGAACCGTGCTTTAATTTTTTTTTTTTTTTGCGGTACGCGGGCCTCTCACTGTTGTGGCCTCTCCCGCTGCAGAGCACAGGCTCCAGACGCGCAGGCTCAGCGGCCATGGCTCACGGGCCCAGCCACTCCGCGGCATGTGGGATTTTCCCGGACCGGGGCACGAACCCGTGTCCCCTGCATCGGCAGGCGGACTCCCAACCACTGTGCCACCAGGGAAGCCCAGGAACTGTGCTTTAGGTTGGTGTTTGAGAATAGGAGAAAATGACTTACATTTTGCCAGTCTTAATAGCAATAATTTACCATTGCTATTAGTATAGCATTTATAGGGTGCAGAGCAGCTTGGGCCATGTGCATTACATCCTCCATCTCATTTAAAATGAACAACAACCATATGAGGTAATGATTACCCCTGCCCTAGAGATGAAGAAATGGGGTCTTAAAAATTTGGGGTTAGGATTGAACCCAAGTCTCATGGACCCCACAGACCCTGCTCTATTGGATGGATATATCCCATCAACATCCCTCTTTTTCAATACAGATATATGCATCCTCTTGAAACAATCCTGCCCCTTTGGGCCAAGAAAGTGCCTTTGCTGCAGATGTGCCAGTGGGTGTCTTGGACGCCGGTGTTCTTCCTCCAAAGTCAGCTTTCTCAGTCCTAAGGGTGCTGGACCACATGAGGGTCCTTTGCCCTTAGCAGCCTGGTCACAGAGAACAGAACTCATGCCCACCCCTCCCCTGGGCAAAACCATCTTGATTCCTGTATTTCACATGTGTGTGGAATGGAGAAGGGTGTTCTGGGAACCCTGCTTTGGACAGGAACCCTCTGTCTAATCGGTAACCACTTCCATTACTTCTGATGGTCTTTGTTTGAGGGACCAGATCTGTTGAGTTCCCTGGCATCCAGCATCCAGCACAGAGCTAAGGGTGCCGTAGGTGCTCAATAAATCTGTTGCATGAATAGCTGAGAGAGGGTGTCCTCCCAGCTTCCTGCTTTTTAGCCCACCCCAGGGAGGGGTGGCAGAAGGGGGGCCCTCACACCTTGGGTGAGGAGCCAGCTGTAGGGTGCAGGGGTGGGGTGGGGGTGGGGTGGGGGAGGGGCTTGGGCAGCAGCTCCCTCCCCCTCCTGTAGTTGGTCCTGCCTGGAGGGCATCAGGCCCAAGTGGCACGGTCAGCGTCCCTTTATGTGAGCGTGACACGGGGTCACATCCTTCTAGGCCGGAGCCCAGAAGAGACTTAATCATCCTCCCGCCCAGAGTGTGGTCTGCACGCCCACGGGCATTTGGAGATGATTTCTGTAGCATACAGGCAAGGTTACGAACTGTAATACGCTCATATTTTTTTTTAAGTGTATTAGTAAAATGTCAGTCTCTTGGCAAGTGACACTGATTTCCCATTTATGGTATAATACACATTGAAAAATTAATCAAGTGAGTCTCGTGGTTTGTTTGGTTTTTTTTGGCCATGTTGGGTCTCCGTTGCTGCGTGTGGGCTTTCTCTAGTTGAGGCGAGCGGGGGCTGCTCTTCGTTGCGGTGCGCAGGCTTCTCATTGCGGTGGCTTCTCTTGTTGCGGAGCACGGGCTCCAGGCATTCGGGCTTCAGTAGTTGCAGCACGCAGGCTCTAGGGCGCACGGGCTTCAGTAGTTGTGGCACATGGGCTCAGCTGCTCCACGCATGGGATCTTCCCAGACCGGGGATCGAACCCATGTCCCCCGCATTGGCAGGCAGATTCTTAACCACTGTGCCACCAGGAAAGTCCGAGACTCGTGTTTTAAAGACAGTGTGGGTCATGAATAGTACAGGTGGGACACAGGGCAGAATGATGGTGGTAGTGTAGACACCATTGGTGACCCATCCAGGTCCCCTTTACTGGATGATGTGCCCACCCCCAGCTGCGGTGAGTATTGGCTGCTAAGGACTCACAGCTTCCCCTTCTCCCCAGGAATTTCGAGAAGTCTGGAGATGCCTGGGAAGTAATGCTCCCCATTCCCTGGGCTCATGGCCCCAGATGTGCCCCAGAGCCTGGCCTGAACCCCCCTCAACCTCACCTGTGTTGTCCCAGGTGCTTTTTCTGCAGTTTCCAGGCAGGGGATGAGGAACCTCGGAATATTCACGCTCCTGCACTCAGAGGTGAGCCGGAGGCCGTGAGAATGCCGAGGGACAGGAGGGTGCTGAGCCTTCATCACCAGTGAGGGCCCCTCACTGGACACTCTCCCGGTCGTCACCTCCTCGCTGCTCTGGGCCTTCCGGGTGAGGCCTGAGTCGGGAGGAGAGCACCTGACAGGTCACCATCCCTCGAGCCACCGTGTGCCAGGCACTGTCCTGGGCACTGGGGACACAGCAGGGACAAAACAGACATAAGCCCCTGCCTGCAGTCAAGAGGGACGAGACAGAACAAAAGAAGGGACTAGAGGTCAAGAAGAAAGAGCTGATGTGCAGTGATTTAAGGAAAATAAAACAGGGTCACTTATCTTGGATGGTCTGGGAAGGCTTCTCTGAGGAGGGGGCTTTGGAGTTGAGGCTGAGTGAAGGGAAGGAGCCATTCACCCCCAGATCTAAGAACTTTCTAGACAGGGAACGGCTCGTGCAAACATCCTGGTGCCCTGGGTGCGGGGGGGGGGGGGAAGCAAGCTCAGTCTTCTTCCCCCCCACCTTGGGGAAAGAAGGGCACAGCTTGGGGTCCTGACTCATCCCGCTGGCTCTTTGGGGCGCTCTGTGAGGGTCAGGACTGAGTGAGTGGTCCATGTGCTCATGTCCTCGAGTAGCACCTACTGTATGCTCGGGACGGCTGGGAAATGGGGTCACATGCTCCCCAACTCTTGGGGTGTCCTGGAAAGTGAGGGGCTGCATCAGTCTCAGCTAGGGGGTGGGTGGTCAGTTGTAGGTGTGGGATGGTCATCTTTGGGCGCCATGGTGGGTGGGGTGGGACTTCTCGCTCAGACCAACTCAAGGCCTGGGGTCCTGACCCATGGTTTCTACCCTCCGTCCCACCTCAGGGGCCACAGAGGGCTCTTAGGTGTCCTTGTGTCAGACCCAGGGGGTTGGGGGTGTTGAAATACCAGCCTCCAGTGAACTCAGAGCTCTCTCATTGTACTTTTTAAAATCTCTTTCTTAATGAGTTTTTGAAAGTACAGTTCAGTGTATATTAGTATATCCACAGATATGTGCAACCATCACCACGGTCAATTTTGGAACATTTCACCACGGCCAAAAGAACCCCCCCATACCCTTTAGAGATCACCCTCCTATTTTCCCATCCCCCTGAGCCCTAATTAACCACAGATCTGCCTTCTGTCTCTATTGATTTGCTATTCTGGACATTTTGTGTAAATGGAATCGTACTCTGTGTGATCTTTTGGGTCTGGTTTCTTCGACTTCACATAATGTCTTCAAGGTTCATCCATGTTGTGGAGTCTATCAGTACTTCATTTCTTTTTATGGCCTAATAATACTCTGTTGTGTGGATATAACACGTTTGGTTTATCCATTCAATTCATGGGTTGATGGACATTTGGGTGGTTTCCACCCTTTGGCTATTGTGAATAATGCTGCTGTAAACATTCCTGTATGTTTCTGTTGCTCATGTGTTTTCGTTTCTTTTTTTAAAAATTTTTATTGAAATATAGTTGATTTACAATGTTGTGTTAGTTTCAGGTGTAGAGCAAACTGATTCAGTTATTGTGTGTATATATATATATGTACATATATATATTATTATTATTATTATTATTTATTTATTTATTTCTTGCGGTATGTGGGCCTCTCACTGTTGTGGCCTCTCCCGTTGCGGAGCACAGGCTCCGGACGCGCAGGCTCAGCGGCCATGGCTCACGGGCCCAGCCGCTCCGCGGCATGTGGGATCTTCCTGGACCGGGGCACAAACCCGTGTCCCCTGCATTAGTAGGCGGACTCTCAACCACTGCGCCACCAGAGAAGCCCCTATGTATATTATTTTTTAGATTCTTTTCCATTATAGGTTATTACAAGATCGTGAGTATAGTTCTCTGTGCTAGTGTTTTCATTTCTCTTGGGTATTTACCCAGGAGTGGAATTGCTGACTCCTACGATAACTCTATGTTTAATCGTTTGAGGACCGGCCAGACTGTTTCACAAAGTGGGTGCGCCGTTTTACACTCCCAGCAGCAGTGGGTGAGGGCTCCAGTTTCTCTGCTTCCCCAGGTTTTAATTCACTGTCCAGTCGTGTCCTAGTTTCTGGCTCCTAAGAAACTTCCACTGGTGAAATTCCTGTAGATCTAGAGCAGGTTGCCAGGGGCCAGGGCCCCTGGGGCTAAGCGAGGCTCCTAGGTCTGGGACAGGTTGGGCTCACCTGAGTAGGCTGGGGGATGGTGGGAAGGACTGAAGGGCACATGGGGACCACCTGAGAGAGAATTGGAATCCGCGGAAGGCAGAGCCCTCCGTAAGGCTGTTTTCTGCATGATGCTAGAGTGATTTTAGGTGCTGCCGGATACGACATTAAATTACATTAAATCACTCAATGACAAAGTGGTTCCCTTTTCAATGTTCTCTCAGCTCTTGTGATTCCATCAAGGGGAAGATACCTCTTCGACTCTAGTTTTCCTTTTTCTTTTTTTTTTTAAAGCTATATTTTTTATAAGTCACAATGTCACAGGCAGTATGCACTCTTTGTGTCTGGCGTCTTTCACTCAGCATAAGGGTTTGTGAGTCATCCATGGTGTTGTACATGTAGTATGTTGTTCCTTTTCATTGCTGAGTAATATTCCATTTTATGGCTGTCACACTCTGTTGTTTTTGTTCTTTTTTTGGGGGGGTGGGGCGGGGGCACGCCACAAGGCTTGTGGGATCTTAGTTCCCTGACCAGGGATCGAACCCAGGTCCACGGCAGTGAAAGCACTGAGTCCTAACCACTGGCCGCCAGGGATTCCATCAAGGAGAAGACGTCTCTTCGACCTTACTTTTCCTTCTTTAACCAGACAGAGCAGGTCTTCACTCAGCCCTTTGGTGGACAACAGCATTGAACCAGAACTTGTGAACTTTTTTGCGGGGGGTGGCTATTAATTTTCATGATCAATCTCTGTGGCAGGTCATGCTGATTCTCCATTCCCAGGAGCAAAATATTTCTTCCTGAAATACATGTATTTCTGTTAGAGAGTGGGTTTATTTAATGACAAATATGAAGTAAAATCTCACGGTGGTACTCAGGAAGGAGGCAAGCCAGTGACTGAAGTTTGGAAAACCTTCTCCTAATGTTTAGGGCCCGATTATCAGGTGCCGTGTCAGGAAGTGGTGAGGTCTCCATTCCTGGGGCCCATACAAATGGAAACTGGTTCCTATAAAAATAATCCAGGCAGAGGCTGGGGCAGGGGTGGTTCTGCATGATCACACAGCGCCTTTCAGCTAAGACTGCATGAGTCTGCAATTCTCATTGTCTGGGGTCTGTTTCCCAATTCCACGGCTGGACTGTGTCATAGCTGCAGACACACGTCATCAGAGGTTCCCCAGTCGGAAGGGCAAGAGGTTTGGGGGCCTGCCTTTCTTTCCAGCAGGGCAACCTCACAGTCCCCCGGGTCATGCTGGTGGGGAAATGTTAGAGTGTCATTTCAAGTTCATGGGGATGGCTCCCTAGCTGGCTCAGCATCTGCCTGATCTTGGGTGTTTAACAGAGGACATCCCTTCCTGTTATTGCCCCCAAACCCCTAGTTAAAGGACATGACCTGCCAGCTCTCAGGTTAGTGAGTCTGTATGGGCTGGGTACCCCAATGGAGAGACGCTGTGTTAAGCAGGGTTCTCCCAGAAATAGAACCAATAGGATGTGTGTGTGTGTGTGTGTGTGTTTATAGAGAGAGAGAGAGGAGTTTATTTTAAGGAATTGGCTCGCGCAGTTATGAAGGCTAGCAAGTCCAAAATCAGCAGGGTAGGCTGGTAGGCTGGGGACCCAGGGAAGAGCTGATGTTGCAATTCAAGTCTGAAGGCTGCTCGGGGGTGAGGGGGATGTCAGTGTTTTGTTCTATTTGGACCTTCACCTGATCAGATGAGGCCCACCCACATTATGGAGGGCAATCTGCTTTACTCAAAGCCCACTGATTTAAATTGTCATCTCATCCAAAGACACCCTCACAGAAACTCTGTGACCCAGCCAAGTTGACACAGGAAATTAATGATCACAGATAATTCAGGTGGACTAGATACACAGCATTAAATAAGATAGAATCCCTTTTAAATCATTCTCTTTTAAATTCCCTCCCAACCCTCCAAGGAGAAAAATCTCAGTTTTGTGCTAACGTGTCTTTAATAAAACTTCCCAAACACACGTGACATCCTGCTTCAGCAAAGGGAAAGGAAGCTGGCCTTGGACTCAGAGTCTTGAGCAGCAACAGTTTCTAGCTGGAATTGAATAACATTGTTCTGTTTTCCTTGTATTTCTTTCTTCCCAGCACCCTCTATTTATGGCAGGCAACTGCTAACTTTCCATTTCGGTTGTGATATAAGGTTTCTTTTTATAAAAATGTAAGTTTAAAAAGTGAGTAGGGTACTAGTAACACAGGTGGTACACGGATATACCTGAGATTCTGCAGGTGGTGCAGGAATGGCTGACTGGGGGAACATTGACGCAAGCACAGTGAGGACGGTGCCTGAAATATCCCCTAACTGTCTACATGCCTTGAGCTGCCTGTTGTCTGTTTGCACTTCTTCCCCTCTGGAGACAGCTGGGTGATTTATTTCCACTTGATGACTGCCACCTGAAAGTGGCAGTGGACAAGGAGAGAACTCTGTGGGGAGGGGAAAGGTCTGGGGGTGGCAGTTCTAAGAAACTCCTTGACCGTGATGCTGGTCATGATCGGTGCATGTACAAAGCACTTGCTTTGTGCCAGATGCTGTTCTAAGCACTATCACTCTGTTATCTCCCAATGGTCCTAGGAGGTGGGCATACCATTGTCATCCCCATTGTACAGATGAGAAAACTGAGGCACTGAGCTGTTAGGCTGCTAGACTGCGGTCCAGTCTGGCTCTGTCTGTGCTCTTCTGTGTTTTGCACGTATTACTTCCTGCTGGTCTTCTCGCCTTTGTCCCCTTCATGGGTTAACTTACCTGGAGGTGGAGGCCTGGCTTCCTGGTCCTGGGGCTCCTTGGGTCTGGCTGAGTTGTAGGCAGTGATTCCCAGTACCTAACTTGCTGGCAAAATTCACCCGCAGAAATGACAGTTTAGGAAAGATGAAAAGTCTGCTAAAGTGAGTGCCTCTGATCTCCTGAGGGTTACTTGAAAGTCACTAATACGAGATGCTCTGTGAAGGGAAGAACATTCCTAACCAAATGGCTGTGAGGACGGCAAACCCCCTGAGTCTGACACCCGCCTCACCTCAGCCACCTAATCTAAATGACATGTTGAGTGCCTGCAGGTCCCAGCCTTCTCTGGGCCTGGGGTGTGGGTTTAGTGGGTGGCATAATTATAGGGAGCTCCTTGGATGACAGCAGCCAGCAGGGAGCTCTTTAATTGATGGGGTCAGACAGCAGTCATTGGCAGAATGGCGGTTATTAGCTCTTCCGCCAAAGCCGTGCAAACTAGCAGGCATTCACCAAGTGTTTGCTGAGTAACCTTGGGCACTGGGGATGAGTAAGACATGGTTTCTGTCTTTGAGGAACTCTGAATCTAACAACGCAGAGTTTCCCCTGTGTCAGTTAGCTCTTGCTGTGTAACAAACCATCCTGAAATGCACAGGCACATTTCATTTTATTGCCCCTTCTCTTGACTGCACTTTGCAGATACTGCGTTTTTGACAAATTAAAGGTTTGTGGCCACTCTGCTTTGAGCAAGGCTGCTGGCACCATTTTTCTGACAGCATTTGCTCACTTTGTGTCTGTCACATTTTGGTAATTCTCACAACATTTCAAACTTTTTCATTATTATTATATTTGTTATGTGATCTGTGGTCTTTGATGTTACTACTACAATTCGCTGAAGGCTCAGATGATGGTTAGCAATTTTTATAGTAAAGTATTTAAAAATTAAGGTATGTACATTGTTTATTTAGACATAATGCTATTGCACGCTTCATAGACTACAGTGTAGTGTAACCGTAACTTTTATATGCACTGGGAAACCAAAGAAGTCTCACGACTCATTTTATTGTGATATTTGCTTTACTGCGGTGGTCTGGAACTGAACCTGCAGTATCTCCGAGGCTGTAATGGCTTGAAAGAGAAAACATTTAGTTCATTCTGTAGGTGGGCAATATGGGCTGGGCTTAGCTGGTCTCTCTCACGTCTCTGTGGCCAGCAGGTGGGTCAGCTGGGGGCTGGCTGGTCTTAGGTGGCCCTTGCTGGAGAAAAGCTCATCTATGCTCCATGTAATCTCCTACCATCCAGCAGGCCAGGCTGGGCTCGTTTGCGTGGTAGCTGAGCAGACAGGAAGTGTGTGAGGCTTCCTGAGGCCTGGGCTCAGAATTGGAACTTTTGCTCCCTTCTATTGATAAAAGAAATCACAAGGGCAGCCAGGTCCAGTGGGTGGGGAAATAGATTCCACTTCTTCTAATAGGAGGATTCAATTTGCTGATAACACTTTGTTAAAACCTTTTGCATGTATGAATATAAGAAATACTGGTCTGTATTTTTCCTGTCTTTGGAATGCCGTGCCTGGCTTGGGGATCAGGGTGATGCAGGCCTCATAGGATGGGTTGGGAGCCATTCCCTCCTCTTCGATTTTCTGGAGGGGTGTGTGTAGAGTTGGTATTATTCTTCCTTAAATGTTTGGCAGGATTCACCAGTGAGGCCACCTGGGCCTGGAGTTCTCTCTTCGGGAAGGGACTCCAGAGCTTTGATAAATATTTCTTTCTTCTTGTATTGCCAAACTGGAAGGAAAAGTCTGGCTTCATTTCTTGACTCCTTTTTAATTTATTTTTCAACACTTAAAAAAAATGAAGTGTAGTTGATTTACAATGTTCGTTAACATTTCTTGACTTCTTTAGCACTTTAGCCCCTTGAAATCTGGCTCCTTTCCTCCATCCCTCCCTCCCTCCCTCCCTCCCTTCTTTGCTTCATGCATTCAGCACATTTGTTGAGCACCATCTATAAACTAGACACTGTCGTAAGTGCTGAGAATACCGACCTGCAGAACCTGCCAGGTCCCTGACACTGTGGCCAGGGGGGAAAGTTAACCCCCAAATGACAACTACAACGTAACATCGGGCCATGAGAGGTGCTAAGAGGAGAAAAATAAAGAAGGGCTTTAGTTTACTTCACTAAAATTGTTATTACCAAGTTGGCCAGTGAGCTAATTTTCCATCCTGATTCCTTTTTCCTACTCTGTCTCTCTCTCTCTCTCTCTCTCTCTCTCTCTCTCGGCTTTGGGGTCCCACCATCCGCTTTTGGTTTTCCCCCGACCCCCCCCTCTCTCCCAGCCCTTTCTCCCTGGTGCTGTTTCATAGTTACTAGGGGCTGTATCTCACATCCACATACCCACGACACAGGGATTTCTGTGCCCAGCTCCTGTCTCCTCCTGGGTGACAGTGCCGCCCATATTTCCAGTTGCCCGGGAGCATCTTCACCGTTGGTAACCAGACATTTCTAACGCCGGTGAACTGTTTCCCTCACCCTTCAAATGTGCTCTTCCTGCTCTAAGCCAAGCACGTTAGTGGAACCAGCGGCCACTGTGAGCCCCCAGAATCCTTTGCCAGACGCCCCACCCATCCCCGGGTCCTGCTGATTCTCCTTCTGAAGAGTCTCCATCCCTCCCTTCTGCTCACCTCCCAGTTTTTACCTTCATCTGGACCCTCTCCTTTTCTCACCAGGGCTTCTCTGACAGCTTCCCCCAATTCGTCTCCTTCTAATCCATCCTCCTGATTGTGGCATGTTTTTCTTCTACAGGCAGATCTTATTCCTTTCCTGCTTCAAAGCCTTCCCCCTCTCTGCACTGCCCCCAGGATAACACTCAAACGTCCAAGCCCCATCGAGCTTTTCACCTGGCCTAGAGTTCTGGCTCAGCCCCGGGCCCTGCCCAGCTCACCCCCTGCTGACACTGGTAATGCTTCTGTGCCTCGGAGCATCCCGTTCCCTTTGCCTGCAACACCCTGTCCCCACGGCTCTGCCTGGCAAACCACCCATCGCTTGAGACCTAGTCCAGATGTTGCTTCCTCCATGAAGCCTCTGATGCTGCCCTGACCCCAGCATGGGGCTAGTCACACTTTCCTTTACGTTCTCATAGCACGCATGTCATCACATCATGTTTATTTATTTATACGCCCTTGTTCTTTATGTACCTGGCAGCTCCCATGGGACGTGGAGCCTGCCTTACTCACCCGCGTGTCACCAGGGACTGGTAAGCGGTGGGCGCTCAATGAGTGCTTGTTGCCTGACATGTAGTGATGGCCAGCATCCAAAGCCACATGTGGCCCCAGGACTTTGGACCCATCTCCTGATCAGGCCGGAGGATGACAGGATCCCAAAAGGGAAGAGAAATTCAGATTTAAGGTGGGCAGCATGGTGGCTTCTCAGATGGCAGATTGTCTAACTTCAAATCCCAGCTCCAGCCTTTACTAGCTGTGTGGTCTTAGAGAAGTTGCTTAACCTCTCTGAGCCTTATTTTCTTTACCTATAAAATGAGGCTAATTATAGCACCTACAGCATAGTGTTTTTGTGAGGAATGCATAAGTTAGTACATGTGCCTGGCACATACTAGAAAATAAATGTTGGCTCTCATTATTGCTGATATAGTAGTTATTATTATTACAGTGGATTGAAAGACTCAGACAGAATCGTCCTCAGTGGCTTCTGCCCTGGAGCACTGCCAAATCCCAGTGTCCATTTCCGGACAGAGGCAAGCATTGGCTCTGTGCCTAGAAGCCCCAGACGCAGTGAGCACAAAGCTGGGCCACCCAGGGCGAAGGGCTTCCATCATCCCCAGGGCATCTTGGACGCCTGGCCATTCGGTCTGGTTGGTGTCCAGATACCAGGGCAGGAAGGAGGCTGAGCTGACCTCTGCCTTCCTGAAAACAGGCCAAAGCCACTGTCCCTTCTGAGTGCTGTGGGTGGTATGTGGTGGAGGTGTGGGGTCTCAGCCAGCCTGGGGCAGAACCGCCAGCTCTAGAGCGGGCCTTGGAGTCCCTCTAGCCGTGGGGCCCGGGAGACTGCTTACCAGCTGGCCTTCCCCAGGGCTTAGCGCCCAGAGCCTCCCTGGCCTTCTGAGCGGGGGCCTGTAGGTGGAGCCCTTCTGGGCTGGGGAAACCTCAGACACCAAACATCTCAGGTCTGTTTTGAAAGGTTCTAGACCTCAGGATTGTCCTTTTGCTTACAATTCCGGGAAAAGCCTCTGACTCAGCTGAGAATGGGCCGTGGTTTAGATTGCAGGGAGAACTCCCGAAGGCGGGGTTAGAATCAGGTGGTCGGGTGGTCATCCTAACAGCCGCGGGAAGCAGCTGGCTCACTCTCGCTCCCCTGCACATAATGGAACGTGGCCAAAGCAGCTTCCTTTCAGCAACAGCAGGCAGGGGCCGGGGCTCCCTGTGGTGGGGATTTGTGTTTTTCTGAAGGGAAGGAGAGGAGGGGACACTCACATCACCCGTGGGAAGGTCCCTTGGCCTTCTCTTCATGTGTAAGACCCTACTGGTGATGTCCCACCATCAACGACAGATCAAAAGTTGCTTCTGGGGGAGGGAGGGCCGGTGAGTCACCAGCAGGACTTTCTCCACACCCAGTGCTAGATGTGCAGCACACACACACACACACACACACACGCACGCACACACACACATTTCAAGCAAACATTGGACCAAGGTATAGTAGGACAGCACTGCTACTTAGGAGGCAGCGAGGAGATGCCGGTTCTTGGCATATCCTATTTGTCATCGGAGGTCTGGATGGACATTTCTGGGAGTACCATCCCTTATCCCAAACCATCAGCCTTTTTTTTTTTTTAAACCATCAGCCTTTAGAACTTGAAGTTCACTGAACCACGAAAACTGCATTCTGTGTGCAGAATTTCCATAGCCCCACCTACACCTCCCAGTGCCTCGCCCCCTCCTCCCCGCTCCCCTACTCGCTCCAGGTCTGATACCCAGAGGGTTCTTGCTTCTGCTCAAGGAAACCCATTTGCTGCTCCTTCTACTCCAGCTACTGATTCTTCTTCCTTAAAAAGAAATCTTAAGTTCTAATATTCTGTGTTCTCTATTATTTTACGGGATTATTTTTATGGGTATTTTATAGAATAGGGAGTATTTAGGCCTTCAGTCTGAAAATGCTTTACCACGATTCCTACAATGCACCTAAATCAGGGTGGCGAGATCCACCTGAGTTTCTGGGTGGAAAGGGGGTGCATTGTGATAAATTTAGAAAACAGAACTGAGTCCATTCTACTGTGTCTGAATAAATCCTTTTAGTGATCAAGGAAAAACTCTATCCAAAGTCCAAACCAATCTCAGAGTAGATCAATAAAGACAACACATGCTTCAGCTGGGCCGGTGAGCTAATAGGATTAGAAATGCAAGAAAATCTATTTTTAGTATAAATGATGACTAAAGCATAGATTTTAATGAAGTCCTCTCTTAATTAGCCCAGTCGTATCTCAACTTTAGCTGATGGCCAGGGCAGAGAGACGCTGCCTTCCCAAATCCCCCCTGCCTGGTGCAAAGCTTGAGGGAAATCCAGCCAAAGGTGAAGCATGACTTGATGCTGCCTGTGCCCTCTCGCCTGATTTTCATTAGGTTCTAAGCATGGGAGCAGGAAAGTGGGTAGTATAAAAATGTCCTGGATTTGGAGTTGGAACACCAGAGGTTGGTTAGAGTCCCAACTCGGCGAATCATGTGATGTCTCTGTGAGCCTCAGTTTTTCATCTGTAAAATGGGGATAATGATACCTTGCCCTGCCAGCTTCACAGGGTTGACATGAAGATCCAACACAAGATATGCTGTGTAAACTGCAACTCGACCTTTAATCATGAGGAGTCTCCTTTCTTGTGGGATGACCCCCTCTGAGCACACCCCCTCCCCAGGGATCTGCTTTGTCTCCTACCTGTCTCGAGGTTATGCTGGCATCCTGTGCCCTGGTCACAGTTAGGGGCAGATTTGCTGGTCTTGCCTGAAGAATATTTGTCTTGCTTGTCCTGTGACAGCAGCAGTTGCTGAGGCTGCGCCTGGCAGAGAGCAGGGGAGGGCAGAGTTAGAAGAGAGGAACTGTCTTGAGACAGTACACTGCAAAGGAGGAGTCTCATTACAGGCTTGCGACTGAAACTGTGCATTGCTTTGCATCTGGGGTTCTGCAGTAGAAGCCCTGGAGTGATAAGAAGTTCGGAAAGAACTGAAGAAATGGGGAAAATAGACAGAGCCACAGAGAGAGCAGAGAAAAGACAATTAGTAATGCTAGGGAAGAGGGGAGTTTTGAAGAAAAAAGTGCGATCATAGTACACTATTTGGCCCTGCAGTGTGCGACATTTGCATGGTCGTAGTGTAAATGAGAATTATCGATGTGTGATAAGACTATATTGGGACGGTGGGAGTAGGAAGATGGACAGTGATGATGGTGAAAGAAACTCTTCCTTAGGCAGGAAGTCAGTAATGTTTATAATAGATGAATCAGGAAAGAGAAATATATGAATATTGTTTGGACATGTGGAACTATGGGGAAAATAAACAGCTGAAAGTGTTAAAAGAGATCGCTTCCGGGGATCAGGACTGTAGGGCAGAGGCTGTGGTTTTCATCATATGTCTTTGATTCTATTACCTTCTTTTTTCTTTTTTTTTTTTTTTGTGGTACATGGGCCTCTCACTGTTGTGGCCTCTCCCGTTGCGGAGCACAGGCTCTGGACGCGCAGGCTCAGCGGCCATGGCTCACGGGCCCAGCCGCTCCGCGGCACGTGGGATCTTCCTGGACCCGGGCACGAACCCGTGTCCCCTGAATCGGCAGGCCGACTCTCAACCACTGCGCCACCAGGGAAGCCCAACCTTCTTTTTTCTTAATCATCATATGTATTATGTAGATCAAATCGTATTTTTAAAAGAGAAGTTCTGCAAATCATAAGACTTTGATTTCTAGACAGGAACTTTAAAGCTCATCTAGTACAGTCTCCCACCTTCAGACAGGGCAACACCCCAGCCCAGGTGGCCTATCAGAATGTCCTGCTCAGCCCCTGAAGAAATCACCAAAGGAAAAACAATGTGATTCGGACTGCTCGGTGAAAGTTGTGCTTGAAAGTGACAGAGGCTTTTGGGAAATGGTTGTTGAGTATTGAAAGATTGCTGTGCACCCTGTGAGGGGTCTCCCACTGAGGTCAAAAGGGCAATTGGAGTGGGGGCTGGGAGACCCCCTAGTCCTTCTCTTGCTCCTGCTTTGCTGTGGGATCTGAGCGTGTCATGGCCCTTTCTGGCCTCAGTTCCTGCCTCTGGACAATCAGGGCTTTGAGTTTTCCCAGAACCTTTATAGTTCTACATTCCTAGAACTAGAAATGACAGCAAATAGCTTTCTGTGCACCCAGCACAGCAGAGAAAGAGGGGGAATGGATAACAATCAAGTGAACAAATAAGATGCTTTCTGACAGTGAAAATCTTCCAAAGAAAATAAGCCAGGGGGATGGGACAGATACTGATGGGATACACAGTACCGGAAGGGCGTGGCTACTGGGTGATCAGGGCCGCTTCTCTGAGGAGGGGATGCTTGAGTTGAGACCTGGACAGCGCGAGAGAGCCAGCTGAGGGTGGAAGGGACAGGGTGCTCCCGGAAGCTCAGCTCCAAGGAACTGAGACCAGACCTGGCTGGCAGAGCGCTGAAGCCCACAAGGAAAAGGGGAGACAAAAGGGATCAGCATTCAGTATGACATTTTTGGAAGGGAAAATAAATTCCTGTGAATGGCAAAGATGAATTTGATGCCACCCTGGGTTTGGGCTTCATCCAACATCTATAGCCCAGGGAGCTGTCTGTTCTTCAGTATCTCCAGAGAGGGTCCACAGAGTCCCAGTGCAGGAGAAAACATGGGAAGGAGAGAGCACCGCTGGGAAGAGCCACGGGGATGACAGAGGCTAGTCTGTATAGGCCAGAATTATACTTCGGGGGAACTAAGGGATGTTATTAACTCAGAAAACATGACATCATCAAGGCTTGTCTACCTACCCAGTCCATACATAACAGTTGGTCCAGTACTTTATACCCTTTGCAAACCCTCTGAAGATCAAGGCTGGCACAGCACTAACAGTGTCCAGTTTATGCTTTGCAGTAAATTAAGTTTGAATTGAATTGAAAAATTAAAAGTAAAATAAATTAAATGTACTTATCCTTTGACCCAGCACCTCTACTTCTTGGAATCTGCCCCTCAGAAATACTAACACAAGCATGCAAAGAAATAAGTGCAAGGATGTTCACTGCAGTGTAGTTTGTAGTAGCAAAAAGTCTGGAAGCGCCCTAAATGGCCATCAGTGGGGAACTAGTGGAGTAGATCGTGGCATAGCCACCCAACCGAACACCAGGCAACCATTGCAAGAATGAGGTGGATCCATATGCTGGAAAAGAATGATCTCTAGAGATGCTGGAAAAGAATGATCTCTAGAGATGCTGGAAAAGAATGATCTCTAGAGATATTATCAAGTGAGAAAAGCTGGGTTGGAGGATGGGCTCTTAGCTCCACACCCCTGCCCCCCATGAGCCCCTGGACCCCTAAGCCAAGGGAAATTGGGGCTCTGGGGGACAGACACACCCACTCGCTGTCTAGGGAGGAGGTGTGGGGAAGGACAAAGAAAAAGCGCTGCAAGGTGGCCTCTCAGTGGGTTGAGCTCCACCAATCCAGAAAGTGGACACTGATGCACCCTCCAGTCAGGATCAAAGGAGTGAGTGAGGGGCGGGACCTGAGGCCAGGAGTGTTACTGTGGGGCAGCTCCCTCCACATGGAAACCTGGAGAGTGTGGAGTAAGTGTTCCCACCTAACAAATATTTCTGGAAAAACGCACAGGAAACTGGGAAGAGTGGGTCACTAAAGGAAAGGAACTTGAAGAGTGAGTCAGGGATAGTGATGAAGGGGAACTTCTTTCGGTATAGAGATGCAAGGGTAGAGGATCATTTTTAGTCTCTTAAAAGTTCATGGGGGGGCTTCCCTGGTGGCGCAGTGGTTGAGAGTCCGCCTGCTGATGCAGGGGACGCAGGTTCGTGCCCCGGTCCGGGAAGATCCCACATGCCGCGGAGCGGCTGGGCCCGTGAGCCATGGCCACTGAGCCTGCGCGTCGAGACCCTGTGCTCCGCAACCGGAGAGACCACAACAGTGAGGGGCCCACATACCTCAAAAACAAAACAAACAAAAAAAAAAGTTCATGGGGTCTTCTCTATTTGTGAATAATTGACTCCAAACCCTGTTGTGAGGTTACGAGCAATGCCTTAGGTCTGAAAGTTCTGTCGCTGATTTACCGCATTTTGTTTTTCACTGGGGATCTGAATTCCAGACACCAACATGGGAGAGTACTGAGTAGGTGACATGTCTGTTTTCCCTAATTTTCCTGGACTCCTAGTGGTTCAAATCAAGCCATAGCCACCCTTGTATGCCTCTAGACTTTTCTCTTACACTGAGCTCAAGACCTTACTTGACCTCTCGTAAAAGCTTACTCTTTTCTCTCCAGGGGTTTATTTCTAATGTCTGGAATTCCAACTGGAATCACTCCCAGGTGTGAAAGCAGTGTTTCATTCCAGCAGAATTCCAGCAGAGTTCCAACTGGAATCACAGACACTAGGCATCTGAGAACCACCGTCAGGATTTTTGCTGACATTGAAGACCACCTGCCCTTTTATTTACATAATATTTTTCTTAAATGACTTTTAAAACTTCAATAAAGTTGTTTTAAAAGGGGACTTTCTATCACTACTGTAAATGTTATTACTTCTTATAAAAAGAAAGAACCTCAAAAAGAAATATAATAAAATCTAAACAGCGTTGTTAAATTCTGGCTATGCACTGTGACCCATCCAGAGTTCTGCTTTTTCTTTTGGCTTGAAAGAAAATTGCTAAGTGTTAGAGACAGTCTAGCACCCCAGGGTCTTTTTCCTTGATGGACTTGGAAGGATTAGAATGGGGGCTTTCTTACTACGTGGTTCACTGTTCAGTGGTTCACTGTTATTTAATGCCATATCAACGCACCATCCAAAATCATGCATTATAACATTTGAATTCCACACTTTAGGAAGGAGTTAGTTAAAGCCTTTCTTTCCTTTTCTAGAAAGTTTTAGTTATGTGTCCTTACGAATCTGTGTCATCTGAGCTGGACAATACGTAAAGCTATTATCACCCTGTAGTTATTGGCACTGCCTGTGATGCTGGCACTTCGGCATTCCAGCTGATATTAAAGTAACGTGGCATTCAGTGTGGTAATGCACCTTTTATTTGTGAGGGTCAGAAACACATCTATTTGGAGGCAGCATGGCATGGCAGCTAAGAATGATGCAGGCCTAAACAAAGGGGAATTTGTCCTTTTTAAAAGAATTGGGAGAATCTGTGAGCTGATTCACTGGGTTCTTCCAAATGATGCGCAGAATTGCGGCTGGGACCGCCCAGGCTGAGTCACTCTGAGGCCACATGGCTCCTGGCTCATTGTTAATGAGTCCTGCGAGGGGCCCCTGTGTGAGCTCACGAGCCTTGTTCAGTCTCACGAGGGAATAATGCGTCCCACGAGTAGGAGTGAGCCTGGTCAGAGAAAGGGTGGAGGGTTTTGTGCAGTGCAGCTCTCTAAGTGGGAGAGTTGGTATCAGAAAAAGGCTATTTTATTCTTTTTAAAAAAAATTTATTGAAGTATAGTTGATTTACAGTGCTGCGTGAATTTCTGCTGTTACAGCAAAGTGATTCAGTTATACGTACATATATATATGTTCTTTTTCATTTTCTTTTCCATTATGGTTTATCACAGGACATTGAATATAGTTCCCTGTGCTATACAGCAGGACCTTGTTGTTTATCCATTCTATACATAATAGTTTGCATCTGCTAATCCCGTACTCCCAGTCCTACCGTTCCCCACCACGCCCCTTGGCAACCACAAGTCTGTTCTCTATATCTGTGAGTCTGTTTCTGTTTCGTAGATATGTTCATTTGTGTCGTATTTTGGATTCCACATATAAGTGGTATCATATGGTATTTGTCCAAAAAGTCGATTTTAAATTATTCTATTTCAGAAATACCAGTGGATGCTCCAACTATTGGGGTGACATTTTGATGAGAGATTAGATCTTTACATCATCTCAAAATATCTCCCTACATGTGCTGAACCTTGAAAACACTGCTGAATAAAAGAAGGCAGACACAAAAGGACAAATCTTGTGTCATTCCGTTTCTATGAAATGTCCAGAATACGCAAATCCATAGAAGGAAGGCAGATTAGTGGTTGCCAGGGGCCAGTGGAGGGAGGAATGGGGAGTGTCTGCTTAATGAGTACAAGGTTTCCTTTCAAGGTGAGGAAGCGTTCTGGAACTAGATAGTGGTGATGGATGTACAACATTGTGAATGTACTAATTGTCATTAATAGTACATTTTAAAATTATGTGCATTTTATCACACTAAAAAATACCTCCCCAGAGATTACTTTTTAATTACAAAGGAAAAATGCACAATGGAGAAATCTGGTGAACCTTAACCCCTTAATCAAAGTTAACATCACCAATAATGGACAACCTGACATCCTATGCCCCCTGGTGGGACACACTAAGGACACATGAGTATGGAGTATTCTTGCCAAGAAAGCATACCCTGAATCTAATCGTTAGGAAGCATTAAACAAATGGAGGGACTTTCTACAAAATAAATGGTCAGTACTCTTACATAATACCAATGCCAGGAAAGGCCAAGAAAGGCTAAGGAACCATTCTAGATTAGATTAGATTAGAATCTAATATGATGTGATAACAAAATGCAATGCATTATCTTGGATTTGTCCTGGACCAAAAACATAGCTAAGGCCGTTACTGAGATTATTGGAGAAATTTGAATATGGACTGTAGGTGAGATAAAATATTGTAAAATGTGAAATTTTTGTGATTATCATGCTGTGGTTACGTATGGGAATGTCCTTGTTTTTCAGAGATGCACACAGAAATATTTAGACGTAAATTATGGCTGAGGCAACTTACTCTCAAATGGTTCAGAAAAAATGTGTGTGGGGGGAGGAGTATTTGGAGGGAGAGAAAGAGACTGTTAACAAATAAAATCAATCCACTTAAAACTGGTGCTATAATGTTATCATAAATAGTGAAAACAAGGTCTGATTTGGTTTTTAAAAGTGAAACTAAAACTTAATTTTATGTTACACAAAATTATAGTAATAGTAACTGGTCACAAATTATTGGAATGAAAGAAGAATGAATCAAGTATTGATTTGGGGAGTTAGTAGCATTCACTCGTCCAACAGGATTTGTTGATGTGACTTTTGTTTTTTTCTTTTTTTGCGGTACGCGGGCCTCTCACTGCTGTGGCCTCTCCCGTTGCGGAGCACAGGCTCCGGACGCGCAGGCTCAGCGGCCATGGCTCACGGGCCCAGCCGCTCCGCGGCATGTGGGATCTTCCCGGACCCGGGCACGAACCCGTGTCCCCTGCATCGGCAGGTGGACTCTCAACCACTGCGCCACCAGGGAAGCCCCTGATGTGACATTTTTGCTTGACGTTTGCGTGTCGTTTGACCAAGACGATGGTCATTTTTGCAAAAATGTTCAAAGACTTCATCAGTTTTCCCAAGTGTCGCTGTTTATCCTTCGATATTCAAAGCATTCTTTTGAATGCTTGCTTTCTTTGCTTTCTTCCTCTTCTTCTCCTCCTCCTTCTTCTTCCACTCCTCCTTCTCCTTTTTCTTCTTCTTCTACATCATTCAAGTTTATTTTTTTCCTCTTTTATTGTTAACTAGTTCAGCTTGGACAAGTCTTCATGTGTTAACCCCTTCGGTGCCTTTTGACCGGTTCTTCAGTGTCACTTTCATCAACCTGATATAACCCTAGTTCTTTTGCAAGATTTCCAATGTCACTTTGTTATCGCTTTCTGTTTTCTATGATTAAGACTGTCCAACCATAGTAAAAAAAAGTTTACCCTGGAATCTCAGTGGTTTAACCTCCAAAGGCTTATTTCCCAATCACAATATCTGTCCAAAGTGTGAGGCTTCAACATATCACGGCTCCACCATCCCAACTACTCCATCAAGGAGACGGAGCATGGAGAACTCACACCTGCTCTTCAGCCCGGAACTGCTTCAGCCTGGAAATGACATAAGCCAATGTTGCTTACAGCCCATTGGCCAGAATTAGTCACAAGGCTCCGACCTAACTGCAGGCGAGGCTGAGAAATGCAGTCTTTTCATGTGCAGAGAGAGGAAAATGAAACTGCGGCTGTCGGCCACACATTGTGTTTGCCTTTTGTGGTTGGATGTTATTCAGATGGGGTTAGATATTGAGGGGTGTTTGAGTGGGGATTAATTTTTAATTGAAGTATAGTTGATTTACAGCGTTGCGCTAGTTTCTAGTGTACAGCAAAGTGATTCAGTTTTATATATATATATATACACACATATACATATATTTTCTTTTTCATATTCTTTTCCACTATGGTTTATTACAGGATAATGAATGTAGTTCCCTGTGCTATACCTTGTTGTTTATCTATTTTATATATAGTAGCTTGTATCTGCTAATCTCAAACTCCTAATTTATCCCTCCCCCACCCTCTTTCCCCTTTGGTAACCATAAGTTTGTTTTCTGTGTCTGTGAGTCTTTCTGTTTTGTAAATAAATTCATTTGTATCATATTTTAGATTCCACATTGATATCATATGATATTTGTCTTTGACTTACCTCACTCAGTATGATAATCTCTAGGTCCATCCATGTTGCTGCAAATGGCAGTATTTCATTCTTTTTTATGGCTGAGTAGTATTCCATTATGTATACATATATACCACAACTTCTTTATGTGTTCATCTGTCAATGGACATTTAGGTTGATTCTATGTCTTGGCTGTTGTGAATAGTGCTGCTATGAACATTGGGGTGCATGTATCTTTTCAAATTATACTTTTCTGTGGATATATGCCCAGGGCTGGGATTGCTGGGTCATATGGCAATTCCATTTTTAGTTTTTTCAGGAACCTCCATACTGTTTTCCATAGTGGCTGCACCAACTTACACTGGGATTAATTTTATAAATGGTCAGCTCATTAGGAAATATTTGATCACTTTTGCTTTGTTACGCAGCAGGGCAGCGGGGACTGTGATAATGAATACTCAGACAGTGAGCTTACTCTGGTGCTGTGAAATCCCCATGGCATTGCCTGGTGGGTGTGGGATCTGGAACAGCATTTTAGCACACACAGAGCTACTCTTTCCTGCCCTGGTGCCCGCGGTGTGCTGCTTCGAAGAATTGCAGTGCTTTTCTAAATTAGGGATTTTAATTGGTCCTCACCCCTCCTCCTCCACAAGGAATATCTGGTGTCCGGATGCAACAGAGAAGAGCTTCTCCTGCCAGACTTTGTCCAGTAAAGTCTCTAGGCAAAGGAAAGATGGGAAGAGCTGTTTAAGATTTTCTAAAACCCCATGAAAAGTTGCTTATTTTTCATTTTCCTAGTGCTTTGTCACTGACAAATTTGAATTTCTTTCACCCTCTTTAGCACATCTCCTCTGGGCTTTAAACGCTACTACTCCGTGCGCCACCGTGCCCCGTGAAAATGTTGGTGCTTCTGGCTTTCATCATCGTCTTCCACATCACGTCTGCGGCGTTGCTCTTCATTGCCACCATCGACAATGTAAGTTCCCTTTCCTTTTGACCGTCCCAGAACCTCTGGATCCTAAAGTCAGTAGAAGTAGGATTGAGAACATCCCCAAGGTGATTATAATTTGGAGTCATCCTCCCTACCAAGCACACCCATCTCCTCAGCCTGGGCCCGAGGACTCTTGGCCTAAGTGTGGTGGTTCGAAGCATCACATGTGTCTGGACGGGCAGGGACCTTGGTCCTCTCATCCCTGAGTCCCCCACAGAGCCTGGCAAGATGCCTTGGCTGTAGGAAGCCCTTTGAGGATGTGGCTTAAATTCAGCTCTCTGCAGGTCATTTTCTTAACCGTGGCACGGTTGTCATTTTGGGCTGGATCATTCTTTTTGTGGACGTTTAGCACATCGTAGGATGTTTAGCAGCATCCTTGGTCTCTGCCCACGTGATGCCAGCAGCACTCTAGCCCCTAGTTGTGATGCCCAAAAATGTCTTCAGATATTGCCAAGTGTCCCGTGGGAGGCAAAATCACCCTTGGTTGAGGACCATTGCCCTAGATCTCCCAGATGACCTATCCCAGGTGATCTTTGCCCCCTCCTGTCTCTGACATCTCCTTACTGACAGGATCCCTTGTTGCCAGCCCACCTGGCCATGCCCTTCCCGGCAGAGCTCATGCTTGGAACTTTCCCCATTCTGCCCATGAGCCCATGACAAATTTCGTTCTTTCCTTGAGTGTCCAGCTCACAGCCGTATAGCATTTGATAAATAACCTATGGGCATAGATTAACATCCCTCCTGGCAGGAAATGAAGCGTTTTACCAGAGATGCCCTATGGCCCACACCCTGATCCAAAGGCCTGGCTTCAATCCTGATAGTTTCAGACTGTGGAGACATTTAGAGTCAGAAAGTCTGCTCAGAAAGCCAAAAAGTGCACCTACAAGCAACCATCCAGTCTGGCTGCATATAGACTCCTGTCAATTAATCATCAAAATAACAGCAACACAGACCAGGACAACACCTGTCACTTAGGGAGTACTAACTCTGGCAGCGCGTATGCTCAGCCCTTTTATGTGCATCATCTCATCTAATCCTCCCTTCAGGTCTACAAGATAGGTCCTCTCCTGGCACTATTTTATGATGAGGAAACTGGGCCTCAGGGCATTTAGGGAGCCTGCTGGAGTTGACATGGCAGGAAAGTGGCAGAGCTGGGATTTGAAGCGTTCCAGAGGCTCCTGGCTCTACATCCTGTAAGGATCCTGTAAGGAGTGCAGTGATCGGGTCTGGGTTCCTGGAGGTTCTGGAAGAGCTGTCGTGAGTGGCCAGGGCAGGGACCACACTGATGCTGTGAGTTAAAGTCCTGGGAACCTACCGTTATCCAAAGGACCCACTCTCTGTGAACTAAGTGGTTGTGAATGTTCTTTTAGAATCTTTTTCTATTGCTTTCATCTAGTCCCTTGGGATCCTGAAAAGGTCCCAGACATAGTGAAAGGGATAGATTAACATTAAGGGCAGAAGAGCCATCAGCCACAGCAACAGCTAATCCTGTGGTGTTTCTGTTACCATGGCCCTTACTGAGAAGACACAGGTGGGCATTTTTGCCAGTCAGTGAGTCATGCGGTGAGTTAGGAATCGCGCTTGGCACTATCCTTAGGCGCGTAGTGGGAGCTCCGCGACCGACTGTTGCCTGGATGGGGGTGGGGGCAGGAGATTCCAGTCTTCGGGTGGACGGAAAGCAGAAGGAGGCCCATCTGGGGACAAAGAGCAGCAGGAGCACAGAGAGAAACACAAGCATTTGGATGGAAAGCAGGAGAGCCTTTTGTCTGATTATTTCATCTGTAACAGGCTCTCCCCGCTAGATCTCATCCTTTCCCTCCTCCCCTCCGGCATCGCCCCTGCAGTTCTGTTGGAATTCACCACCGGCTGCTCTTATCACCACCAGCCGAGCCCCACCTCCTCACCCACGTCCTGGGAGGGCCTGTACCTTCCCTTTCAGCAGACTGGTGGAGTGGGCATCACCTGGGAGCCTGTTAGAAATGCAGACTCTCAGGGCCCGCCCCAGACCCCTTGAGCCAGAATCCGCATTCTAACCAGATCCCCAGGTGACCTGCGTGCACACCGCAGGTTGAGAAGCACCGGTCCCGAATTCTCATCTACTCCTGTGCCTTACCTGATTAGGGGCCCGTGTTTTCATAACGAACGAACAGCCTTTCCCTGTGTTTCCATTTCGTGTTACAGGCCTGGTGGGTAGGAGAGGAGTTTTTTGCAGATATCTGGAGAGTATGCGTCAACAACACGAATTGTACAGAAATCGATGACTCCATTCAAGGTGGGTGTGAAGCTGCTGGGAAAGCACTGAGTGACAAAAGATCCCTCGGGAGAAAGGCTTCCCTGTTGTCTGACTCCTCACCCCTCCTTCATCACAGCCTGTGCAGAGAGGGGCCTGGCTGCTGCTCAGGGCATGCTGAGCAGGGGTCAGCATAAGCTGGGGACAGGAGGGGGGTGGGGAAGCCAGAGGCCAGAGGGCACCAACTCCAGGAATGCTGGGCCCCACCCTTCTCTTCTCTCTTTCTTGGCCAAGTAGAGCTTCCCTCCCTCACCCCTTCTCAGCTTCCGCCCTCATCTAGAATCTTCTCCCCACACCTCTAAATAGGCTCAGAGACATCTGTGTTACTTCCCTGCATCTGAGCAGCCTAATGGGCAGAAACCTGAGAGTCGGCTCCTTTAAGAGCTGTGTGACCTTACCTTGGGCAGGTCACGTGAGTGCTCAGACTCTCAATAGCCTCAGCTGTACATGCAGGTGACAGCAGTGCCTGCCCCTGCACAGGAGCCACAGTAGACAAAAGGGCTTTGCAAATACAGAAAATCGCACCTAAAAACATGCCAACCCCTCTCCACTGTGGAGTGAATGGGTTGGTTTTCCGTTGTAGAACTGATAGAAGAGGCATTTTGGCTCCCAGTGCCTGATAAAATACTGGATGCCCAGTTAAATTTTATATCTCACATAAACAACGAATAATTTAGTATAAGTATGTCCCAAATATTACATGGGACATACTATACTAAAAAAATTGTTTTTGTTTACCTGATATTCAAATTTAACGAGCATCCTGTTTTTATGTTTTTTTTTTCCTGGAATCCTATTTAGAGAGCAAAGGACCTTGATCACTGGGTCCTAAAGTCTCGCTATTCCAGCAATAACAATGTCAACATTCATAATAAAAGCAAAAATACCAATAGAAGGCATCATTTATTGAAGGTTTACTGGGAGGCATTGGGCTAAGTCCTTTACGTAAGTGATCTCCTGTCCCTGTCTGCAGGGACTGTTGGCCCTGTTTTAAGATGGGGAAACTGAGACACAGAGAAGAAACCCAAGTTCACAAAGTCAGGAGTAAAATGATGGAGTTAGGATTCCAGTCTAGACATGACCAACTCTGAAGCCTGCATTCTAAAACACATAATGCAATCCACGCCAGCTCCCCTCTGGGTCTGTTTCTCTGCTGTGCTAACCCTTGACCCTGGAAACAGCAATTCTTCCCTGTTGGAGCCCCACCGTTGCCAGGGTGCCTGGTCAGCTGGGAGCACTGGCTGTGCTCTGAGGCAATGTTTCCAAGCTTCTGTCGTTTGCATACAACATCCCCTGTGTGCATTTCTTACCGCTTATTTTTCTTTATTTTTTTAAATTGAAAAAAAATTATTTTTGGCTGTGCCATGCAGCTTGCAGAATCTTAGTTCCCTGACCAGGGGTCGAACCTGGGCCCCCTGCAGTGGAAGCGCGGAGTCCTAACCACTGGACCACCAGGGAATTCCCTTATTTTCCTTTAAAATAACTAGCTGGCAAACTACCAGCCAGATTCAGCCCAATGAGCTAAGAATGGTTTTTATATTTTTAAAGCATTGTAAAAAAAAAACAAGCAAAAAAACCCCAAAATAAGACAATGAACAAGGGACTGTATGGCCACAAAGCCTAGAATATTTACTGTCTGGCCTTTACAGAAAAACCATGCCAACACCTGCTTTAAAACAGTTCACTTTTTCCCTACATAAATTTATTTTAAAGGGAACTTTATCTGCCTATTGTGATACACTGGTATGACTTACCATAAAAGAAAGAAAACATTAAAAAGAAAACTACATTGAAAACCAAATGATGTTATTAAATTCTGAACAGATGCACTTGCCTTTTGATGGCTTTGAATCTGTTTCTGGTTCTTTCCTGGTTAAAAACCAAAACCACCACCAGCACCCAGATACTGGCAGGTGTTACAAAAGTGCGAAAGCACCAGGTGTAGAGCTCCTCCTCCTCCTTGGGGGTCCTTGGATGAATTTAAACACGAGCAAAGGGAACATTCCTCTCTTTAGGTGAGGTTTGGTTGTTCGGTGACCTGGTTGGGTTCCACCTACGTTCATCTCATCAGCCGACAGTGGTACATGCTGCACCCACCCCCCAGCTTTGAGAAACTCCGCTCTAAAAAAAATGAATCCATCTTTTTCTTTAAAGCCTTTGTCTTAGTCCATTCGGGCTGCTAAGACAATACCATAGATGGGGTGGCTTGAACAGCAGATACTTATTTCTCACAAGGTGCCAGCAGATCCAGTGTCTGGTGAGGCCTCCCTTCCTGGTTTGCACACAGCCACCTTCTTGTTGTGTCCTCACCATGCAGAGAGCAGAGAGCAAGACAAGTTATTGTGTCTCTTATAAGGGCACTCATCCCATTAATGAAGGCTCCACCCTCATGACCTAATCACCTCCCAAAGGCCCCCACCTCCTAATACCATCCCATTGGGGGTTAGGATTTCAACATATGAATTTTGGGGGGGATACAAACATTCAGTCTACAGCAGCAGCCATGTTTTCCATATTTGCCCCATCACCTGGGGTACTTGCTAAAAATACAGATTCCTGGTGCCCATCCCAGAACGACTGTATCATAATCTCAGAGGAAGAGGCCCAGGAATCTATTTTAAGAAGCCCCTAGGTGATTCCCGGGATCGGGCAAAGTTGGGAAGCTCTGCTCTAAGCCAGAGGGTCACAACCTTGGCCCCACGCTGGAATTCCCTGGGGGACTTTACATGCCCTGCCCCACTTCTTGTCTGATCCCAACACCAGAGATTCTGATTTATTTTACCTCAGGGTAGCCTGCAGGATTTTTATTTTTAATGGAGCTATAATTTACAAACAAGGAAATGCACACTTCTTAAGGGCTCAGTTCAAAGTTTTGACAATTATATACATATACCCATGTAACTATTGTCCAAAGCAAGATAGAGAACATTCCCATCACCTCAGAAAGTTTCCTTGAGCCCTTTTCCACTCACTTCCCACCACCCCCTGCCCCAAGGAGCAGGGTTTCTGACTTCTGTCACCATGGTTCTCTCTCTCCTGCTCTTGGGCTTCATATGAAATCATATGGTGTGTATGTGTGGGGGTGGGGGGGTGGGGCTCTGGTTTCTGTTCTCACCGTAGGGAATGGGGAGGGGGCTAGATGCTCTCTGAGAGATCCAGTGGACCAGGATCCATTGCTGTAAATGTTGGATTAAGTACTTACAAATCATGCTTCCCTCCAGTCAGTTTCAGGTAAAATTGAAAAAAAAAAAAAAAAAAAGAGGATTTGTCCTTAGGTTTTCCTCTGCGGCTTTGGGCACTGTTCCCTCACCTGTCTTAGCTGCATCCTGGTGATAACATCCAGCCCTTACACAGGTCTCCCTTTTTGCTAGCACCGCCCGAAATCCTTACATAGTTGAGTTCATTCCATGTTCCCCCACTGATGAGGTGGGAGCTATTACTATCCCCATTTTACAGGTGAGGAAACTGAGACCCACACAGGTGGCTCCAGTCCCTGCACTTGACCCCTTCATAGCCTCACCTGTGTCCTTCCCACACGCAGTGCCCTCCACCCAAGACCAGCTCCTTTATTCGCTGAAAATTCCCGGTGCTGAGCCCCAAGCTCTCATGCCCCACTCACTAAGTCTAATCTGAAAAAACCCTCACTTTCCCTTTTCCTAAATAACAATCACAAGGCTCACCCTCTTAGAGGGTATTTTGTGTCCACACAACACTTCCAGAAGGTCCCTCAGCCCTGTGAGCCCTGTATCTCCAAGAATCCCTTTGGAGGTCTTTATACGGTGCAGACCCCCAATCCTGACGCAACCCATCCCATTCCAGCCTCTTGATCCAGAATCTGCCAGGTTGGAACCTGAGGATTTGTACTTTAAATAAAAAACCTGACCATGAGCCAGGCACTCGGGGGCAACACCCAAACCAGGAAGACTGCAGAGTGGGTGGTTCTTGCTCCATTTTCCAGATAAGGTTGTTGGAGATCATCTGGTCAATTGCACAAAGGGACACTGGAGGGAGGGGGTGTCAGGAAGACTCCTTGGCTGCCCTTGTGCTCATTCTGTGCAGATGAAAGCCTGGTGCCCTTTTGCTTCCCATCATCCCTGCTCTGGAGCTGTCACTGTGCACCCCAGGGGCCCGGGTGGTCTGTGGTCCTCAGTCATGAGCTCTTGCCCCTTCCCCACAGAATTCTCCACGGTGCAGGCGGTCCAGGCCACCATGATCCTGTCCACCATTCTCTGCTGCATTGCCTTTCTGATCTTCGTGCTCCAGCTCTTCCGCCTCAAGCAGGGAGAGAGATTTGTTTTAACCTCCATCATCCAGCTCATGTCATGTAAGTAAAACGATGGACTTCTGGAGTAAACACTCTCTTCCCAGCCAGTCATGAGTAGAAGCTGGGAGGAGTGTGGCAGGTGAGGGCTTGGAAAGGAGAGGTTGGCAGCTGTGCCCTGGTGGGATGTTTTATACTTCAGACTTCAGATTTAGTTAGGGGGTCAAGAAAGGCGTCCTGAAGACACGAAGCCTGAGCTGGGATCTCTAGGGTAAGTAGGAGTTGCTGTCTTGGTACAGAGGAGAGAAGCATAGGTCCCCCACGGAAAATCTGGATACTTAACCTCATCCTACCAC
This sequence comes from Delphinapterus leucas, assembly GCF_059928025.1. Classification (NCBI taxonomy): domain Eukaryota; kingdom Metazoa; phylum Chordata; class Mammalia; order Artiodactyla; family Monodontidae; genus Delphinapterus; species Delphinapterus leucas. Next base: position 29,558,952 of record NC_143143.1, read on the forward strand.
TAATATCTGTGAGTGTTGCTGATTCAGTGAGGATGCTTTTGGCTGCAAGTAAGAGAAAAATCCAATTAGCAATGACTTCGGCCACAAAAACCTTTACTTTTTTTTATATAACAAATCGCTTAAAGGTGGAAGGTGTCAGAGTTGGTTTGGCAGCTCAGCAGCATCGTCAAGAAGCCCCACTCCTTCCATCCTTCCATGCTGTCATCTTCAGAGTGTCAGTGATGACCTCATGACCCCCAAAAGGCTGCTGCAGCTCCAGACATTCATCCTGGCCTAGCAGTTTCTAAAACAGTAAGCAAGGGAAAATACAGCAACAAAAAAAATGCTTTCTCCTCCCACATCTCCCTCTTTTCAGGGTATTATATTTTTCACGGAAGGATTTTCTGTGGCCAGAACTGGGACACATGGAACCATAAACTATAGCAAGTAAACAGGAACAGGACTGCCAGGAGGGGTTGGCAGACTATGGCCCATGGGCCAAATCTGGCCCACTGCCTGTTTTTGCAAATAAAATGTTATTGGAACACAGCCCCGCCTACTCATTTATGTATCATCCATAGCTGCTTTCATGCTGCGACAGCAGAGTTGAGTAGCTGCAACAGAGACCGTACGTGGCCTGCGAAGCAGACTACTTCCTGCCTGGCTGACCGATGGCTTGGACCAATTATGACCCTTTGGGCTGGGTAGCTGGCTGCCCAAACAACATTGAGTTCAGCTAGCAAGAATGGGAAGCAACATGGCTACAGGGTAGGCAGCAATATTCTGCTCCAAAATATTAGTTGTAATCTTTCCAAGAGACTAAAATAAATACCTACTAATAACAAAAACTGAAGTTTGTCTTCAGCTCTGACCATAGTCCCCTCAGGTCCCTGGTGCATGCTGTGGTCTGTGATTTATTTGGACCCTGGCTTTCTTCCGACAGGCCTGTGTGTCATGATTGCAGCTTCCATTTATACAGACCGGCGCGAAGACATTCACAAGAACAACTCAAGACTGTACGCCCTGACCTCGGACGGCAGCTACGGCTACTCCTTCATCCTGGCCTGGGTGGCATTTGCCTTCACCTTCATCAGTGGCCTCATGTACCTGATACTGAGGAAGCGCAAATAGAGCCCAGGAGCTGGGTCGCTTTCGCTGCAGTACAGAATCCACGTTCAGATAACCGTTTTGTATATAATCAATTTTTTTTTGTGGTTTTTCTAGCAAACACATTGTTTCCTTTAAAAGCCAAAAGAAGAGAAGAATTTTTGCATTCTTGAGATCAGAGAATAGACTGTGAAGGCTGGAATTCAGAACTCCTGCCCATCCGAAAGACTCGACACAACAAAGCCAAAAATCCAGCAATGCTCAAATCCAAAAGTGTTCAGCAGGATCTTTCTTAACCATGGGGATGTAATGTGATGTGACAAGAGGCCAAGAAAGCCAGGTCTCGGGGGACATCTTCCCCTAGGTTTGGGCTACGCTGAGCCTCCCTCACCTCAGCTCTTCTTCCTGAATCTCTCTGTGTTAGTGGTAGAAGGTGGAGTGAGGGGGGTCCAGGTAAGGGAGGAAACCTCCTCAGATGTTTAGCCAGGTTCCACATGAGAAACAGGTATAGCCCCTGGTGTTCTGTCTACATCCAGACCAGAGCCCCGACCCTCCTGTAATGGGCTGGGTCCAGAAAGTGCCACCCAGATTTGCTGACAAAGTCACCTGCTTGCCTTAGGGAAGGTGAGCTTTAACCTGGATTTCAGATTTAGGCTCACCCTAATCTCAGCAGGTGACCCCTAGTAAAATGCAGGCTATCAGGGTCCCTCCCTAGACCTACAGAATCAGTCTTCAGGGATGGGGCCGGGGAACCTGCATTTCTAACAAGCTCCTTGGTGATGCTCAGGTGCCTTAAGATTGAGGACCACGGTCCCAGGGCCAGGTGAGCAGAGCTGCCTCACAAATGTTAAAGATCTCATCGTGTCGAGATAGGGAGGTGGGTCTAGACGCCACTGGAGGCCCAAACCTTGGCCTCCATCAGCTATTCATTCTTCACTGTCTCTTGCACAGCTGCTCACATCTGGACCACCCAAACTCCAGTCCCAGGCCTTGATCCCGATAGCCAGACACCCTGGGATGGGGGGCAGCCTCCTCCCTACCCGAATTCAGAAGGCCTTTTCCTTCTCTTCCTGGCCTGCCTTCAAGACTGCCTGGCCTCTACTAACCCCCATTTCTGGAGCCTCAGAGGACCATTCACCATTCCTTCGTTCATCCGTCAGCATAAATGATGGGATGCTTATGCCAGGCACAGGGGAAACCATGTCGAGACAGTCTCTCTCCTCGTGGGGCTCATTGTCTAGCAGAGGAGACAGATTAAAAACCAATTAGGAAAGTGAATTACAAAGAGCAGTGAAGGCTGCAGAGAATACAACCAAGGATTCAGAAGAGAGGCCCGAGGGTGGGCAGGAGGGAGCCTGCCCTATGCCTGCCTGTTAAAAGCATTTAGGATTTAGATCAGCCTGAATATCACCCCCCCTCAGCCCGAGCGAGGTGGCACTGATGGGGCGGTGCTGTGTGGTTACACCCGGAGAACACTTCCTTCCCTGGCGGGGCCCAGATCGCCATGGTTCTCAAACTTCAGTGGGTACAGCGTCTCTCAGGGGATGCTGCCTGCTGGGGTCTGGGTAAGTGCTGCCAGGGATTCAGAGAGTGTACTGAGGGGTAGGGCTCTGGGGAGCTGGTCCTCAGTGCTGTGAGGTGTGTGGCAATGCGGGGACCTCGGGAAGTGCCTACGGGAGAAGCTCTTTGCACCTCATTGTCTTTTCCCTTGTGTGTCATAAGCCTGCTGCTGGGAGGTGCGCCTGGGACCCATCTGCGCATGTCAGCACTGGCACCATGTAAATGACCTTCTGCTACGTGGGGCAATGGTTTGCCCTCAGTGCAATTCCAGTGGAGCTGGAGAAATGCCTGGTTTGAGTCGTTTATGGCCACCGTGGATACCTCTTTAGTGCAGGATTGGGTGTTCTCTCCATCTACCCATTCACTCATTCATTCATTCGGCTTCAACAGAATATTAAATGCTTACTGTGTTCCAAGCACTGTGCAAGGCTCTGAAAACACAGGGACAAGCAAATCCAGACATCTTGCCTGAGACAGGGCCCCTCCCACAGAGAGGCCACCAGCACAGTACAGGGGGACATGGGGCCAGAGGCAGGACAAATGGTCACTTCTTGCCTCAGTGGAAAACTGTCATTACTCCTGTTTTGGGTAGGAGTGCGGCTCACACCCCTGGAGTTGGCAGGATGCTACGTATACCTCGTGGAGGAAGGTGGTTCTAAGTGCCCCAAGCTTTCTGCTCAGGCGGCTTTTCTATAATTCCCTGGTAGTCACAATGGAAACAAACAAAACCCCTTAGAACCAGAAATCTGGAAAGCCTTATCCCCAAGCAGTGCATGAATTTCCATCCCCCAAAAACTTCAGGAGTGGGTATCTGAAATGACCCATGGAGTTTCCGGGCTGGTCTCCACTACTGTTTAGCATTCAGTGCCCACATCCATCTGTGATGCCGGGGCTTTTTGCGAAACAGGAGTGCTGCCTTTCCCCCTGTGGTGTGACGTGGCCTGGGGAGGTGGGAAAGGGGATGGCATGAGTGAGAAAATACCCAGCCTTCTTACCCGTCAGTAGGTTCAGCCCTCACTTGGTGCTTATGATCAGTTATTCACAGACAACGACAAAGTCGATTAGCTAAGGCATCCAAGAAGCGAATATCAGGACCAAATATATTACTGGTAACAACTGCATTGGAGGGAACTATAGTTTGCATATTTTAGGACATTTTTATAAAGTACTGTAATTCGTTCATTTGAGGGGCTATGGATGGAGACAGACTAACTCATTTTTGTTACTTGCATTAAAATTACTTCGGGTCTCTGTTCAAATGAGTTTGGAGAATGCTTGATTTGTTGCTCTGCGTGAATGTTGTTCATACCCGAATACAGGGAAATTGGAGACATCCCCCCACCCTGCCACACACTCTCTGCTATGGATTGTGTGCCTGTGCGTATCCCTGATCAGGCTGAAGTCATAGCATGCTCTATATTCACTGGTGATGAAGAAACCTAGACCCTCAAGCCCATACGTAAGCACACTAAACACGGTAGCTTGAATAGAAGCTGTAGCATCATTTAAAATCTGCCTGGGTGGGAATTACTAAACTTGCTAATAGTTCAAAGGTTACTTACAATACAGCAAGTTGGATAGTTTTGTATATTGGGGGGCAGTGGTGATGGGGAGATGCTAGGGAAAGGCGTAGAGGTTAAGTTTGAATCTTGGTCGGGGGACAAATGTGATTTTAGGGTAGTTAGATACTTTCTACTTAATGTGCCTTTAAAGTAGTCCATTTTCTATGTTTTGTATAATCTGAAACTGTACATTGAAAAATAAAGTTTAAAACCAAATTGCCCGGAGCAACAGACTCTAATGTTCCCAGCGGTGCCAGTATCTAGAGGAAGAAGCTGCTGTCTGGAGTGGCAAGGGGTCATTTGATTTCTCATCAAGATCATAACATGTGGCTTTTACAGTGAGCCAGGGATATCTGACAATTGGCCATAGGACAATTTCCCACTCCCTCTGCTGCTTTCATGGGCCAGCTTCCTGGACGAATGACTGGCAGTGGCACAGGAGCCAACACCTTGAAGGGCCCCATGCTTGGTTAATGATCTGCTAGCCCTGTCTTAAGACTCTTAATGATATTTGGACAAACAGCCCCACATTTGCATTTTGTGATGGTCTCCGCAAGTTATGTAGCCGGTCCTGTTCTCCAGTTTGTATCTAATAAGACTTTGGCTTTAAAGAGTTTGGTGATGATGAAAATGAGACTCTTGTAATAGCGCACTCTCCAGAAAAAAAAAAAGAGAGGAAGGAAGAAAAATTCAACCAGAGAGAGAGCTTTCATTTTAACCTAAGGAATGCCCAAAGTAGCAAAAGCTCTCTGTCTCGGGAACTCACACATTTCCTTGTCTCCACACAGGGGTTGCTGTCCATATTCTTCGTGTTTCTAGATTTTTTGTTTTTTTTCCATGTGGCAATTGGATAGTGATCACCCCAGAGCGCTCAATTTTATATTTCTTCCAGTCAGGAAATTAACCTATCATTCATTCACCAAATGTTTGTGGCGTAACATATGGTTTATCCAGGAGAATGTTCCATGTACACTCGAGAAGAAAGTGTATTCCACTGCTGTGGGATGGAATGTTCTATCAGGTCCATTTGCTCTAAAGTGTAGCTCAAATCCAATGTTTCCATATTGATTTTCTGTCTAGATGATCTATCCATTGTTGAAAGTGGGCTATGGAAGTCCCCTACTATTACTGTATTGCTGTCTAATTTCTCCCTTCACATCTGTTAATATTGGCTTTATACAGGTGCTCTGATGTTGGGTACATAAAGATTTATAATGATAAAGGGGTCAATTCATCACAAGGATTTTGTAAATATTTATTCTCCAAATATTTGTGTACAAATTATGGCATGACCACTGGGCTAGGTGTCAGGTACTTCGTGATAAACTTAGTCCCTGCTCTGATCTAGCCTATTTTAGTCCCAATTTCCCCCCCAAAAAAGTGACAAGAAAAATAGTAGTTGGTGACACATGAAAATTATATGCAATTGAAAATGTCAGTGTCCATAAAGAAGGTTTTGTTGGAACACAGGCACGCCTGTTTGTTTAGATACTGTGTATGGATGCCTTCACGCTATAGTGGCGGAGTTACCACCCAATTCACATGGTCTGCAAAGCCTTCGGTACTCTCTGGCTAGTAGAAAATGTTGCCATCCATCCCCTGGTTTAATCAGGTAAGAAGGAACTGTCTTTTTTCTAGTTGTTTTTTTAGGAACAAGAAGAGATTTCCCAGAAGCCCTTTAGCAAACTCTCCCTGGTGTCATTGGCTTGAGGATTCCAGGTTTCACGCTTAACCCAATCACTGGCAGAGGTAATTAAATTACCATGCTTAGCATTGACCTCCGAGCTGGGGGTCAGGTTCCTTCAGTGAGGGATAGACTTATGAACCACACTATTAGGAAAGAAAAGAGGGGATTGACTGTGAGCTGGGCAACCAAATGATCTGCTCAAGTCTGTCCCTTTGCTGTCTAGATCCATGCACAACTTTATAAGAAGTTTAAAAATTCTTATACATTCATGAAATGAACCAACCCCTTCCTGGGAGGTACACACCCTGAAGTCACAACCACTCCAGGGTCGCTTGGTGATGTGTTAATATCCTCTCATCAGGCCCAGTGTGTCTCCTCATGGCCCAGCAACCTATGAGTAAAAGTTGTTATATACTCCCAAAGGCACCCAGTATAGAATGGAGGAAAAGGAACAGGATTCCTACCATAAATGTTCCCCTTCGGAAAACGGATAAGCAGAATGAGCATCAATGCCCAGTGGCCCACATTTTGTGCTGGGTACCAACACCAAGAACTCCCTTCCCTGGTCGGGAGTAAGATCAGGGGTTGGTCAATGCAGGGCCCTTGGTTCCGCTCAGAGGGACGATCTCTCTAGTCCGCAGTCCTCCAGGGTTGTATCTAAGATGGGCGCTGGGGAGGAGGCCCTTCCCTCCTTCCTGTGGGCATGAAGCCTAGGGTCTCAGAAGTACCTCAGGGTTGGCTAGTCACAGGAGGTTCTCGGTTCCTTTAGCCATGGAAGGCCAAGCCAGCCAGAGCTCTTATCTGGACTTTTTTTTGGTTAAAACAACAAACATTTATTATCACACGAATTTTGACAGTCAGGAATCCAGTAGCAGTGTATTAGGGTGGTTTTGCTTTACAGTCTTATATGAATGAGGTGGACCTCATCTTTGAGCCTGAGAATTCCTGCCTCCCAGTCTTTTTTTTTTTTTAATTTATTTTATTGAAGTATAGTTGATTTACAATGTTGTGTTAATTCCTGCTGTACAGCAAATGATTTAGTTATACATAGATATACATTCCTTTTCATATTCTTTTCCATTATGATTTCTCACAGAGTATTGCATATAGCTCCATGTGCTACATGGTAGGACCTTGTTGTTTATCCATCCTACATATACTATTTGCATCTGCTAATCCCAAACTCCCAGTCCACCCCTCCCCCACCCACCCCTCTCCCTTGGTAACCACAAGTCTGTTCTCTCTTATGACTCTGTCTCTTCAAGCCCTCGATCCAAGCTATGTCCCCAGGCTGGTCCTTTGGTGAAGAATGCTTGAGGATTTGGTATATCTTTTCCTGTCATCCCATATGTCTTTGCTAAGCTTTTTGCCTCCACACCATGGATCCTTAGTCTAGAGCAGGGCTTAGCAAACTCCTGGCTTGCTAGCCAAAGCCCTGCCTTTTTTATGGCCCTCAAGCCAAGAATGCTTTTTCATTCTTTAAGAGTTATTTTTAAAAATGCAAAGAAGAATATGCAACAAAGACCTTATGTGGCCTGTAACAGTTAAAATATTTACTGCCTGGCCCTTTACAAATAAAGTTTACCAGCCCCTGCTTCAGAATTTGACTTGCTTATCCCTGCAAATCTCCAAATCATTGGATTCTCCACCAATTTAGATTGCAGGCTTCAGGCAGAAAGAGTCTCAATAAAGCCATGTTTTCTTCCATTTTTGTTGTTAAATGGACCATCTTTGACCCAAGATTGACTTTTTCTTGTAGGAACTTACTCAAGGCTCTAAGAAGCTGAACATGGCAACATCCTGATGTGTTTCTACAAGTTTTTCTGATGCTTACAACATCCATGGGTACATGGTTGGTGTAAAACAGGTGACAGTTTAAACCGGGGTTAAACCATGGACCAAGGGCCAAATCCAGCCCACCACCTGATTTTGTAAACAAAGTTTTATTGGCACACAGCCACAACCACTGATTTACATATCGTTCAAGGCTGCTTTCAAAGGCAGAGCTGAGTAGCAGCAGAAGAGACCATATGACCTAAGCGTGAAACATTTACTAGCTGGCCCTTTATAGAAAGTTTGCCAAACCTTGGTGTAAACCAAATGTTTTGCAATAGCAATGTCAGGGCCACTGCTTCCCAGCATGGGAAGCGGGTCACAGCTGCCCTCTGCTCTGCCACCTGTCTGTTGCTTGTAGCACCCACATTCTGTATAAATCAGCGTTCTTAGTTGCAAGCAACAGCGACTGGTCAATTTGAAAAGAAAAGGAATTCATTAAAAGGAAATCAGGTGCCATCCCCCCACAGAGCACAGTTTTATGAGGAAACCACTGCTGTCACCACAACATGACACCAAGTTCTTGCACCAAGAACTTGATCTTATGGAAAGCATCTGTGCTACCCCTACTTCTTTAGATTTGGAGCCGGGCATGGTGCATCTGATTGGTGAAGGCTGGTCACGTGACCATGGCTTTACTGCAAAGGAGGCCGGGAAATGATTAGCAAGCATCTTCAGTTTCTACAGTGGGAGGTAAGTTCTGCAGCCCACCGAGACTCAGGGAATGCCCCAAACGAAGGAAGGAAACTCAGATACTGGGCAAACAGAAAGGCCAATGCTTGCTAAATCCCATCAGAAGCCCAGTTCCCTACACAGCCAAGCTAGTGCTTCCCAAACGTTATTGATCCATATCCCATGCACATGCTCTTTGCTCATATGTACGTACATACTACACTATTATTCACTGAACATTTTTCCTTAAATCAACTCTTTTTATATAAATACATTTATTCAGAAGAAAACCTAAATTTATGATTTTTTGAAATTTCAGATTTCTGGAGTAAGTTGGAGATTAGCATCCGTTGTCATTAGTGACCCAGTTTAAAAATGAGATATGATTGGGCTTCCCTGGTGGCGCAGTGGTTGAGAGTCCGCCTGCCGGGAAGATCCCACATGCCGCGGAGCGGCTGGGCCCGTGAGCCATGGCCGCTGAGCCTGCGCGTCCGGAGCCTGTGCTCTGCAACGGGAGAGGCCGCAACAGTGAGAGGCCCGCGTACCGCAAAAAAAAAAAAAAAAAAAAAAAAAGAAGCAGCTGAGGTTTCTGACTCATTGCCCAGGGGGCAGGAGCTTTCATTTGCCTTTTTCTGTTCTGATGGATGCTTTTCTTGCCCCTACCCAAGGCCGTGACCCAGGACTTCTGCTACCGACCAAACCCTCCCTGGGAGGCAGCGTAAACCATAGTTCCAATCCAGCTCTGCAATTAGGAGCCAAGAGGCTTGAGTAAGCTACTTAGACTCTTTAAACCTCGTGTTCTAGTCTGCAAAACCAGGGTAATGCTTACTCCATTGGTCTCCCCTCCACCCAATGTTTGTTGAGCACCTACTATGTGCCACACATTGGGCTAGGCACCAGACAGAAGAGTCCCATGCGCTCACGGAGCTTACATTATAGTGGGGGAGAGGAGCAGACAATAGGCGAGAAAAAAGATAAATAAAATTACAAGTTGGGATATAATCTGTGAAGGAAATACTGTCATGTAAAGAGAGCAACATAAGCCATGTGGGACGGACTCATTGATGAAACGACATTTAAGCTAAGACCTGTATCAGGACGGCTGAGAGCAGCAAGGACTGGGCAGAAGGGCCAGTAAGGATACATGGCTGTAAGGATTAAATAAGGTAATGCATATACAGGATCTGGCACCATGTAGGGAACATCGTGCTTCCAGAGATACCCAAAATTCCAGTTTACAAAGCACCTTCATGTGAATTGTATCATTTAATTTGATTCTCATGACCACTCACCAAATAGGGCAGACACTGGTGTGCCCAGTTTATTGATGGGAAAGTGATGGGAAGAACAGTTAAGTAGAGCAAGGAGGCAAAGCCTTTCCCTTTGGTCTCTCGGATCCCCAAAAGTCACCTCCTTTGATTGACAGTGGATGCTTGCAAGACAGCAGCTGGTGAGTTAGCTACTGCTGGGTAACAAATAGCCACAATGCATGGTGGCATACAACAATCAGTGTTCATTGTTCACGTGTTTGGGATCAGCTGGAGTTTGGATGGGCAGCCCTGCTGACCTTGGCTGGATGTGCTCACAGGTCTGGGTGTTGGCTGATAATGCCCTTGGCTGAAGCAACTCAACCTTGTTCATATGTCTCCTGTCCTGTATCAGACTGACTCGGGTATAGTCTCATGTGATGGCAGAGACACAGGAGAGCAAGTGGAAACATAAGGCCTCTTAAGGGCTAGGCTTGCAATTAAGATACCATTACTTCTCTGCCTTCTACTGGCCAAGCAGTTTACAAATCTTACCCAGGTTCACAGGAGGGGAAATCAACTCCCTCCTTCAGTGAGAGGAACACAAGGAAGGGGATGGGGAGGTGAGGGTGGGAGCAGATTAGGGCCATTAATGTAATCTATTACTGCAGGCTTCCAATTAGGGCCATGCAATAGAGAATAGTGTATGTGTGTGTACATGTGTGTGTGAAACATTTGAAACATTTAGGGCACAGATGGAATACTTGTGAAAGTGCAGATTTTAAACCTGTTAAATCTCTAAGGGCATGACCCAGAATCTGAATTTTATAAGCCTTTCAGTTTATTCTGATGATCACAAAAGTTTGCAAACCATCATTTTAAGGGACCAGACCTATGTACAGATGGGTTTTCATTTTACATTTGGAGGTAAACACTGGAACAAGAAGTATATTATGTATGGACATGAATATGAATCTCTACTCCTCCCTCCAAAACATACGTGTCCAAAAATTATCCTGCTTCCAATGCATTTGCTTTACGGGCATCGAAAGGCCAAGTGGCCAGGGAGTGAAATAGAAGGTAATACAACCACCTCCTAGTGGAGGTGTGTGGCAACACAACAGAGCAATAAAGCACCGTAGCAAAGATTTTTTTCTTTCACATACAATTCAGCCAAATACAAGACAGCTGATAAGAGCTAATTTGAGTTATTCCTCACTGCTTTACAGTTTAATCTATTACTACCAGACATGGCTATGTAGCTATTTTCATTGAGCTCAATTTATTAATTTTCAGCTCAGTTTTAAAATTTGTACTCTTGTTTTCAGCTAGTAGAATATTACAACATTGAGAGGGATTTACAGTTTGCAGCTGGATGTCAGTGTAGAATTTACTATTCTTGCATGAGAAGAGGAATATATTTTAAGTGCAAAACCACTTTGAAGCCATTTTGAATAATTGTATTATGAAAAGTACTTGTGAACGTTTTTTCTCAAAATTTTTCCATGAAAGAGCTTCATATTATCTGTCAGGGTTTCTCGACGCTACCACAATCGATAGTTTGCAGCTGTGGGGGCCTGTCCTGTGCACTGTAGGATGTTTAGCAGCATCCTGGCCTCCACCCACTAGATGCCAACTGCACCCCTCGAGTGTGACAACCCAAAATGTCTCCAGACATTGCCAGATGTCCCCTGGGGAGGGGAGGCAAAATTGCCCCCAGCTGGGAACCTCCACTGGTAGGGCTTTATATACCAGGAAATACGGTGATTGGCAACCATGAGGAGGCCACCAGGGTCCACAGCAGGTCATGCCACTGGGAGAGGAAACAGGGAGAAGCCAGTGACAGCCCACCCCACCGTGGCCCCTGGCCCGTCTCTGAACAGCACAGGATGTGCCTGGTCCCAAAGCTTAAACTGCATATTAGCTCAATATTTGTCATCAACTAGAACAAACAGAGACCGGAGGAACCAGGAAAGACTTGCCTCTCCGTGTTTGTAGAAGGACAACAGTGTAATTTCACGGGGGACTTGGACACATGTGAGGAAAGAGAGGTATGACTTGACCTTGGCACAGGGTTCCCTTAAATAACAGCTATCTTCTTTTTTTTTTCTTTTTTGCCAGAAGGGGAAGTTAAATTGCCATGATGTGCTGCTGCCTCGTCCAGAGATGAACGCTGCTGGAGAGGAGAGCCTGGCCAGGAAAGCATCCACATCCCTAGTCTGACGCTGAGTTGGTGATGGGGAACGGGGTGTAACAAGGTGGTCGCCATGCCTCTGTCCTCTTAGTTGTGCTTAGCTTTGCATTTTCCTGAAGCCCGCTTTCTCTCTTTGTCACCCTCTGTCTCCTGGGGTCGATGGTCTTTTGTCCCGAGAAAAAGGACCCTGAAAGGTCCCCAGACGTTCTCAGAATAAGGTGTGATGTCTGGAAATATCTCACTAGGACCAATGAGACCAGCACGCCAGGGCTAACTCTTCCCGGTGAGCTGGCTGCCTGCCTTCAAACCAGGTCTCAGCATTTTCCTGCTGTATGACCTCAGGCAAGCTGCTTGATTTCTCTGTGCCTCTGCTGCCTGTAAAATGGGAACAGCTGTGACAGCAACAGCAGGGGACCTACACCCAGCGCTCAGTGGGGGCTATTCATCTTTTATTATCATCAAGTCACTGGGCCAAGCCCACCTACCAAGTAAGCGGCAGACTTGAGGATTAAAATTAGATTTTCTGACTCCAAATCTTGGGTTCTCAACCTTGCCACATGCTGAAATCACTTGGGAGGCTTCTAAAGGCTGGATCCTGCAGAGGTTGCCATCTCCTTGGTCTGGGGAGCAGCCAGGTGTGGAGATTGTTGAGGGTCTCCAGGTGATTCTAATGTGCCGCCTTATAACTCAGGTGAAGGACACTCAGGCTCAGGCAGAATCTGACCTCCCAGGGCTGGCTTATCTCACTGAGCATAATGTCCTCCAGGTTCATCCACGTTGTAGCGTGTGACAGGATTTCCTTCTTCTGCGTGCCTGAATAATATCCCATCCTATGTACATATCACATTTTCTTTCTCCACTCAATCAGCTGATACTGCTTACATGAGGTATTTAAAGTGGTCAAATTCATAGGAACAGAAAGTAGAAGGATGGTTGCCAGGGGCTTGAGGAGGGGGGATGGGGAGTTGCTGTTCAGTGGGTACAGCGTTTCAGTCCTGCAAGAGGGAAAGTTCTAGAGAGGCTGTGCAACACAGTCCTTATAAGTAACAGTATAGTTCCATACACTTAAACTTTGTTAAGAGGGTAATCTCATGCTCTGTTATGAAAAAAATAAATTTTTTTTTACCACAACTTAAAAAAAAAAGACAGGCTCAAACGGGTGGTTCAGGGAAGTGCTGAAGGCTCCAGGGTGGGCAGAGGCTGAAAACAGGGGGACTGAATCAGAAGGGCTTCCTGGATGAGGAGCCTCCAGGCTCTTCCAGGAAGAGGCGGAAAATGTGGACCCAACATGTGGGGCAGCTGCTGGAGCGGAAGGCTTTCCCAAGGGATTAATGGGAGAGATGGGCTGCTAGGAGTTCCAAGCCGGGATCTGGAGCCTTCAGTGTGAACTGCAGACAGCCAGCCTCGGAGAGTTGGAGAATTGCCTCCGCTTGTTAGCAAGGTGTGGCCTGCAGCCTCCCTGCCCCTGGCTGAGTTGACGCAGTAACCAGAGTGCTTATTTAAAGGATGGATGACTCAGCCTCCAGTTCCAGCCTCCGTCTTGCTTGGCTTGTTTTCTGGCAAAGGAGGCAGAGAGCCAGCGAGCAAAACGTGTGATTTGCCAGATTTTGCCAGCAGCTCAACTGATGTCAAATTCAGCCTAAATTTCTGTCTCCTTGTACGTGAAAAAGTCTTTATAATTTGCTGGTGGGGAAGGGGTGGGGTAGGGGGCTGATTCTTAAAGTCTAGTCCAAGGACTTGCTGCCTTGGAACTCCCTGGGGAGCATGTTGAGAATACAGATTCCTGGGTCACACCCCAAACTTGTGGAGTGGGACCCTCAAGGGGTGGGACCCTGGAATCGGCCATCTTACCGAGCTCTCCAGGTATTTGGACCAAACGATGTCGGTGGATCACAGCTAGGAGTATTTCATGGGATGCTTAACACTGAAAACCAGGCCAGACAGCCCAATTTAAGAGGTGGTCGTGGCCCATCCAACCTGAACTTCCTTTCTTCTCTGCTGGTTCTCTTCTTTGTCTCACTGAGCAGGATAAACATACCTCAGAGGTGGTTTGGAAATGCAGTGACCTGCAGTCCAATCAAAAATGATAAATTTTAAAAAGAAAGGAAATCTCACTTCATGGTCTACAGGTTTTCAAAATACCTGCGAATCATGTTGACACGGATTGCTTTCTTTCTGGTCACCTAATATGCAGTTCCCCTTGCTCTGGTAGCAACACCCCAAATTCCTTTTGGAATCCTCTCTCCCTCCCAGTGGGTGGGCAGGTCGATCCATCAGGGTGTCTGTTGGCACGTGACCCAAGCCAAGTCAATCAACATTTCTCTCCTAGGCTTGTGAGGGTGGAAAACCCAGCCCTCAAGCAGCTGCATCTTATTCTCTCCATTAGCTCCTGTTCCTTTGATTATTCTCTGTGCTCCTTTCTGAGCCTTCTTTAGCCTACAGCACAATTCTGTGGGCTACCCCAGGCCCCTCCCATAAACCCCTCTGCTGCTGAAATTCTGGTCCGCTAGACAACTCTGGGAACTAAGGTTCTCTCTCTTTTTTTTAAAACAGATGCTAATATTTTGCCTTCTTTTCTTTTTAAATTATTTTTGGCTGCATTGAGTCTTTGTTGCTGTGCACGGGCTTTCTCTAGTTGCAGCGAGCGGGGGCTACTCCTCGTTGTGGTGCGCAGGCTTCTCATTGCGGTGGTTTCTCTTGTTGCGGAGCACGGGCTCTAGGCGCGCGGGCTTCAGTAGTTGTGGCACGTGGGCTCAGTAGTTGTGGCTTGCGGGCTCTAGAGCGCAGGCTCAGTGGTTGTGGCTCACGGGCTTAGTTGCTCCGCGGCATGTGGGATCTTCCCAGACCAGGGCTCGAACCCACGTCCCCTGCATTGGCAGGTGGATTCTTAACCACTGCGCCACCAGGGAAGTCCCAGGCTCTCTCTTAATCTATGTCCGCATGCTGCTGCAGAGTTCTGGAAAGCTTTGTCCTGTTTTGACTTGTCATGGGGAGAGGGGAGGAGTGGAGATGGGGCGGTAATGTGAGTCGTTTTTATGCTATACATTTTGCCACTTTCAATCCAGTCCCTCAGAAAAGCTTTACATTTTCATCACAGACAACTAAGGGTAAGTTGCTTCCAGAGCCTCATTGAGATCTGAGTCTTTTTTGACTTGCATTGGATTTTCAGCTTAAACTAACTGCCTCTAATCTACATCAATTCCAATTTGATGAAATGAAGTGAGGATGATAAAATCCACCTGCAAGGGCTTTTGTTTCTAAATGGAACTGAAGCTCTGGAACGGAGAACACAGTCAAGGAAGAGCTTCTGACTCTAAGTTTAGAGAAGCAATTCCAGTTAAAAATTTTGACTCAAGACTCAAAATCAACTGAGAATCAATGTGGAGGTCTGGGAAGAAAGGACTGTGCTGTACCTAAATATTAGCCAAAGTCTTGCTACACTGGCACCATATTTCAAATATGTTGTTTGGTAGTTTTGTGACAATCGATTGTTTTCAACACCAAACATGACAAAAAGCAGGTTTATTTTCAGTTTCAGAAAGGTGGAGAAGGGGCATTACCGCCACCTGGTGGCCAATTTTCCAAACTGTTCGTTCAGGTCTTGTAGGGATGAAATTTGTGATGTTGAAGGCCGGCAGTAAACCGCAAACATTCCAAAGCCTCAACATTTGGCTACTGACCTGCATATTATACATTTCTATATTCAATTACAATCCCAATCATAAACCAAAACAATTTGGTTTGGTCTGGTCAGATTAAATTTCCCTTTTTTTTTTTTCTTTTTTTCAAATCGGATATTCCCAAAGAAGAGAAATCGTTACAGTGATTCCTTTTGTGGTCATTCTACATTTCCTTCTGCCATGTTATTTTTTTCCCGGAGGAAGAAGGGTATGCACATTTATTCTGGCTTCCTTAGTGGCATCGGGACAGAATAACTGGACCTTGGGGTCTGGGGCTGGTATGTGCATTGATGTTTCCCTGGAAAGGATTTGTTCTTCAGTTCCCCTTCCTCTGGACATCACTTCCACAAACCCAGTCCCAGCTGCTGTCGTGTCACCCTGACCATTGTGATGGACTTGTAATTTGTCATCCTGGTTCCCCCCTACCCATCGCCCCCACCCCAGCCCCCAGCCCATTTTCTATGTGGCAGCCAGAGTGACCACAGCCTCCACTCTGGTCCTGTCATCCATCGGGCCTGAAGACTTCAATGGCTCTCTGTTACTCCCAAGATGATGACCAAACTTCTTAACATGGACAACAGTCTCTAGCAGTGTCCCAGGTGCTGTTGTTGCCTCATAAACAAACCCCAAACTTAGTGGCTTAAAATAACTTTTTTTTTTTTTTTTTTTTTGAGGTACGTGGGCCTCTCACTGTTGTGGCCTCTGCCGTTGCGGAGCACAGGCTCCGGACGCGCAGGCTCAGCGGCCATGGCTCATGGGCCCAGCCGCTCCGCGGCATGTGGGATCTTCCCGGACCGGGGCACGAACCCATGTCCCCTGCATCGGCAGGCGGACTCTCAACCACTGTGCCACCAGGGAAGCCCAAGATAACTTATTTTGCCCACAGTTTTGTGGGTCCAGATCTGGATAGGACTCAGTTGGGCTATTCGTCTGCTCCACGTGGCTTCAGCTGGGGCATTTGCAATCCAGGATCTGCTCCAAAGATGGTTTCTTCACTCATGGGTCTGCCATCTCAGTGCTCCCTGGCCTGTCTCTTTCTTTCTCCCTCTCTCCATGTGGCATCTTGTCCTCCACGGTCTCATGGCCTGGGCTTCCCACAGCCTGGTAATCTCAGGGTGGTTGCACTTCTTATGTGGTGGCTGGTGTCCAAGAGGCAGGAAGTAGAAGCCGCCTGGCTGGCTCCCAGAGCTGGCCCAGCATTGCTTTCATTGTATTCTATTGGTCAAAGCAATCATAGATCTCCCCAGAGTCAAGGAGGTGGAGAGAGAGACTCCACCTCCAGGCAGGGGAGAGAGGCAAGTGGCCTGGGAGGTACTAGGAGGTCTAGCCTCCTCCCGCAGGTCCCAAACCAGACTGTCCAGAGCCACCTGCCTCTTGCAAATGTCCTTCCCTGTGCACTTAACCTGGTGAGTTCTACCCATTCTGCAGATTCCAGCTAAATCAGGATTTCTAGAGGGTAGTCTCACCTGACCCTATGTGGACTCTAAGAGTCCATGATCCATTGTTTTGTCCCCCCACTGCTTATTTTGAAAATTTTCAACCTGCAGAAGTGTTGCAAGAATAACATTACTTAGATTCACTGACTATGAACATTTTTGTCACATTTGCTTTTATCTTTCTCTTTGTATGTGTGTGTGTGTATAAATATTTTATGAGCCATTTGTGTGTCAGCTGCAGACATCAAGGCACTTTGCCTCCAAGGACGTTGGCAGTATCTCCTAAGAACAAGACTGTCCTCCCACGTAAGCCCAATACGATGATCACTTTCAGGTGATTTAACACTATTATCCATAGTCAGAGTTCACCAAGGTCCAAATAATATCCTCTAAATCCAGGATCCACTGTGGGTCATGCATTGCATTTCATTGTCCTGTGGGATCGCCTCTTACACCCAAATCCTTTTCCTTCAGAGGACTTTCCCCATGTGCGTTAAGCTCCTTGGTCAGGCACAAGCCCTTCCCCCAGGCATTCTCATGCCTTTCTCCTTATCATCCCTCAGCTTAAGTGCTTCCTCTTCCAGGAAGTTCTTCTTGACCAGCCTGTCTCACATAACCTCACTGCCCCCATCATGCCCCACCATATCTCCCTCCTTATTTTCATATGGACAACATCACATTGCTCTCTGAAAATCTCATGTGTGTACTTTCCATTTGTCTCCTGTGTCCCCCACTAGGTCAGCTCCAAGAGGGCAGGGACAGTGATAAGTCTTGTTCTCCATGTTAGCACCTGGCACGGTGTCTGGAATCTGGTAGATCCCTTGATGAATGAACACATGAATATTTCACTGTGAAATTTTAACCAATGGGTGAAAATAGAGTTTTGGGTTGCCAGGGCTGATGTCTTTACCAAACTTTTACCTTGTCGTAAACCTCTTAACACAGCTGCTAAGAATTTCTCCTGTGTCTTGGGCTACAATCCAGCCTACCTAAGCTTGGCCTCTGTTTCGCTCAGACGAATAACCCCTGCCCACAAATTTACGAAATTGCATTTATACAGAGCCTATGTGGCCTGAAACAGGGCCCTCAATCCTACTACTTAAACTACCCCAAATATCTCTGCTTGCTGCACATGGGTCCCAGTCTGTGAGCAAGACATGGGTGAGTATCCCCAGGCTAAGGGATAATATTTTTTCATGGAGAGAGAAGTGGTAGATAAGCACAATTAGCTCAAAAGGAACTGACCTCAAGCTGTGGAGGTGATGGGGGTAATTTGTGGGTAGTTCACACTCCCCATGATCCTTACCACCATGTGTGGTTTCCATGGTGGCAGAGTTTGCCACGGCCAGAATTGGCTGTTTGCTATCATTACAGAACCAGCTGTGCTGCATCTGTATCCTTCACAGGCACTCTGGACATCCATCCCACAGATTACTCAGATCTTTAGGAACCCCCCAAAACTCAATACCCTCTTTAATGTGAATAGTTAAAACTCTATATGGCAAAAATCAAATATGATCTGCCTTTTGTATTATCTTGGCCCAAATTCCATCCGAACCTGTCCAACTGCATTTACTATATTCCCCTACAGCCAAAATCCAGGGAAACATAATTGGGTTAGAAATCGTTTTAAATAAATCTTGAGTGTAGAAATATTTTCTTCATACATCAGACATCACTTCCCTCTATCAAAGTAAGGAAAAGAAACTTCAGGTGTCTTTGCCCCTGTGGTCAGTCATAGCATCTACAGATATGTTTTCTGATATCATCTTCATTGATCCAACTTACTGCAATCTTTAAGGTGTTTTATTTCACTGGCATTGACAAACAGTTGTCCATCTTGTTACTGAACTGAACTCGGGTTCACTTGCCAGACTCACGGAAAAGCCAATCTGCGGACTCCAGGTTGTGGTGCATTGCACAGTGCCAAGCAAGAACAGGCAGCTTATGCTCAAAAGACCTGAGCTCTTCGATGGGTTTTAGTGAAGGATTTTTAAAGGCACCGTTAGGGGTGAGGGTTGCAGGGTACATGATCAGCTCATGGATGTTCTTCTGATTGGTCAGTGGTGAGGTAACAGGGAGGTGTTTGGGCAATCTTAACCATCAGTCTTCTGACTCCAACCAATCTGGGGTCTACATGCTTGTGGTCAGCAATTTCTATCCAGTGAGGCGCTGGTTTCTGTAAAACAACTCAAGGATATGTGTCCGATTGTTATCTATATCCCTTGAGGAGGAACTGGGGTCCTGTGACTCTGTTTTATGGCTGATCTATTGTTTAAGCTATCATTAATTTTCTTGCTGGACTGCTTTTCCTTTGTTTCTGCATTCCCTCACTTCTCTAATTAGTAACTGCTTGAGTCTGCTCTTTGGATCCTGGGGAAGGCCGAGGAGACTGAAGCCTTTTTTCTACAAACAAGAAACAGGGGACACAGAGGGATCTGCCACCAGGAAGGCCCTGCAGGGTCCTGCTCGCTTTCAATCTCACAAAACCCTGGCCCTAGTTTTAAAATGGTAAGAAATTTTCCTTTCAAAGAAATTTGAGAAAAACATCCTGGTATATGGATGATTAATTCATTGTCTATGTATAAGAGTGGTTGCTTGTTGACCAGTGATGGTCTGAGTTTTAACTAATGTTTGTTCTTTTCCACCATCTAAATAGCTAATCTGTTAAGCTCTCCCACCACCCATCGTAATGTCTGTGGTCTCTGTCGTCTCAGACTTTGCTTGTGTATTTGGAGGATTAGATCCCAGTGGGTGCGACTCTTTAACCCAACACAGTTCTACCACCCACAGTTCACATTGTAGAGGAAGAAAACTTCCTCTTCCCTTCTAGGGGCTATGAATGGAGCCTGTGAATTAAACTGACAAAAGACAGATTAATAGGAGAAAGGGAATACAAATTTTAATATTTTTACATGCACAGAGGTTTCAGAGAAAACACGTGAAACCCCAAAGAAGTGGTTAGACCTGGAGGGCTTTAACAAAGGGTGATTAAATTATGGGGAAGTGACAAAGGAAAGGGATTTGGGGCTCCTAGAGGTGGTAAATTGTGGGAAGGTGACTAGGAAATATATAGCTGATAAAGGTTTGCTTAATAGGGTTTGTTATGCAGATTCATCTCAGGTCTTCCAGGTACTGGAGAGGGAAACCCCTTTACAGAGGGAAATTTATGTCACCTTTACAAGTGGCAATTTATGCCTTGATTTTAGGCAGAAAGGGGGAGCCAAGTGAACTCTTCCTGTGTCTTCGGTTTTCTCAAATGCGTTCAGCTCAACATAATCCTTATGCCAAAGTGGCATATTTTGTGGTGGCACGTTTTGATCCCTTTCAACACAGATAAAAAAAATCAAGTAGCCACATCCTCCCCCTGAGAAAATCTCAGGAGGCTGAAATGTAGGAACTGACTGAATTAGATTTGTCTGCACTATAGGACTCCTGATTTTTAAAATTCAATGATTTAACTCTATCCTCTGGATTTGTGGTAATAGGTAATGTAAGTCTATCTCTGAGCATTTGCCACTTCAGCTGTGTCAAAGGAAAATAAGATGGAGTGAGTATTGCTAAGAGAGCTCTCCGGAAAGGAGCCAGGAGGCTGTCGAGGAAGTGGGATTCACGCACGTCTCATTCCGGGTGGAATCTGACCTTTGACCACTTAGTATCTTAACACGGGCATCCAGAACATCTGCACAATGTTCCAGAAGTTCAAGATACCTATTAGACCCTTACCTTAAATAACTCGTTTCAGCCTATCCCTTAAAGACAAATATTTCCTTTTTGCATCAGTCATAATTCTTGCCAGACAATAACCTTGTGGCTTTTGCCTTTATAAGCCCCTGATTCCCTCTTCCCCAGAACACTCTTTTGGTTTTACCTGAATCTGTGACTCCCGAATTGCAATTCTTAGGACCCCAAATAAGGCTCTTTGTTTTCTGAAGCCTTGATACTGATTATTCTTCAACAGCTGCCATCTACCAGTTAAAGATAAAGCCACCATCTGATGTCACGATGTCGGGCACATCTCACAGAAGACATTGTGAAATGATTGACAGAGGCTTTGCATCTTCCATGTTGGGGGCATAAAACCACCCCCCGGCCAACATGAGTGTCTAGGAACACACAGGAAGCCCCACCTCCGCAGCATATGGGGTAAGGGCCAGGTGTCCACGTTTTGAACAAATCATGGTCCCAGGGAAGAGTGCTTGTGTTAGTTTCCCTAGGGCTGTTGTAACAAATTACCACAAACTTGGTGGCTCAGAACAACAGACGTGTATTTTCTCATAGCTCTAGAGACGTCTGAAATCCAGGTGTTGGCTGGGCTGTGCTCCCTCCAGAGGCTCTTCCAGCTTCTGGTGGCTCCGGTGTTCCTTGGCTTGTGGCTGCATCACTCCAATCTCTGCCTCTATCTCCATATTGGAAACGTGTTCACATTATGATTTTTAGAAGAATTTTCTTCTATCTCCATGGCCACCTCTGAGTGACATGCCATCTCCTGCTGACCCTTTGGCCCAGTAAATTAGCAGTTGCCTCGGAAACAAGGTATTTCTAATTTACCCATCCCCAGCAAAGGTTTTGTTTTTGCTTTCTACCATTTACTAATAAAGGACTTGCTTTGTCCTAGGTAGTCTATGTTACATCATTAACTCCTTACAATGACCCTGAATCAGGGCTCTTGAGCTCAGGCAGCAGAACCAGTTAAACAAGGAAAGAGAAGGAGAAAGAGGCAGAAGGAAGGAGTCAGCACTGCCTTCATTCTACACATTGAGAAAAAGGAGGCTCAGAGAGATGCCGACCTCACGGTAAGTGTTGGAACTGGCTTTCAGACTCAGGGTCTGTCTGTGAATTCCTTACCCCACGAGAACAACATAGGAGACATTCAGTGTCCAGGACAGTTGGACAAGCTACTGCCCTGATACTCAATTCCCGGGGTGAGGATGCACCTCCTCTGTCTGGGGGCCCTGTGGTCTTGGTGAGGAAGCCATCAAAACTATAGAACTTGGAACTGATTACAGGGGCTAGGCTTGGCCCAGTGTGGGAGAGCTGGTGGAGAAGCCTATGCAAAGTGTTCCCTCTGGGTCTAGTGTTGAGTCTGGAGTCGCTAGAGGTCAGCCAGGTGGCCGTCAGGAAGGAAGGAAGCGGACAAGTATGAACTGGAAGCACGTGTGTGTGTGACTACCTCCAGCCTCGAAGCCACAGGAAACACGGCCTATAGGAAAGGCACAGAGCAGCACGCAGAGGTGCCCTTCACTTGCCCAGGCACTTGGCAGGAGCTGTGGGTCTGTGAGCCAGCAGAGCATGGAAGCCTCCACGCTCTGATGCCCCGTGTCTATCTTCAGAACATAAAACACAGAACTGATGTTTCGCTTCTGCTCCAAACTGCGTGCAGTGTCTCGACCAACGCTAAACTTGAACCAGCCAGGGAAGGACATCCTTGGAAAGGTAGTTCCAGCTTAGTGACATGGACATCATCCAAAGCCACTACACCTACCCTGAGTGTCAAGAGTAGTGGAGTATACCTCTCACTGACCAAAAATGCCAGAGGTTTACTTTCTTGTTCACCTTGCAGCTTTGACACATGCCCTAGGATAAGCCAATCTGATATGTGTCTGGGCTTTGATTCTGGAACCACAAGGCAGCAAGGACAGTGGGAAAGGCTTTCTGTTCTGCCCATTGTCCCCACGAGGCCGCACAGCCTGTGTATATAGCCGGAACCCAGGACCAGGGCGCTGCATGTGAATGGGCTGGGTCTCTGGGACTCGGGCAAGCCAACTATGCTCCCTGGACCTGTTTCCACATCTTTAAAATGGGCAGAAAATATCTTAACATATCATTATGGGGTATAAATTGCATAAACTGTCTCAGGTTTGAAACCTCATGGGAATTTGTTGCAAAGTATCTTTTTTTCCCCTTTCCTGTTTTCCAAGCCAGAGTCTCTCAGCTCCCTGCTGATTCCAGGAACTGCCCCACAGCCTTTTCTCAATATATTCAATTTTAGCTCATCAATCAGGAGTTTGGTTCTGTTGCTTCAAGGAGGCATAAAGTTTTCCCACCAAAAGCGCATGAAACGTTTCCTGGGTGGAGGTGGGGTGTTTACCTTGTACTATGTAACTGTACAGTCCTGGGTCTTGTTCTCAGGCCGGTTCTCTTCTGGTGTCCCTGATAGGTAACAGCTGAGGATCTTGCTCCTGCCCCTCCAATAGGCAAGAAACATTAATGCTTTCTGGGCCACCAGCTGTAAGATGCTTGCTTGCTATCAGCATTCCTCCTCGTTCTACTATTGTGAAGAGCTCTTTTGCTGAAGACTTGTATACCTATCGACATTCCAGATCTGCTGGTTGGGATGCAGTTTCACTCTGCTGATGCACACCGAAGTCTTGGCTTTGGGCTTCGCTTAGTGAGTGAATGGCTAGTTGATGCCAACCCAAGGGTGCAGTTGTCCTCAAGTGAAGCCCTTGTCCTGTGCTGCAGGACACCCTCCGCTGCTCCGAGCCTGAAATAGGACCTCACAGAGGGCAGCTCATCTCTTCAAATTCAGGTCAGAATTTGGCTCTTTCAGTAATAATGTTTTAAAAGGTAGACACAGGAGACTGAAAAATAACATCTTTATTTATGACTGAAGATGTGACAGCATTCACAAAATGCCAAGGAAAGCCATTCCTGTCCAATTTTTTAAATCTCAGAGCCTCTGAGGCCTGAACTTTCACTATATACCAGAAAAGAATGCCTCTCTTGAACAGACTTTCACGCTAACCGTTATTTTTCTGTTTTCTCAGTGTCCTAGTATTACTCATCCACGGTTTGTCCCATTAGGGCCTGACTTACACTAACCCAGTCTGCTCACCCGTCAAGTTTCTTGGGATACTTGTAGGAGCCACAGCTCACATCAGTGTTCCCTCAGACAGAGGTAAGCAGGACATCTATGGGAGCCCCTTAGTGTTATGTTGTAAGTAATGACGGTAGCCAGGAAATAAGCAAAGGGTCTCATTAGGGAATCAGCAAATTAAAGCCTTAAATCTAAGGCAGACAACTCCATTTCCCTCAACTGAAATAGCAGGTTGGGTAATTTTTTATTTTACAAGAGATACTGTAATTTTGTGTACACAGCATACGTTTAAGTAGTTTTATTACGTATGTAAGTATACAAACCGATTTCGGGAAAACCTAGACTATTTCCCTAAATGATTGACATGGCCTAAAACAAAAGGGGGGAGTAGGGAGGGGCACAAATTAATAGCCCTTAGAATTTGAACAGAACGGGAAGACATATTTTCATAAAATCTTGGTGTAGATGCACCCCAAGGATGATCTGGCCTCAGTAAAGAGCTGGATTTTCCTGTACCTATACTGACCACAAGCAGGTCACCAAAAGCTGATATTCAAGAGAGGAAATAGTGGTTGCTTGCATCCTAGGGCTTCTGATAGAAGCAGCAGCTCCATAGTTACCGAATGTATTGTACCTAACACAGCTTAGCGACATGGGTCCATGATGGTGTATGTCTTAGAACATATCCATTGGAAGTATTTATTGAATGTAAATCAGAAATTCATGAAACTAGAGGCCACTTACAACATAGGGAAGAGGACTGTCCCTGTATAAAGGGTTCACAATCTGAACTGGCCCTTTAAGACATTGAATAGGGTTAGAGAACCATTGTAAACAAACAACTGAAGTATGAAAAAAAAATGTAGTACAATATATAATTATCAAATACTTTTCTTACTTTTAGATAAGATTTTCAGAAAACCCAGGAATAGATTTTATATCACAAAATGGTCCATATCGCCCAAAAATGTCTTTTGACTGGACAGTAAAATAATATTTGTTGGAAGCTAAAAACTGAGATAAAGTACAGGCCATTGGGAGTGGTAAAGCTTTAATTTCTCCAATTTTCTTCCAGATCAGCTTATTATTAGGGATGTCATGGCACAGGAAGAGGTGGTAGCTTTCCACGGGGGCACACTTGGGATTGATTTTGGTTATGTTCCAAGTCAGGGCAATGCCCTTGGGTCTCAGCACCCGTTTTACTTTGAGCTCAGGCTTCTGGGGAGGAAGTGTGTCTCGGATTTTGTCTACCAGTTCGGGTAGTAGTGGTGGTGGTTCTGGGAGAGGTGGCAGGTGCTCAAAGGATTCAAGAACCTAAAACACATTTATAAAAAGTTTAGCAAGCTGAATTGGTGGGTTCTGATTTTTTTTAAGTGGTCAACTGCAGTTCTACAATATATATTTCCCATTCCTCAATCCATTTATCAAAATCATAAGAACAAAAGGATGCTTCAAGGATACGTGAGGCTGGATCCAGTTTCTTTCAAGCATAAGCTTCTTTCTTTAAGAGTTAAGATCTCTACACTCTGGAATATCACTAATCCAGAATGGGTTAGGGCCCAGACATTCTGGAGAAATATTCCATCTCATTTCCAAACCTGTGTTCCCAAACATGAAAAGTGTGAGTGTAGGAGAACACCCATTTCCATCCACCTTCATCAACAATGGTTATTATTCTTAAAAATCTTTTCCAATTTGTTGGACTAAAAAATGTAGTTGTTCTAATTCTGTAGCTTCTGGAAAATTAAATTATTTTAATTGAGTAAATAAGTAGACTCACAATAGCACATTTGAAAAAGCATATTAAAGTGCTTTCTAAGATGAAATGTAACCCAAATGTTTCTTTATGAGTAAAATGGATACTTCCACTCAATTTGGAATGAATAATATCCCTTACAGAACATTTCATATCAGTACCTGGGCTGTATTTTGTGCCTCTGGGGTTGTCTCTTTTGAGATTGAAATAGCTTTCGTAGGTGACTCAAGCATGGATACTGGACTTTCTGTGAACAACAGAAGGTTTAAAAGTAAAATGTATCTGCAATAATCAGTCCCATAGCCTTTAAAGCAAACAGTAGTTTACATCTTGGGTAGTAATTAAATGTGAACTAAAATTATAAAACTGTGAAATAAGATAACTTTTGATATGCAAAGGTATCAAATATAGAGAATTTTTCTTTAATGTGACAAAAATTCCTCAAGGTAAACACTAATGTCATGATGCAACTGGAAACTAGGAAAAATTACCCATGGTAGAGGGATTCCTGCTTAGCAGTCTTAGAGGCAGATTTTGCTCTGTTAGGTCAACAAGGATGTTTGCAAACACAGAACTGTTTACAATCCTATAAGAATGTGTGATACAAACAAGGCCTGGGAATTCAAACTAAAACTCATGCAGGCTGGGGTTGGAGGTATCCCATGGTAGCCTAGAGGGAATTAGATATCAATTGTGGACTGCTGAAAGGGAGGGGGAGGGAGGAGAGACAGAAGAGAGAACGGAAGAAAGAGAGATGGTTAGAAGAAAGAAAAGGAGGAAAACAGAGAAAATGTGGGTGTGAGGGAGAGAAAGAAGGTTTAGTAGGCGCAAGAATGGTTTGAGGACAACTGGGGAAAGTATCATGGGGATAGTAAGAAAAGTGCCTCCATGTTGGAAAGTAATAGGACCAGACAGCAAAAAATTTCAGAAGTTTGAACATATCTAATAAGCAGCAAAAATCATTTTTAATCCACTGTGTGTGCAGTGATATAACTGTTTAACGTACTTTAAGAATCTCCCCCAATAAAATTTTTTATTTGTATTTTTCTTTTAACTGACAAGGATAATTAAGATTCTACACTGTTTCAAAGATAACTTATTAATCGCTTTATTTACTGGTGTTAAAATACGTTTTTGTAAAGGTAATGATTTTACGCTTTTAATTGTAAGAGAATCGATGCATGAGAGATTGGTTCAAAATGGCAGAGTAAAAGGATGTGTGCTCACTCCCTCTTGTGAAAGCAGCAGAATCACAACTAACTGCTGAACACTCATTGACAGGAAGACCCTGGAACTCACCAAAAAAGATACCCCACATCCAAAGACAAAGGAGAAGCCACAATGAGGTGGTAGGAGGGGCGCAATCACAATAAAATCAAATCTCATAACCGCTGGGTGGTGACTCACAAACTGGAGAACAATTATACCACAGGAGACCATCCACTGGAGTGAAGGGTCTGAGCCCCATGTCCAGCTTCCCAACCTGGGGGTCTGGCAATGGGGGGAGGAATTCCTAGAGAATCACACTTTGATGGCTAGTGGAATCTGATTGCAGAATTCAACAGGACTGGGGGAAACAGAGACTCCACTCTTGCAGGGCACACACAAAGTAGTGTGCACATCGGGACCCAGAGGAAGGAGCAGTGACCCCACAGGAGACTGAACCAGACCTACCTGCTAGTGTTGGAGAGTCTCCTGCAGAGGCGGGGGGTGGCTGTGGCTCACCGTGGGGACAAGGACACTGGCAGCAGAAGTTCTGGGAAATACTCCTTGGCATGAGCCCTCCCAGAGTCCACCATTAGCCCCACCAAAGAGCCGGGTAGGCTCCAGTGCTGGGTCGCCTCAGGCCAAACAACCAACAGTGAGGGAACCCAGCCCCACCCATCAGCAGGCAAGCAGATTAAAGTTTTACTGAGCTCTGCCCAACAGAACAACACTCAGCTCTACCCACCACCAGTCCCTTCCATCAGGAAGCTTGCACAAGCCTCTTAGATAGCCTCATCCACCAGAGGGCAGACAGCAGAAGCAAGAAGAATTACAATTCTGCAGCCTGTGGAACGAAAACCATATTCACAGAAAGACAAAACGAAAAGGCAGAGGACTATGTACCAGATGAAGAAACAAGATAAAACCCCAGAAAAAGAACTAAATGAAGTGGAAATAGGCAACCTTCCAGAAAAGGAATTCAGAATAATGATAATGAAGATGATCCAGGACCTCGGAAAAAGAATGCAGGCAAAGATCGAGAAGATGCAAGAAATGTTTAATAAAGACCTAGAAGAATTAAAGAACAAACATCTAGAAGAATTAAAGAACAAACAAACAGAGATGAACAATACAATAACTGAAATGAAAAATGAACTAGAAAGAATCAATAGCAGAATAACTGAGGCAGAACAGATAAGCAACCTGGGAGACGAATGGTGGCATTCACCGCCATGGAACAAAATAAAGAAAAGAGAATGAAAAGAAATGAAGACAGCTTAAGAGAACTCTGGGACAACATTAAATGCACCAACATTCACATTATAGGGGTCCCAGAAGGAGAAGATAGAAAGGACCCGAGAAACTGTTTGAAGAGATTACAGTCAAAAACTTCCCTAACATAGGAAAGGAAATAGCCAGCCAAGTCCAGGAAGCGCAGAGTCCCAGGCAGGATAGACCCAAGGAGAAACATGCTGAGACACACAGTAATCAAACTGACAAAAACTAAAGACAAAACTTACTGAAAGCAACAAGGGAAAAATGACAAGTAACATACAAGGGAACTCCCATAAGGATAACAGCTGATTTCTCAGCAGAAACTCTACAAGCCAGAAGGGAGTGGCATGATATATTTAAAGCAATGAAAGGGAAGAACCTACAACCAAAATTACTCTACCCGGCAAGGATCTCTTTAGGTTTGATGGAGAAATCAAAAGCTTTACAGACAAGCAAAAGCTAAGAGAATTCAGCACCACCAAACCAGCTCTACAACAAATGCTAAAGGAACTTCTCTAAGTGGGAAACACAAAAGAAGAAAATGACCTACAGAAACAAACCCATAACAATTAAGAAAATGATAATAGGAACATACATATCAATAATTACCTTAAACGTGAATGGATTAAATGCTCCAACCAAAAGACACAGGCTCACTGAATGGATACAAAAACAAGACCCATATATATGTTGTCTACAAGAGACTCACTTCAGACCCACGGACACATACACACTGAAAGTGAGGGGATAGAAAAAGATATTCCATGTAAATGGAAATCAAAAGAAAGATGGAGTAGCAATACTCATATCAGATAAAACAGACTTTAATGTTACAAGAGACAAGGAAGGACACTACATAACAATCAAGGGATCAATCCAGGAAGAAGATATAAAAATTTTAAATATATATGCACCCAACATAGGAGCACCTCAATACATAAGGCAACTGTTAACACCTATAAAAGAGGAAATCGACAGTTACACAATAATAGTCGGGGACTTCAACACCTCACTTACACCAATGGACAAATAATCGAGACAGAAAATTAATAAGGAAACACAAGCTTTAAATGACACATTAGACCAGATAGATTTAATTGATATTTATAGGACATTCCATCCAAAAACAGCAGATTACACTTTCTTCTCAAGTGCACACAGAACATTCTCTAGGATAGATCACATCTTGGGTCACAAATCAAGGCTCAGTAAATTTAAGAAAATTGAAATCATATCAAACATCTTTTCCAACCACAATGCTTTGAGATTAGAAATAAATTACAGGGAAAAAATGTAAAAAAACACAAACACATGGAGGAAAAACAATACATTACTAAATAACCAAGAGATCACTGAAGAAATCAAAGAGGAAATCAAAAAATACCCAGAGACAAATGACAATGAAAACATGACGATCCAAAACCTATGGGATGCAGCAAAAGCAGTTCTAAGAGGGAAGTTGATAGCTATATAATCCTTCCTCAAGAAACAAGAAAAATCTCAAACAATCTAACCTTACACCTAAAGGATCTACAGAAAGAAGAACAAACAAAACACAAAATTAGTAGAAGGAAAGAAATCATAAAGATCAGAGCAGAAATAAATGAAATAGAAACAAAGAAAACAATAGCAAAGATCAATAAAACTAAAAGCTGGTTCTTTGAGAAGATAAATAAAATTCATAAACCTTTAGCCAGACTCAACAAGAAAAAGAGGGAGAGGACTCAAATCAATAAAATTAGAGAGGCTTCCAGGAAGATGGCGGAAGAGTAAGACGCGGAGATCACCTTCTTCCCACAGATACACCAGAAATACATCTACACGTGGAATAACTCCTACAGAACACCTACTGAACGCTGGCAGAAGACCTCAGACCTCCCAAAAGGCAAGAAACCCCCCAGGTACCTGGGTAGGGCAAAAGATAAAGAATAAACAGAGACCAAAGGATAGGGACGGGACCTGCACCAGTGGGAGGGAGCTGTGGAGGAGGAAAAGTTTCCACACACTAGAAGCCCCTTCGCGGGCGGAGACTGCGGGTGGCGGAGGGGGAAAGCGTCAGAGCCGCGGAGGAGAGCACAGCAACAGGCGTGCGGGGGACAAAGCAGAGAGATTCCCACACAGAGGATCAGGGCCGACCGGCACTCACCAGCCCGAGAGGCTTGTCTGCTCACCTGCTGGGGCGGGCGGGGTTGGGAGCTGAGGCTCGGGCTTCGGTCAGAGCCCAGGGAGAGGACTGGGGTTGGTGGCGTGAACACAGCCTGCAGGGGGTTAGTGCACCACGGCTAGCTGGGAGGGAGTCTGGGAAAAGTCTGGACCTGCCGAAGAGGCAAGAGACTTTTTCTTCCCTCTTTGTTTCCTGGTACACGAGGAGTGGGGATTAAGAGCACTGTTCAAAGGAGCTCCAGAGATGGGCACGAGCCTCGGCTAAAAGCACGGACCCCAGAGGCAGGCATGAGACGCTAAGGCTGCTGCTGCCGCCACCAAGAAGACTGTGTGCGAGCACAGGTCACTATCCACTCCCCCCTTCCGGGGAGCCTGTGCAGCCCACCACTGCCAGGGTCCCGGGATCCAGGGACAACTCCCCCGGCAGAACGCACGGCTCACCTCAGGCTGGTGCAACGTCACGCCGGCCTCTGCCGCCGCAGGTTCCCCCCACACTCCATGGACCTCCCTCCCCCTGGCCTGACTGAACCAGAGCTTCCGAATCAGCTGCTCCTTTAACCCCGTCCTGTCTGAGCGAAGAACAGACGCCCTCCGGCGACCTACACGCAGAGGCGGGGTCAAATCCAAAGCTGAGCCCTGGGAGATGTGCGAACAAAGGAGAGAAAGGGAAATCTCTCCCAGCAGCCTCAGAAGCAGCGGATTAAAGCTCCACAATCAACTTGATGTACCCTGCATCTGTGGAATACATGAATAGACAACAAATCATCCCAAATTAAGGAGGTGGACTTTGAGAGCAAGATTTATGATTTTTTCCCCTTTTACTCTTTTTGTGAGTGTATATGTGTATGCTTCTGTGTGAGATTTTGTCTGTATAGCTTTGCTTCCACCATTTGTCCTAGGGTTCTATCCGTCCGTCTTTTTTTTTAAATTTTTTTCTCTTAATAATTATTTTTTATTTTAATAACTTTATTATATTTTATCTTATTTATGTTACTTTATCTTTCTTTTTTTCCTTCCTTCCCTCCTTCCTTCCTTCCTCCCTCCCTCCCTCCTTTCTTTCTTTCTTTCTTTCTACTTCTACAAATTCTTTCTTTCTACTTTTTCTCCCTTTTATTCTGAGCCGTGTGGATGAAAGGCTCTTGGTGCTGCAGCCAGGAGTCAGTGCTGTGCCTCTGAGGTGGGAGAGCCAACTTCAGGACACTGGTTCACAAGAGACCTCCCAGCTCCACATAATATCAAATGGCAAAAATCTCCCAGAGATCTCCATCTCAACGCCAGCACCCAGCTTCACTCAATGACCAGCAAGCTACAGTGCTGGACATCCTATGCCAAACAACTAGCAAGACAGGAACACAACCCCACCCATTAGCAGAGAGGCTGCCTAAAATCATAATAAGTCCACAGACACCCCAAAACACACCACCAGACGTGGACCTGCCCACCAGAAAGACAAGATCCAGCCTCATCCACCAGAACACAGGCACTAGTACCCTCCACCAGGAAGCCGACACAACCCACTGAACCAACCTTAGCCACTGGGGACAGACACCAAAAACAACGGGAACTACGAACCTGCAGCCTGCAAAAAGGAGACCCCAAACACAGTAAGATAACCAAAATGAAAAGACAGAAAAACACACAGCAGATGAAGGAGCAAGATAAAAACCCACCAGACCTAACAAATGAAGAGGAAATAGGCAGTCTACCAGAAAAAGAACTCAGAATAATGATAGTAAAGATGATCCCCAATCTTGGAAATAGAATGGACAAAATGCAAGAAACATTTAAGAAGGACCTAGAAGAACTAAAGATAAAACAAGCAACAATGAACAACACAATAAATGAAATTAAAAACACTCTAGATGGGATCAATAGCAGAATAACGGATAAGTGACCTGGAAGATAAAATAGTGGAAATAACTACTGCAGAGCAGAATAAAGAAAAAAGAATGAAAAGAACTGAAGACAGTCTCAGAGACCTCTGGGACAACATTAAACGCACCAACATTCGAATTATAGGGGTTCCAGAAGAAGAAGAGAAAAAGAAAGGGACTGAGAAAATATTTGAAGAGATTATAGTTGAAAACTTCCCTAATATGGGAAAGGAAATAGTTAATCAAGTCCAGGAAGCACAGAGAGTCCCATACAGGATAAATCCAAGGAGAAATACGTCAAGACACATATTAATCAAACTGTCAAAAATTAAATACAAAGAAAACCTATTAAAAGCAGCAAGGGAAAAACAACAAATAACACACAAGGGAATCCCCATAAGGTTAACAGCTGATCTTTCAGCAGAAACTCTGCAAGCCAGAAGGGAGTGGCAGGACATATTGAAAGTGATGAAGGAGAAAAACCTGCAACCAAGATTACTCTACCCAGCAAGGATCTCATTCAGATTTGATGGAGAAATTAAAACCTTTACAGACAAGGAAAAGCTGAGAGAGTTCAACACCACCAAACCAGCTCTACAACAACTGCTAAAGGAACTTCTCTAGGCAAGAAACATGAGAGAAGGAAAAGACCTACAATAACGAACCCAAAACAATTAAGAAAATGGGAATAGGAACATACATATCGATAATTACCTTAAATGTAAATGGACTAAATGCTCCCACCAAAAGACACAGATTGGCTGAATGGATACAAAAACAAGACCCATATATTTGCTGTCTACAAGAGACCCACATCAGACCTAGAGACACATAGACTGAAAGTAAGGGGATGGAAAAAGATATTTCATGCAAATGGAAACCAAAAGAAAGCTGGAGTAGCAATTCTCATATCAGACAAAATAGACTTTAAAATAAAGACCATTAGAAGAGACAAAGAAGGACACTACATAATGATCAAGGGATCAATCCAAGAAGAAGATATAACAATTGTAAATATTTATGCACCCAACATAGGAGCACCTCAGTACATAAGGCAAATACTAACAGCCATAAAAGGGGAAATCGACAGTAACACATTCATAGCAGGGGATTTTAACACCCCACTTTCACCAACGGACAGATCATCCAAAATGAAAATAAATAAGGAAACACAAGCTTTAAATGATACATTAAACAAGATGGACTTACTTGATATTTATAGGACATTCCATCCAAAAACAACAGAATACACATTTTTCCCAAGTGCTCATGGAACATTCTCCAGGATAGATCATATCTTGGGTCACAAATTAAGCCTTGGTAAATTTAAGAAAATTGAAATTGTATCAAGTATCTTTTCCGACCACAACGATATGAGACTAGATATCAATTACAGGAAAAGATCTGTAAAAAATACAAACACATGGAGGCTAAACAATACACTACTTAATAACGAAGTGATCACTGAAGAAATCAAAGAGGAACTAAAAAAATACCTAGAAACAAATGACAATGGAGACACGACGACCCAAAATCTATGGGATGCAGCAAAAGCAGTTCTAAGAGGGAAGATTATAGCAATACAATCCTACCTTAAGAAACAGGAAACATCTCAAATAAACAACCTAACCTTGCACCTAAAGCAATCAGAGAAAGAAGAACAACAAAACCCCAAAGTTAGTAGAAGGAAAGAAATCATTAAAATCAGATCAGAAATAAATGAAAAAGAAATGAAGGAAACGATAGCAAAGATCAATAAAACTAAAAGCTGGTTCTTTGAGAAGATAAACAAAATTGATAAACCATTAGCCAGACTCATCAAGAAAAAAAGGGAGAAGACTCAAATCAATAGAATTAGAAATGAAAAAGGAGAAGTAACAACTGACACTGCAGAAATAAAAAAGATCATGAAAGATTACTACAAGCAACTCTATGCCAATAAAATGGACAACCTGGAAGAAATGGAAAAATTCTTAGAAATGCACAACCTGCCAAGACTGATCAGGAAGAAATAGAAAATATGAACAGACCAATCACAAGCACTGAAATTGAAACTGTGATTAAAAATCTTCCAACAAACAAAGCCCAGGACCAGATGGCTTCACAGGCGAATTCTATCAAACATTTAGAGAAGAGCTAACACCTATCCTTCTCAAACTCTTCCAAAATATAGCAGAGGGAGGAACACTCCCCAACTCATTCTACGAGGCCACCATCACCTTGATACCAAAACCAGACAAGGATGTCACAAAGAAAGAAGACTACAGGCCAATATCACTGATGAACATAGATGCAAAAATCCTCAACAAAATACTAGCAAACAGAATCCAACAGCACATTAAACGGATCATACACCATGATCAAGTGGGGTTTATTCCAGGAATGCAAGGATTCTTCAATATATGCAAATCAATGAATGTGATACACCATATTAACAAATTGAAGGAGAAAAACCATATGATCATCTCAATAGATGCAGAGAAAGCTTTTGACAAAATTCAATACCCATTTATGATTAAAACCCTGCAGAAAGTAGGCATAGAGGGAACTTTCCTCAACATAATAAAGGCCATATATGACAAACCCACAGCCAACATTGTCCTCAATGGTGAAAAACTGAAAGCATTTCCACTAAGATCAGGAACAAGACAAGGTTGTCCACTCTCACCACTCTTATTCAACATAGTTTTGGAAGTTTTAGCCACAGCAATCAGAGAAGAAAAGGAAATAAAAGGAATCCAAATCGGAAAAGAAGAAGTGAAGCTGTCACTGTTTGCAGATGACATGATACTATACATAGAGAATCCTAAAGATGCTACCAGAAAACTACTAATCAATGAATTTGGTAAAGTAGCAGGATACAAAATTAATGCACAGAAATCTCTGGCATTCCTATACACTAATGATGAAAAATCTGAACGTGAAATCAAGAAAACACTCCCATTTACCATTGCAACAAAAAGAATAAAATATCTAGGAATAAACCTACCTAAGGAGACAAAAGACCTGTATGCAGAAAATTATAAGACACTGATGAAAGAAATTAAAGATGATACAAATAGATGGAGAGATATACCATGTTCTTGGATTGGAAGAATCAACATTGTGAAAAAGACTCTACTACCCAAAGCAATCTACAGATTCAGTGCAATCCCTATCAAACTACCACTGGCATTTTTCACAGAACTAGAACAAAAAATTTCACAATTTGTATGGAAACACAAAAGACCCCGAATAGCCAAAGCAATCTTGAGAACGAAAAACGGAGCTGGCGGAATCAGGCTCCCTGACTTCAGACTATACTACAAAGCTACAGTAATCAAGACAGTATGGTACTGGCACAAAAACAGAAAGATAGATCAATGGAACAGGATAGAAAGCCCAGAGATAAACCCACGCACATATGGTCACCTTATCTTTGATAAAGGAGGCAGGGATGTACAGTGGAGAAAGGACAGCCTCTTCAATAAGTGGTGCTGGGAAAACTGGACAGCTACATGTAAAAGTATGAGATTAGATCACTCCCTAACACCATACACAAAAATAAGCTCAAAATGGATTAAAGACCTAAATGTAAGGCCAGAAAGTATCAAACTCTTAGAGGAAAACATAGGCAGAACACTCTATGACATAAATCACAGCAAGATCCTTTCTGACCCACCTCCCAGAGAAATGCAAATAAAAACAAAAATAAACAAATGGGACCTAATGAAACTTCAAAGCTTTTGCACAGTAAAGGAAACCATAAACAAGACCAAAAGACAACCCTCAGAATGGGAGAAAATATTTGAAAATGAAGCAATTGACAAAGGATTAATCTCCAAAATTTATAAGCAGCTCATGCAGCTCAATACCAAAAAAACAAACAACCCAATCCAAAAATGGGTAGAAGACCTAAATAGACATTTCTCCATAGAAGATATACAGACTGCCAACAAACACATGAAAGGATGCTCAACATCATTAATCATTATAGAAATGCAAATCAAAACTACAATGAGATATCATCTCACACCAGTCAGAATGGCCATCATCAAAAAATCTAGAAACAATAAATGCTGGAGAGGGTGTGGAGAAAAGGGAACACTCTTGCACTGCTGGTGGGAATGTGAATTGGTTCAGCCACTATGGAGAACAGTATGGAGGTTCCTTAAAAAACTACAAATAGAATTACCATATGACCCAGCAATCCCACTACTGGGCATATACCCTGAGAAAACCAAAATTCAAAAAGAGTCATGTACCAAAATGTTCATTGCAGCTCTATTTACAATAGCCCGGAGATGGAAACAACCTAAGCGCCCATCATCGGATGAATGGATAAAGAAGATGTGGCACATATATACAATGGAATATTACTCAGCCTTAAAAAGAAATGAAATTGAGCTATTTGTAATGAGATGGATAGACCTAGAGTCTGTCATACAGAGTGAAGTAAGTCAGAAAGAAAAAGACAAATACCGTATGCTAACACATATATATGGAATTTAAGGGAAAAAAAATGTCATGAAAAACCTAGGGGTAAGACAGGAATAAAGACGCAGACCTACTGGAGAACGGACTTGAGGATATGGGGAGGGGGAAGGGTGAGCTTTGACAGGGCGAGAGAGAGTCATGGACATATACACACTAATAAACGTAGTAATGTAGATAGCTAGGGGGAAGCAGCCGCAAGGCACAGGGATATTAGCTCGGTGCTTTGTGACAGCCTGGAGGGGTGAGATAGGGAGAGTGGGAGGGAGGGAGACGCAAGAGGGAAGAGATATGGGAACATATGTATATGTATAACTGATTCACTTTGTTATAAAGCAGAAACTAACACACCATTGTAAAGCAATTATACCCCAATAAAGATGTTTAAAAAAAAAAAAAAGAAGATGTGGCACATATATACAATGGAATATTACTCAGCCATAAAAAGAAACGAAATTGAGCTATGTGTAATGAGGTGGATAGACCTAGAGTCTGTCATACAGAGTGAAGTAAGCCAGAAAGAGAAAGACAAATACTGTATCCTAACACATATGTATGGAATTTAAGAAAAAAAAAGTCATGAAGAACCTGGGGGTAAGACAGGAATAAAGACACAGACCTACTAGAGAACGGACTTGAGGATATGGGGAGGGGGAAAGGTAAGCTCTGACAAAGCGAGAGAGAGGCATGGACATATATACACTGCCAACTGTAAGGCAGATAGCTAGTGGGAAGCAGCCGCATAGCACAGGGAGATCAGCTTTGTGATTTGTGACCGCCTGGAAGGGTGGGATAGGGAGGGTGGTAGGGAGGGAGATGCAAGAGGGACAAGATATGGGAACATATGTATAACTGATTCACTTTGTTATAAAGCAGAAACTAACACACCACTGTAAAGCAATTATACTCCAATAAAGATGTAAAAAAATATAATAAAATAAAATTAGAAATGAAAAAGGAGAAGTTACAATGGACATAGCAGAAATATAAAGCATCATAAGCGACTACTACAAGCAACTCTATGCCATTAAAATGGACAACGTGGAAGAAATGGACAAATTCTTAGAAAGATATAACCTTCCATGACTGAACCAGGAAGAAATAGAAAATATGAACGGACCAATCACAAGTAATGAAATTGAAACTGTGATTAAAAATCTTCCAACAAACCAAAGTCCAGGACTGTCCAGGACCAGAGGGCTTCACAGGTGAATTCTATCAAACATTTAGAGAAGAGCTAAGACCCATCCTTCTCAAACTCTTCCAAAAAACTGCAGGGGAAGGAACACTCGCAAACTTATTCTACAAGGCCACCATCACTCTGATACCAAAACCAGAGATACTACAAAAAAAGAGAATTACAGACCAATATCACTGATGGATATAGATGCAAAAATCCTCAACAAAATACTAGCAAACAGGATCCAACAACAAGTTAAAAGGATCACACACCATGATCAAGTGGGATTTGTCACAGGGATACAAGGATTCTTCAATATAGGCATATCAATCAGTGTGATACACCATATTTAAAAATTGAATAAAAACCATATGATCTCAATAGATGCAGAAAAAGCTTTTGACAAAATTCAACACCCATTTATGATAAAAACTCTCCAGAAAGTGGGCATAGAGGGAAACTCAACATAATAAAGGCCATATACAACAAACCCATAGCAAACATCATTCTCAATGGTGAAAAACTGAAAGCATTTCCTCTAAGATGAGGAACAACAAATGTATGTCCACTCTCGCCACTATTATTCAACATAGTTTTCAAAGTCCTAGACACAGCAATCAGAGAAGAAAAAGAAATAAAAGGAATACAAATTGGAAGAAAAAGTAAAACTGTCACTGCTTGCAGATGACATGATACTAACATAGAGAATCCTAACGATGCCACCAGAAAACTACTAGAGCTAATCAATGAGTTCGGTAAAGTTGCAGGATACAAAATTAATGCAAAGAAATCACTTCCATTCCTATACACTAACAACAAGAGATCAGAAAGAGAAATTAAGGAAACAATCCCATTTACCACTGCAACAAAAAGAATAAAATACCTAGGAATAAACCTACCTAAGGAGGTAAAAGACCTGTACTCACAAAACTATAAGACACTGATGAAAGAAATCTAGGATAACACAAACAGATGGAGAGCTATACCATGTGCTTGGATTGGAAGAATCAGTAGTGTGAAAATGACTATACTACTCAAAGCAATCTACAGAATCAATGCAATCCCTATCAAATTACCAGTGACATTTTTTACAGAACTAGAACAAAAAATCTTAAAATACGTATGGAGACACAAAGGACCCTGGATACCCAAAGCAGTCTTGAGGGAATAAAATGGAGCAGGAGGAATCAGACTCCCTGACTTCAGATTATACTACAAAGCTACAGTAATCAAGACAATATGGTACTGGCACAAAAACAGAAATACAGTTCAATGGAACAGGATAGAAAGCCCAGAGATAAACCCATGCACCTATGGTCAACTAATCTATGATAAAGGAGGCAAGGATACACAATTGAGAAAAGATATCCTCTTCAATAAGTGGTGCTGGGGAAACTGGACAGCTACATGTAAAAGAATGAAATTAGAACATTCCCTAACACCATACACAAAAATAAACTCAAAATGGATTAAAGACCTAAATGTAAGACTGGACACTATAAAACTCTTAGAGGAAAACACAGGAAGAACACTCTTTGACATAAATCACAGCAAGATCTTTTTTGACCCACTTCCTAGAGTAATGGAAATAAAAACAAACATAAATAAATGGAACCTAATGAAACGTAAAAGCTTTTGCACAGCAAAGGGAAGTATAAACAAAACGAAAAGACAACCCTCAGAATAGGAGAAAATATTTGAAAATGAACCAACGGATGAAGGATTAATCTCAAATGTATAAACAGCTCATGCAGCTCAATGTTAAAAAAACAAACAACCCAATAAAAAAATGGGCAGAAGACCTAAATAGACATCTCTCCAAAGAAGACATACAGATGGCCAAGAGGCACATGAAAAGCTGCTCAACATCACTAATCATTAGAGAAATGCAAATTAAAATTACAGTGAGGTATCACCTCCACCAGTTAGAAAGGGCATCATCAGAAAATCCACAAACAACAAATGCTGGAGAGGGTGAGGAGAAAAGGGAACCCTCTTGCACTGTTGGTAGGAATGTAAATTGATAGAGCCACTATGGAGAACAGTATGGAGGTTCCTTAAAAAACTAAAAATAGAACTACCATATGACCCAGCAATCCCACTACTGGACACATACCCTGAGAAAACCATAATTCAAAAAGAGTCATGTTGCTCCGCAGCGGGAGAGGCCACAACAGTGAGAGGCCTGCGTACTGCAAAAAAAAAAAAAAAGTCATGTACCACAATGTCCATTGAAGCTCTATTTACTATAGCCAGAACATGGAAGCAACCTAAGTGTCCATCGACAGATGAATGGATAAGTAAGATGTGGCACATATATACAATGGAATATTACTCAGCCATAAAAAGGAATGAAATTGGTTCCTTTGTAGAGACATGGATGGACCTAGAGACTGTCATACAGAGTGAAGTAAGTCAGAAAGAGAAAAACAAATATCATATATTAACGCATATATGTGGAATCTAGAAAAATGGTGCAGATAAACCTGTTTTCAAGACAGAAATAGAGACACAGATGTAGAGAACAAACCTATGGACACCAAGGGGGGAAAGTGGGGGGTGGTGGTGGGATGAACTGGGAGATTGGGATTGACATATATACACTAATATGTATAAAACATAACTAATAAGAACCTGCTGTATAAGAAATAAATTTTAAAAATTACAAATTGTAGGAGAATCTATACACCCTTCTTATAACTGGTTTGTTAATTAGAACTAAATTTGTGAAATCATAATCTGCAGGTTAATCAATGCACAAGAGCTGATACAAATAACCTCCTTTAAATTTTCAAGTGAACAGTTTCATACAAAAAGAAATTCTAATAGATATAACTTCCCATAACTAACATTCCTTCTTTCAAGGTAGTAAGTCAACAAGCTCTTGGCAAATTAAAACAGGCTAAGACAGAAACTCAACTTTATGATAAGAGACAAAACAGGATTTTTATCCCAAACCAGTTTATGTTTAGATCCTTTGTGTCACGAATGTCAATGTCTTGTAAATACTCTGCAGCTTTTACCCTTATCTATATAAAAATGAGTAACGGTTACTTTTTAAAATTTTATTTTATTTTTTTGGCTGTGTTGGGTCTTGGCTGCTGCGCATGGGCTTTCTCTAGTTGCAGCAAGTGGGGGCTACTCTTTGCTGTGGTGCGTGGGCTTCTCATTACGGTGGCTTCTCTTGTTGTGAAGCACAGGCTGTAGGTGCGCAGGCTTCAGTAGCTGCAGCACGTGGGCTCAGTAGTTGCGACACACGGGCTCTAGAACGCAGGCTCAGTAGTTGTGGCGCACAGGCTTAGTTGCTCCACGGCAATGTGGGATCTTCCTGGACCAGGGATTGAACCCGTGTCCCCAGCATTGGCAGGTGGATTCTTAACCACTGCGCCACCAGGGAAGTCCAGTAATGGTTACTTTAGCACTTTGTATTCTCAAAGCAACAGGAGCCAGTACCCGATTATTTTAAAGTTCCTCCTCATTAAACTGCTAGGTGAGAATTGTGGCCTCTGGTCTCAACTTACCCCTTTGGTGTTTGACCTTTCAGATCCTTTGCTGCATGTATATGCACGTGTAGACGCACGTTCACTTATGTAAATATTTATATGATAGACATGATTTTTAAAGTTTGTATTTAAAAATTAACTATTCAGATATAACTTACATACAATAAAACATACCCATTTTATTTTTTTAGATTTTTTTGGTGTGGACCTTTTTTTTTTTTTTAACATCTTTATTGGAGTATAATTGCTTTACAATGGTGTGTTAGTTTCTACTGTATAACAAAGTGAGTCAGCTATACATATACATATATCCCCATATCTCCTCCCTCTTGTGTCTCCCTCCCACCCTCCCTATCCCAGCCCTCTAGGTGGATACAAAGCACCGAGCTGATCTCCCTGTGCTATGTGGCTGCTTCCCACTAGCTAGCTATTTTACATTTGGTAGTGTATATATGTCCATGCCACTCTCTCACTTTGTCCCAGCTTACCCTTCCCCCTCACCATGTCTCAAGTTCATTCTCTACGTCTGCATTTTTATTCCTGTCTTGCTCCAATTTCTTCAGAACCATTTTTTGTTGTTTTTTAGATTCCATATATATGTGTTAGCATACGGCATTTGTTTTTCTGTTTCTGACTTACTTCACTCCGTATGAGACTCTAGGTCCATCCACCTCACTACAAATAACTCAATTTCATTTCTTTTTATGGCTGAGTAATATTCCATTGTATATATGTGCC
This sequence comes from Delphinapterus leucas, assembly GCF_059928025.1. NCBI lineage: Eukaryota > Metazoa > Chordata > Mammalia > Artiodactyla > Monodontidae > Delphinapterus > Delphinapterus leucas. The sequence goes on from NC_143143.1 coordinate 29,600,897, forward strand.
ACATCTTCTTTATCCATTCATTTGTCGATGGATACTTAGGTTGCTTCCATGATGTGGACCATTTTTAAAGTCTTTATTGAATTTGTTACAATATTGCTTCTGTTTTATGTTTTGGTTTTTTGGCCACAAGGCATGTGGGATCTTAGCTCCCCAACCAGAGATCGAACCCACACCCCCTGCATTGGAAGTTGAAGTCTTAACCACTGGACCACCAGGGAAGTCCCCAAAATATACCCATTTTAAATGTGCCATTCTTTGGGTTTTGACAAATTTACAGTTGTGAAACCACCACCAAAATCAAGACAGAATGTTTTTATTACCCCAAATAGTGTCCCTTCTGGTAATATGGAAGAACAAATCTGACTCCACATTGGATCTGTTTCTTTTACTTTAACCTTTGTATTCTATTGATTTTGCTACAAGTTAAAAATGTTGCCGGTAGCCTGAAATATATAGGATAGCTCTTTCTCAAGGCCCTGACCTTAAAAGGTATAACACTTATCCATTTAAATAGGGGTAAAAAGTTGTAGAACAGAGAATAACATTTGTCTTGTTGGAAGTTTATAGCAACATTGTGAAATGACCTACTGGACAGCTAGCTGCCAAGAACAAAGGACTCCAGCCCCAAGAAGTTTGTAGCAACCAACCACACACCCTTCCTCTTTTATTATAAAAGAAGCCTGAATTCTAATTCGGAGAAGATGGTTCTTTGGGACACTAGTCCACCATCTTCTCGGTTTGCTGTCGCCATTCCTTGACCCAACAATTCATCTCTCGATTTATTGGCCTGTTGTGCAGCGAGCAGTATGAACTTGGTCTTGGTAACATTCTCAATCCCTCTCACCGCTGGCCCCATGAAATCACAGGTCTGTTGTCACTATAGATTGGTCTTTTCTAGAATTTGACATAAAGCAAATCACACAGTATGTACAATTCTTTTGCCCAACATTTTGTTTCTGAGATTCATCAATGTTGTTGCATATAATAATATTTTGTTCATTTTTATTGTTGAGTAAGTAGTACTTAGCTGTAGAGATAGATATGCCACAACCTATTTATCTATTGATGGACATTTGGACTGTTTATAGTTCAGTGCTATTATGAATAAAGTCGCTATGAACATTTGTGTAAAAGTCTTTGTGTAGATGTAGGTTTTCATTTGTCTTGGATAAATACCTAAAGGTGGAATAATAGTGTCATTTGCTAAGAGTATAGCTAATGTTTTGAGAAACTGCCAGACCACTTCCAAAGTGATTTCACCATTTTACACTCCTACCAGCAAAACATGAGAATTCCAGGTCGCTCCACATCCTCACCAACACTTTGTATATTTTCAGTTGTTTTCATTTTAGCCATTTTAGTGGATGTGTTGTGGTATCTCATTGTGGTCTTAACTTCCCTAATGAATAACAATGTTGAGGATGTCTTGTGTTTATTTGCCATCCCCATATCTTCTCTAGTGAAGTGTCATCTACTTGCTTTGGGTTTAATTTGCTCTTTTTAATGTAGAATCTTATTCATTTTAGACTTTCCATTTTTCCTACTATAAACATTTAATGCTAGCAATTTCCTTCTAAGCACTGCTTTAGCTGCATTCCTCAGATTTTGATATGCTGTGTTTTCATTTTCATTCAGTTCAAAATTTTTTTTTTTTTTTGCGGTACGCGGGCCTCTCACTGCTGTGGCCTCTCCCGTTGTGGAGCACAGGCTCTGGACACGCAGGCTCAGCGGCAATGGCTCATGGGCCCAGCCGCTCCACGGCATGTGGGATCTTCCCGGACCAGGGCATGAACCCGTGTCCCCTGCATCAGCAGGCGGACTCTCAACCACTGCGCCACCAGAGAAGCCCCAGTTCAAAATATTTTTAAACCTTCCTTTTGATTTCTTCTTTGACTCATGGGTTATCTAGAAATGTAATCTTTAGCTTCCAAATATCTAGGGATTTCCCAACTAGCTTTCTATTACTAATTTAATTGTATCTGTAATCATACAGAGTATGTTCTCTAAACTTTTACATATACTGAGACTAGTTTTATGGTCCAGAACCTGATATGTTTCATATGCACTTAAAATGAATGTGTATTCTTCTGTGGCTGGGTTTGAGTGTTCTATAAATGTCAAGTAGGTTAAGTTGGTTGATAGTATTGCCCAGGCTTCCAAACTTTACTGACTACATATTATATCAATTACTGAGAAGGCAGTGTTGGAACCTCCAATTATAAGTGTCTACTTACAATTTCAGTCCGATCAGTTTTTATATCAGGAATTTTGAAGTTCTACTATTATATGCATAAACGTAGGTTTACTGTGTCTTTCTGATGAAATGATTGCTTTACTGTTACGAAACAGCCTTCTTTATCCCTGGTAATATTCCTTGTTCTGAAGTCTATCTGATAATAATATAGTCACTCTAGCTTTCTTATGATTAGTGTTTGTATGCTTCTTTTTGTTTTTTGCGGTACGCGGGCCCCTCACTGTTGTGGTCCCTCCCGCTGCGGAGCACAGGCTCCGGACGCGCAGGCTCAGCGGCCATGGCTCACGGGCCCAGCCACTCCACGGCATGTGGGATCTTCCCGGACCAGGGCACGAACCCGTGTCCCCTGCATCGGCAGGCGGACCCTCAACCACTGCGCCACCAGGGAAGCCCTGTTTGTATGTTTTTGCATGGCTTATCTTCTTACATCCCTTTAATTTTAACCTATCCATATATTTATATTTAACATACATCATGTAGTTGTCACATAGTTGGGTCTTGTTTTGTTACCCAGTCCAACAATGTGTGCTTTTTAATGGAGTGTTTAGACCCTCTATACTTATTCTAACTATCAATATGGTTGGGTTTAAATCTACCATCCTGTAATTTGTTCTCTATTTAGTGTCATTTGTTCTTTGCACCTTCTCTTGGATTGAGTATTTTAAAAATTCCATTCTACCTCCACTATTGGTCTATCAGCCATACTTGCACTTAAAAAAATATTGCTCTAGGCACTGCCGTATGTATGTATCTAGTATCTTTAATAACGTATAGTCTAACCTTAAATAACATTATACTACTCACAATGTAACACCCTTACAGCCAGCATACTTCCATTCCTCTGACCATCTTTCACACTACTGTTGGCATACATTAGCTTCTACATAAATTATAAACTCCAAAACATACTGTTACATTCCTCTGTGTAGATCCACTTTCCATCTTATATTTTCCCTTTGCTTGAAGAACTTCCTTTATTTTTGACAGTGAAGGTCTGCTGGCAACAACTTTTGTTTATCTTAATAAACAGAAGTCTTAATTTTGCTTTCATGTTTGTAAGTTATATTAGCTGGATACAGAATTCTAGGTTGACAATTATTTTCCCCCAGCCTTTTAATAATGCCATTTGATTTGTTTTGCATAGTTCCAATTGAGGTAACTGTGCATTCTTTGTTCTTCCCTATATATCTTATACATATGGTGTCTTTCTGATTGCTCTAAAATTGTTGCTGTTAATCACTGGTTTTCAGGAACTGATTATGATGTTCCTTGATGTAGTTTTCTTTGTATTTATCCTGTCTGCAGAGTACTGAAGTTCTTGGTTATGGTGGGCTTGTACTTTTCATTAAATTTGTAAAACTTTTGACCATACATGTATGTTAGACCACTTGATATTGTCCTACAGTTTAGTAAAGGTCTGATTCCTTTTTCCCAGTCTTTCTTCTTTTCTTTTTATATTCTTTCTTTAATTTGTATAGTTTCTTTCCAAATTATACAGTCATGTACTATTTCTTCCAGTATACCAATTTGTTTTTCTTTCTCTGGTGTTTAATAATATTTATTAAATATATTTATTAATATTTAATTAATTAATATTTATTAATATAATAATATTTATTCCATTCACTTAACTTCAAGTATTTTTATTTCATTTGGTTCTCTTTTATATCTTTTATTTCTCTTATTATGTTCATGTTTTCCTTTAAATCTCTGAGTGTACTTCTATCAGTTCTTTTAAGGTCCTTGTCTGTTAATTCTGTCAACTGTCATTTCTAAGCTTGTTTCTTTTGACTGATTTTTCTCCTGGTTATGGGTTCCATTTTTCTTCCTCATATCTCGAGTGACTTTTTAAAATTGGATTATGGATATTATGAATTTTACATGGTTGTGAGTTGAATTCTGAGTTCGGTTTTATTAGGGCAATGCTAGAGTTGCCTTTGCTCTAAGATGAGTTTACACCCATATATTCAGTAAGAATCTACCACAATGGCTGGTCAGACCTGAAACATTTCCCACTGCTGTTTGAGCTCTGGAAATTGTTTAGTGTAAAGGTCCTTGGTCATTCTCTGCCCAGACTCATGCAATTTCACTCTGCATGTGTGACTTAATATTTCAGCAAAGACTCAAAAGGACTCCTATGCTAACCTCTTAGAGCTCTTTCTCCAAGTGGCTTCCTCATCTGATAGTACTCTTCCCCTCATTCCAGTTGCCTCAGCCTCTCTGAATGCCAATCTCTCTTTACCTCAGCAAGACAGCCATTCTCTGCTTGGGATCTCCATCAGTGCACCACAATCTAGGAAGAAAGCTGGGGCAGCCCATAGGGCTCATCTCATGCATTTCCCTTCTCTCAGGGACTGTAGTCCTGTACTGCAATATCTAAAAAATTTTTTCTTATATCTTGTTTAGTTTTCTACTTGTTTACTGAAGAAAAGTTAAGTCTGAGCCCACTTACTCCACCATGACTCTACATATATACTTTTATAACTTTTTTCTCTTGTTATATTATCAACATGTTTACATCAATACATATACTTCCTCAACATTATTTTTAATGGTTGAATATGGTTGTATCATATAAATGTAATTTTTGTAATTAATTCCTTATTCCTAGAACTTTAAGGGTTTCCAAAGTTTTATATTTCATGAATAGCACTGCAATGAACATTTTCATATTTCCCCTATACTTTATTTTCTTCAGGTAACTATTCAAAGAATTGAGTCACAAGGCTTGCATATTTGTAAAGTTTTGATATTGACAGAATGTCTTCCAGAAAGATTAATTTACACTCCCATTCACAGTATATAAACTTACATTTCTTTTAAAACTATTTAGTGGAAAATCTGCATTAATTCAACCCTTTTTTTTTGGAACGTATGTTGTGTGCCAAGCACTGTGCTAAAAAGATGAAAACATACAGATTAATAAAAACATTAATGCTGCTGAAACGAATTTCAAGTCCTTTTAGGAAAACAGATATGTACAGAAACAATGAAATAAAGGTATAATATAGGCATGCACAAAATACCAAGGGTAAGGAGAGCAAAGATGACAATTTCTGCCGGAACAGTTTGTCACAAGTGTCTAAACTGAATATTGAAGGATGAGAAGTGGGGTCATCAGACAAGCCTGGGGAGGTACAGAGGGGAGAGCATTCCTGGCAAAGAGAACAGGATATGTGGTGATGGCAAGGAGAGAAGAAGCACTACCTACTGAGAAGCTATCAAAGAAGAGGTAAGGAATCTGTAGAAGATAAACCTAGAAACGTTTTCAGGGTTTAAGTCATTAAGAATCTTGTATATCTTGTTAAAGAATTTGGAGTTTATCCTAAAGACAAAAACATAACCAGATTTGGATACAGGAAATAACATTTTAGTGGCAACTTAGAAGATTCATTAAAAGTAGTAAGTTAGGACAGAAATATTAGTTATTAAGTTATGGCAATAGACTACAGATGATAGAATTCTGGAATAAGGAAATATATGGACTACATCTGTTAGCTTTTCGGGAGACAACTGATGAGCTTGAAAGCTGACTACATAGTGGAATGAGGCATATCTATGAGTCAAAAGTGACTCTTACTTCTGGCTTGAGAAACTGGATGAGCTGGTGATACCATTCATCAAGCCTGGGAATATGAGAAACGGTCCAAGTTTCATCTGACTAACTAACTATACCCTTATTCAGAACTGAACATTTTACAAGACAGATTCACATTCACATTATCATGAGTTAGCATCATGAATTGGCATGATTTATCTTTCCAACTGCTCGATTTCAAAGTGAAGCCCCCCTCAACCCCATTACAGGTATACCTTATTTTATCAAGCACTGAATGAATCTGTGTTTTTATTTTACTGCAACTTGAATACTATATCGTGTAGTTTAAAAAATATTTAGTAATCTTAATTGTTAAAATTAATGTTAAAATTGTTAATCATTAATGATACTTCATTATGGACTCCAATTTCATTTTTTAATTCATTCTAATCTTCATGAAATTGGAAACTGAAGGGTTTTTTGATTCTACCATGGGGTGCCTAAAGATTCCAATGGTTCCAACCTTTGTTTGGATCCACAGTTGAGATCGGAGAATGAACTGGACTATATAGTTCCTGTAGTAATCTCCATTTTTAATATTAATTTCCTAATGCTAATAAGTGGAATCAAATATTTCATCAAGAGTACCATAAACATTCAAGTGCAATTAAGAGATGAAACCTTATGATTGATTACCAGCCCCAGAAGACTCTATTTTACTTCTTTTTGTTTAAATCTGAGAAAGAGGGCACTGCTGTCACTCTCCCTCTGCATTTTCATGTTATGCCCTAGCATCCTCTCACAGCCAGTATTGCTATGGTTAAGGAAAAAAGGTGTGTCTCACAGGTAGAAAAGAGATTTCTAATAGTCCCAAGCAACCCAGATGTCTTTCAGTGAGTGAATGGATAAACCATTACACATCCACACCATGGAATGCTACTCAGCAATAAAAAGGAATAGTTACTAAACAACTTGGATGACGCTTGGGGGAAATTAAGCTAAGGGAAAGAAGCCAATATCAGAAGGATACATATTATATCACATTTATATAACATCCATGAAACAACATATAATTATAATAGTGAGGAACAGATTAGTGGTTGCCAGGGTTTAGGGACTGGGAACAAACTCTAAAAAAAATCCTATAAAGGGATAGCATGAGGGAACCTTGTAGTGATAGAACAGTTGTATAATTTGAGTGTGGTGGCAGTTACATAAATCTACACATGTGATAAAACTGCATAGAGCTACTAAATACACACACTAACACACACACAAAAACTTCATAAATGGGTCAAATGTATTTTGAGTTGTTACCCTTCCCTCTTTCTTGAAAAAGACAAATCCTTTACCTGTGTTGCAGTGTGACAGGCCTTCTTTCGTTAGATCAATCACAGAATCAAGTTTCTTCTCTTTAGCCTGAAAAGTTGTTAAAAAAAATAAGATTTTGCCTCAACAGAAAATGTTTTTTAAAAGTAAAACACATATCATTTAAAATTACTATTTAGAAGCTAGAGATTGAACATTCTATAAGTCTTACAGCTTAATTTAACTCTACTATGAAAGAGAAGCTCGTGAAATACTATATGGTTTCTGTGAATATAACTAAGCAGAGTCTAAATGAGTTAATTTGGTAATAAATATGGTTGTGAAATATGTTTATCATTAGCTGTTTGCTTTTAACGTTTAAGCTGGACTGAAACCTGGTCACGCTAACTAGGAGACATTAATTTCTCAGAGAATGAATCTCCCAAAGAATGAATGACAAAGATGAGTCATCCAACATGTAGCAACACTAAAGTTCCTAGAACGAACGTATTCAAATAAACAATATTCAGAGACAATATTTAATACCTACCATAGCTTCAGTTTCAGCATCAGGTGAATTGTTAGAATTTCCTGATGTAATTTTTCCAGTATCTGAAAGAAAATTATTAAAATATGAACATTTGACAAGTTTATTAACTATTAAATATTTATGGACTTTATAATATGTGAATGCTGAAACAATAATAATGGGGATGCTAATTAACCATCATATAATCATGGTTGTAACTCAAAAATGTAACTCAACCGACTTTGCTTATTCCAAAGACCAATGAACCAGTCCAAAAAAAGCAAACTCTAATTTTGGTTCAAAAGATTTTTTCCTTCTGTAACTTTACAGCTATATTAGTAACTCTTTTTTGAGTATCTATCTGTAAACCACTATAGCATTTGAGGAAATAACTTGGAAATTTACACATTTTTTATTCATAGTATCTTTAGACTAGACCACCTGAGATGGCTGAGGAGGATTCTTCACAGAACCAGTAAAAACCTCAGATAAATGCTTAATATCCCTTAACTATTTGATTTACAATGTTAACAGCCCAAATCATAGTGGCAATTAAGTAGCTATATAAGTGCAGACAAAGCTTTCTGAAATTAAGATGCAAATTAAACTCTCTAATGTATATTAAAAATGAAAAGGAAATGGGGAATTTTGAAGGAGAAATTATGAGGCAAAAAAGATAGCTATTTTAAGGGAAAGGAAATTTATTGGAAATCTAAGGTTAAAGATTTTTACATTAAGTGTAATGAGAAACTCTAAAGAGTAACAGAAGTATTATTTATAAAAGTTTAAAAAAATCAAAGATACTAAAGATTAGACAAACTAGCAGACTATAACTCGATAAAACAAAAGACAAGCAAAAAATAAACCATCACTATCAGCAACAAGACCAGAGTAAACAAGTACAAATAACGGATATGAAAGGTAGGTAGTTTTATAATTTACAAAGCCATTAAACACAGTAAAGAAACAAAAGGCCATAAATTGATAAACACAAAGTTAACAAGAAAGCTCAATTTTATTAAGCAATCACTGATTTATTCAGGTAATATTAATCACAGATATAAATTAAACATTTCTGAGAGTAGAATTAAAACTTTTATTTTATTAAAAGATAATATTCAATTCTCTATTTTAAACAAATACTGATTTGAGGCTTTCTGATTTGATAGGTCATATTTTAAGATACCTGTTGGATCTGATGTAATTGGAGTTGTCAAATTAGGACTTTCCACAGAAATCAACATGATATCATCTTTACTGAAATAAATAAATAAATAAATAAAATAAACGTGATTATGCTGAGATGTGCAATCAATGGTTTTAATTCTTCTAATTTAACATTTCATAACTGAGATGTTTTAATCTAACAATGGGGAGGATGTGGAATGAAAATGATAAAACCAAGTACCCAAGAAACCCTGTGTATAGCCAATTATTTATATGACCGAAAGTTCATGATATACAATAAACACAGACCCTTAACACTTAGTAGAGGGCTTCCCTGGTGGCGCAGTGGTTAAGAATCCACCTGCCAATGCAGGGGACACAGGTTTGAGCCCTGGTCCGGGAAGATTCCACATGCCACGGAGTAACTAAGCCCATGTGCCACAACTACTGAAGCCTGCGCACCTAGAGCCTGTGCTCCACAACAAGAGAAGCTACTGCAATGAGAAGCCCGTGCACTGCAACGAAGAGTAGCCCCCACTCGCCGCAACTAGAGAAAGCCCGCGCACAGCAGCAAAAGACCCAATGCAGCCAAAAATAAATAAATTTATTAAAAAAAACTTAATAGAAATCCATTTACAATAAATCCAAATGTATGAACTATAAGTATTCAACATATATAAATGTACAAAATATACAAAAGTCACTCTAGCACATATACTTGCCTTCTTGAAAATGAAACAATGTATAAAAGAAACTGATTAAAACTTTGTTACTGATGTAGAACTATAAAAAATAAAGATATTAAAAAATTAATTCTGCCACTACTCTGTATCACTATAGTAGCAATATTTACTATGCAATGATGATAAAGGATGCTGATTATGGTTACAGAATATTCTGAGTCATGAGACTGTCTTTTGCTCCCATTTGACCCCGACTCCACTTTTTTGAATGTGACATTTAAAATCAGAATTTTTGTTAAGAAAACCTTGACACAAATTTCAGTAAGCCCATTTAATTTGCTACATGAATTTTCTACACACAGGGTTGTACCATTTTCTTATAGATGTTTTTAATTTTTAGCCTTTGTATTTGGTCTATGATCCATTTCAAGTTATTTTTGTGTATGGTGTAAGAGTTGAGGTTTACTTTTCCCCTCTGGTTATTCCAGCAACAGTTGTTGAAACAACTCTCTCTTCCCCATTAAATTACCTTGGCATCTTTGCTGAAAACCAATGGCCTCTATATATACTCTCTAATTTGTCCATTGATTTATATTTCTATCCTTATGCCAACACCATTCTCTTAATTACTATAGCTTTATAGTAAGTCTTGAACTCAGGTAGTGTATGTCTTCCAACGTTGTTCTCTTATAACACTGTTTTCACCTTCTAGGTCTTTTGCATTTCATACAAGTTTATGATCAGTTTGTTACTTTCTACAGAAAAGGATGCCATGATTTTGTTTAAGGGTGCGTTAAATATACAAAACAACTTGGGTGAAGTGACATTAACAATGAATTTTCTGATTTGTAAACATGGCATATCTCACCATATATTTATGGCATATCTCACCATATATTTATATTTCCATTAATTTTTCACAGCAATATTTTGTACTTTTAAAAATTATTAACTGGGGTTTTTTTTTTAACAGCAGCTTTAGGTTTACAGCAAAATTGACTACAGCGTTTTCCCATATACCCCCTATCCCTCCCACACACAACCTCCCACAAAATCCTTTACCAGTGGGTACTGTTGTTACAACTGATGAAACTACGTTAACAACATCATTACCCCCAAACTTCATAGTTTACAATAACATTCACTCTTAGTGTTAGGATATTCTGTGGATTTTGACAAGTATATAATGACATGTAGCCACCATTACAGTATAATAAAAACTAGTTTCACTGCCCTAAAAATCCCCAGTGCTCTGCCTATTCATCCCTCCCCACCAACCTCTGGCAACATTTGATCTTTTTACTATTTCCACAGTTTTGACTTTTCTACAATGTCATATAGTTGAAATCATACAGTATACAGCCTTCTCAGATTGGCTTCTTTCCCTTAATAATATGCATTTAAGTTTCCTCCATGTCTTTTCATAGCTTGATAGATCATTTTTTTTTTTTTAGCACTAAACAGTATTCCATTGCCTGAATGTACTGGGTTGGCCAAAACGTTTGTTCGGTTTTTTCCGTAACATGGATGTAGTAGTGCTTAGATGTCTTTAACTTCATTCAAAACAGTTTTGTTAGATTGTATTGTGTCAGCTGCCATATCAGCATGCATTTAAAAAAACTTATCAAAATTGGTTAATTTATGTGAAGCCATTTTGATATTGATGGAAGAAAAAAGCAACATTTTCGGCACACTATGCTTTATTATTTGCAACTGAAATGCAAAAAAAGATTTGTGCAGTGTATGGAGAAGGTGCTATGACTGATCGAACGCGTCAAAAGTGGTTTGCAAAGTTTCGTGCTGGAGATTTTCTTGCTGCACGATGCTCCACGGTTGGGTAGACCAGTTGAAGTTGATAGAGATCAAATCAAGACATTAATTGAGAACAATTAACATTATGCCAGGCAAGAGATGATGATCTCTGATGATCTTCCTTTTCTTTATGTAGATCTGATTTTCTGACATACTATTTTCCTTCTCTGTGAAGAATTTTTAACATTTCCCGCAAGGCAGATCTACTGGCAACTAATACCCTAAATTTTTGTTTGCCTGAGAAAGTCTTTTTCCTCACCTTTGAAAGATAATTTCACACTGTAAAGAATTTTAGGTTGGTAAGTTTTGTTCTCTCAACACTTTAAATATTTCACTCTACTTTCTTCTTGTTTGCATAGTTTCTAAGGAGAAGTTGAATGTAAGTCTTACCTTTGCTCCTCTACAGGTATGGTGTTTTTCCTTGGCTTCTTTCAAGATTTTAGCTTTGATTTTCTGAAGTTTAAATATGATATGTCTAGGTGTACTCTTTTAGGTATTTATCCTGCTTAGTGTTCTCTGAGCTTCCTGGATCTGTGGCTTGGTGTCTAACATTAATTTGGGAGAAATTCTTAGTCACAGTTACTTCAAATATTGCTTTTGTTCCTTTCTTTTTTCTTCCTGGAATTCCCATTATGCATATATAACTCCCTTTGTAGTTGTCCTAAGTTTTTGGATATTCTGGGTTGTTTTTGTCTTTTATTTTCTCTTTGCTTTTCCATTTTGGAAGTTTCTGTTGTCATATTCTCAAGGTTGGTGATTCTTTCCTCAGCCATGTCTATCCTACTAAAAAGCCCATCAAAGGCTTTCTTCATTCTGTTAGTAGTTTTGATCTCAACCATTTCTTTTTCTTAGAATTTCCATCTCTCTTATTACCTAACAGTTCTTGCATTTTGTCTACTTTTTCCATTAAAGCACATTAATCATAGTTTTAAAAAATTCCTGGTCTAGTAATTTGAACATTCCTGCCATATCTGACTCTGGTTCTGATGCTTGCTCAGTCTCTTCAAATTGTGTTTTCTGGTTTTTAATATGTCTTTTTTTTATAATATGTTTTTAATATGTAACTTTTTGTTGAAAGGGAGACATGATGTACTGGGTAAAAGGAACTATGGTAAACATGCCTTTAGTAATGTAGTGGTAAAATGTGGGGGAAGGGGAAGCATTCTACTAGTCCTATGGGTAGGTCTCAGTCTTTTAATGAGCCTGTGCCCCTAGAGTATGAAATTCACTAATGCAGCCCAGTCTCCATACCCCTTTTAGGTGGGACAGGATGGCTAGAGGGGGCTAGAGTTGGGTATTTCTCTTCCTCCATGTGGAAGGCTGGAGGGAGTAGGTATTAGATATTTCCTTTCCTCCAGATAGGTTAATCTTTGGTAATACTTTCTCCTGATGGCAGGGCTTGTTAAGAACAGAGTGCTCTGGTGTATTTCAAAAGCTTCTTTTTATCTTGCCCCCTGCTGGAAGCATGAGAGGATTTTTCTTCAATATTCACTGCAAAGATCAGTAGAGCTCTAGAGGTAAAACTCACAAAATTGTGCCCCCCCCTTACCTGGACCCCCCCCCTTGGAGTTTTTATCTCTGATATTTATTTACTCTGAGCCTCCAGCAATTACAATTTAGGTTTCCCTACCCCAGCAGTGGTTGCCACGGAGGTTTTTGCTCCACTTCCAGGGCGTTTTGATTCTGTTTCTGCCTGTTTCTCTCTCCAATTTGGGTGTCAGTAGTTTGCTCTATGACCTTACTTCTCTGGTGGATCACAGAAGAGTGGTTTTTTCCAGTCTGTTCAGCTTTTACTTGTTAGTATGGAGTGATGACACCTTACAGGCTGGACCAGGAATCTTGTTTTGGAGTTAGGTCTTATATGTATTTTGGTAATTTACCCCTATGAATATCATACTCTGATATTACTGTAAATGGTATTAATTTAAAATTCCAATTGTTTGTTGCCTGTACACAGAAATACTACAGACAACCAGTATTATAACATATATATACACACCACATAGTACAAAGGAATAGTGTGATATATACACACATATATACCCTATATAGAAACAATAAAATATTTTATATTTATCCACATATTTATAATTTCCAGCACCCTTCATAACTTTACCTTTGTATAGATCCAAATTTCCATCTGATATTATTTTCCTTCTACCTGAAGAAACTCCTTTAGCATTCCCTGTAGTGCAATTTTGCTGCTGATGTATTCTTTCACTTTTTTTGAGTATGAAAAAGTCCGTTTTCTTGTACACGTCTCAAAAATATTTTCACTGAGTGTAGAACTGTAGAAACTGTAGACAGTTCCTCTTTTAATGATTTAGAGATGTCTCTCCATTTCAGTACTTTAGAGATGTCTCCTTTTCGACATCTCTAAAGTTTGAATAGTTTACAGTGAGAATTCTCATCTTATTTTTTGTTCCTTTCTATGTAGTGTGTCTTTTCTCTCTGGCTGCTTTTAAGATTTTGTCACCATTGATTTTTAGCAGTCTGGTTATGATGTGCTTTTCCTTTATGCTTCTGCTTAGCTTTGTTAACCTTTCTTTCTTCCTTTCTATTTATGGGTTTAGAATTGGACAAATTTTAGATATATTTTCCTGCCCCCCTGCCTAGTGATGACTTCAATGATATATACATATATTAGACTACTTGATACTGTTCTACAAGTCTCTGATGCTCTGTTCATTTTTTGGTTAGCCTGTTTTCTCCCCATGCTTTTGTCTGAACAGTTTCTGGTATTTCACTGATTTTTAAAAAGCCAGTAATTATTCTGTTATTAATCCTATCCAATGTACTTTTCACTTTATTGTCTTTCTCATCTCTAGAAGTACAATTTGGGTCTTTCTTTTTACATCTTCCATTTCTATCACGTTGACATTCTCCTCTATGTTGTTAGATATGAATAATATACTGATAATTGCTATTTTATGTTGTCTGCTAAGTCCAACAACCATATTAATTCTGTTTCTATCATTTTGGTTTTCTCCTTGTTATGGGTTACTTTTCATATTTTGCATGCTTGGTAAGTTTTTATTAGATGTCAGACATTGTTAAATTCACACTGTTGGATGATGTTTCATTCTATCAGAGTGTTGGACTTTGTTCTGGCATACAGTTAAATTACCCATGATTAGTTCTGACTCCTTTGAGTCCTTTTAGCTTTCTGGGGTAGGTCCACTGGAGTCTTTTAGTCCAGAATTAATTTAGCCTCACTACAGCTATACCCATCCAAGGACTCTACCTGTTGGTGCGTGCTAAGTCTCTTCATTACAGCCAGTGAGAAAGCAAAATGTTCCCAGCCCTGTGCAACCTCCAAAAAATGTATGGCCTTCTTCTTTTCAGTGGTTCTTGCCCCAGCCTCTTGTAGTTTCATGCTTTGCACATATAGATCTGTATTCAGCCAATGAGTCAAGGGGTTCCCTTTGCAGATCTCCAGAGCTCTACCTTTATGCAATTACCTCTCTTGCTCTGCCTCACAAATTCTAGATAATTCATATTCTCCAATATCTGATCTAAAGGCACCAAGACCACCTGGCTGTTTGGGCTCCTCCCACCCCTGCTTTTCAACTTGGGAAATGCCTCCAGGCAGAACTGGCACAATGGTAGGGTGCATTTCTTTTGTTTCTTTTCTCACAGGGATCATAATTGTGTGCTCCCTGTTGAACAATGTCTAAACACAATTTCTTTTCTTTAGTCTAGTTTTCTGTTTGTTTACAGCAAAAGAACAATTCCTGTGCAGTTAATACTTCATGAGCAGAAGGATACATTTCCCACACACTGATTTCCATTTTGTGAAATCAACTGTTTTTCATGTGCACTTTTAAACAAATTCAATAATTTTTTCCATATCAAATTTATCAATAAAAGATTCTGACAAAAGCTATTATTTCTAAGTTCAATTAACAACAAAAAAGTTCAGATCTAAATTTTATCAATAATATTTTACTCTTCTACTCATTTTTGGCCTTTAACACAACTTACAAAGTTTATTTTGTACATACTTTTTTCTACTAGTATTCAATAATAGTCATATAGTGGATGAAAGACTAATAGCTGTATTTATTTTGTTGCTTAACTACAACTATAAGCAATTCTTTTCATTATACTATAGTCAAAATCTCAATTCTTCATTTAATATTTCTATATTTCTAATGTTTTAAATATCTTTATTTGCTGCTACAGTATATCAAATATAATGTTATTAAGGAGTCTAAGACATTAAGCAGAAAGACTAAAAATCAGAGTGAAATTTTTGGCAATCTCATTGGAATTTTGGGCTGACGAGGTAAAGGTAAAGATTTAGAAGCCACCAGGGTGGAGAGGCCCTGGTGAACACTCCAAGCTTTCAGCTGGAATCCACTAAGGGCTACATCTTAAAAGCCAGAGTGAAGTAGATATAGGAGACTTACCAAAATAACAACAGGCCTGAATTTATACCATTACCTGAGCAGATTAGGTGACCAGGCCCTACTCTACCTGCCAGAGAACAGAATAAATCTTGTCTATAGAAAGATATTATTCAGAGCCTCACCAATTCTTCAGAAACTATCAAGCACACTAACAGACAGAATCAAATGACTAGAAACAGAGAAAAACAATAAAAACATATGTACAGATGATTGAGGTACTGGAGTTATAAAACAAGGACATAAAAAAAAAAACAAAAACTGGGCTTCCCTGGTGGCACAGTGGTTGAGAGTCCACCTGCCGATGCAGGAGACACAGGTTCGTGCCCCGGTCCACGAAGATCCCATATGCTGCGGAGTGGCTGGGCCCGTGAGCCATGGCCATTGAGCCTGTGCGTCCGGAGCCTGTGCTCCGCAATGGGAGAGGCCACAACAGTGAGAGGCCCACATACCACAAAACAAAACAAAACAAAACAAAAAAACCCCAAAAAACTATGATGAATAGTTTTAAGAATACTGAGGAAAGATGGAGAAAATAGTCAAAACCAGATGGAACATTCATCAGAAAAGCACAATCTATGAAAAAAAAGACTACACTGAAATTAAGAAGAGTCAATACATATAAAGGCACTATTATGAAAGTGGAAAGACTTGGAATGGGAAAAGATACTTGTCAATATATCTGATAAAAAACTTAAGACAGGCAACTCAAAAGAAAAACATGCAAAAGTCTTAGAGAAACTTTATGAAAGAAGATATCCAAATGACTAACAAATATAAAAAAGTGCTTCATTTCATTATTAGGAGGAAACAAATTAAAACGAATACAGGCATATCTTGGAGATATTGCGGGTTTGATTCCAGACCAGAACAATATTAAGCGAATATCTCAATAAAGTGAATCACTTGAATTTTTTGATTTCCCAGTGCATATAAAAGTTATGTTTAAAAGTTAAAAGTTATAGTGTGCTGTATACTATAGTCTATTAAGTGTGCAATAGCATTATGTCTAAAAAAACAATACATACCTTAATTTTAAAATATTTCATTGCTAAAAAATGCTAACCATCATCTAAGCCTTCAGTAAGTTGTAATCTTTTTGTTGCTGGATGGTCTTGTGTTGATGCTGATGGCTGCTGACTGATCAGGGTGGTGGTTGCTGACGGCTGGGGTGGCTCTGGCAATTTCTTAAAATAAAACAATGAAATTTGCTGCATGAATTAACTCATCCTTTCACAAGTGATTGGTTTTCTGAAGCATGCAATGCTGTTTGATAGCATTTTACCCACAGTAAAACTTCTTTCAAAGTTTGAGTCAATCTTCTTAAACCCAACCACTGCTTTATCAACTAAGTTTATGTAATGTTCTAAATCCTCTGTCGTCACTTCAACAGTCTTCACAGGATCTTCATCAAGAATAGATTCCATCTCAAGAAACCACTTTCTTTGCTCATCCATTAAAGTTTATCATGAGATTACAGCAATTCAGTCACCTTCAGGCTCCACTTCTAATTCTAGTTCTCTTGCTATTTCTACATCTGCAGTTACTTCCTCCACTGAAGTCTTGAACCTCTCAAAGTCATCCATGAAGGTTAGAGTAAACCTCTTCCAAACTTCTGTTAATGTTGATCTTTTGACCTCTTGCCATGAACCATGAATGTTCTTAATGTATCTAGAATGGTGAATCCTTTCCAGAAGGTTTTCAAATTACTTTGCTCAGATCCATTGAAGGAATCACTATCTATGGCAGCAACAGCTTTACAAAGTACTTAAAATAATAAGCTTGAAAGTTGAAATTACTTGACCCATGGGCTGCAGAAAGGATGTTGTGTTAGCAGGCATGAAAACAACAATAATCTCATTGTATATCTCCATCAGAGTTCTTGGGTGGCCAGGTGCATTGTCAATGAGCAGTAATTTTTTTTCTTAAATTTATTTATTTTTGGCTGCATTGGGTCTTTGTTGCTGTGCGTGGGCTTTCTCTAGTTGTGGTGAGCGGGGGCTACTCTTCATTGTAGTGTGCAGTCTTCTCATTTCAGTGGCTTCTTCTGTTGTGGAGCACGGGCTCTGGGCTCTAGGCACGCGGGCTTCAGTAGTTGTGGGACACGAGCTTAGATGCTCCACAGCATGTGGGATCTTCCCCAGACCAGGGATTGAACCCGTGTCCCCTGCACTGGCAGGCGGATTCTTAACCACTGCACCACCAGGGAAGCCCCCTTTGAGCAGTAAATTTTGAGAGGAATCTTTTTTCTGAGCAGTAGGTCTCAAACATTCAGTTGAGTAAAATATTCAGTAATTCAAGCCTGGATATGCTGTCAGCCAGGCATTGTTGTTCTACTTATATAGCACAGGCAAAGCAGATTTAGCATAATTCTTAAGGGCCCTAAGATTTTTGGAATGGTAAATGAGTACTGGCTTCAACCTAAAAGTCACCAGCTGCACTAGCCCTCAAAAAGAGAGTCAGCCTGTTCTTTGAAGTTTGAAGCCAGGTATTGACTTCTATGTAGCTATGAAAGTCCTAGATGGTATCTTCTTGCTATTTAAGGTTATTTCTTCTACACTGAAAATCTTTTGTTTAATGTAACCACTTTCATTAATTATCTTTGGTAGATCTTCTGAATAGCTTGCTGCAGCTTCTACATCAGTATTTGCTGCGTTACATTGCACTTTTATGTTATAGAGATGACTTCTTACCTTAAACCTCATGAACCAACCTCTGCAAACTTTTTTTTCTGCAGCTTCTTCCTCATCACTCTAAGCCTTCACAGAATTGAAGAGTTGGAGCCTTGCTCTGGATTAAGCTTTGGCTTAAGGGAATGCTGTGGCTGATTTGACCTTAAACTTTCTCTATATCAATAATAAGGCTATTTCGCTTTCTTATCATTCACGTGTTCTGGAGTAGCACTTTTAATTTCCTTCAAGAACTTTTCCTTTGCATTCACAACTTGGCTAACTATTTGGTGCAAAAGGCCTAGCTTTTGGCCTGTCTCAGCTTTCAACATGCCCTCCTCACTAAGCTTAATTTCTAGCTTTTGACTTAAAGTGAGAGACATGTAGGTCTTCTTTCCCTTAAACATTTAGAGACCATTGTAAGGTTATTAACTGGCCTAATTTCAATATTGTTATGTCTCAGGGAGTAGGGAGGCCTGAGGAAAGGAGACAGATGAGGTCAGTGGAACAGTCAGAATGCACACATTTATTAAGTTGCTGTCTTATATGGGTGTGGTTTGTGGCAACCCCCAAAAAGTACAATAGTGACATCAAAGATCACTGATCACAGATCACCATGACAAATCGTAATGGAAAAGTCTGAAATATTGTGAGGAAAAAAAAATATTGTGAGAATTGCCAAACTGTGACACAAAGTGAGCAAATGCTATTGGAAAAATGGTGCCAACAGAATTGACGCAGGGTTGCCATAAACCTTCAATTTGTAAAAAACCACAATATCTGTGAAGCAAAATAAAGCAAAGCACAAAGAAACAAGGCATGCCTGTATGTGATGCTATAAACATGCCAGTGTGGCTAAAGTGAAAAAGGCAGATAATACCAAGTGTTGACAAGGATATAGAATAAGAAAAACCTCATATACTCTCATTGGGAGTGTAACTTGATACAACTTCTTTGGTATTTAGTAGTATCTATTAAGCCTGAAAATACACATATCCTATGACCTACCAATTCCACTTCCAGTCAAAGGTCCAACAGAAATTTACCTATGTATATTCACCAACAAACACGTAAAGGAATGTTCATAGCAGCACTAATCATAATTTCCCCAATCTGCAAATAACTCAGATGTCCATCAACAGTTGTGAATGGAATAAGCTGTGGTATATTCATATGATGGACATTATATAGCAATGAGAATAATCAAATTATTGTTGCTAAGCAACAGCATGGATGAATCTCTTAACACATAAAGTTGGGCAAAAGAGGCAAGACACCGAAGAGTTCATTGAGTATGATTCCATTTATATAAAGGTGAAAAGTAAACGAAAACAACTTATGGTGTTAGAGGTTAGGATGATGTTTACTGAAGTCAGTGTGGTAGGGGTGGGACTTGTGACTGGCATGAGGCAGAACAGATGCCATTGGTGTTGTTTTTTGATCTGGGTGATAATTACAAAATGTGTTTACTTTGTCAAAATTCACCAAACTATACATTTACTGTTTGTGCAGTTTTCAGTAGGTATTATAGGTCAATTAACTTTATTTTAAAAATTATGTGTCTGTGTATGTATGTACGTAAAGCTGCTAATGCTTATCCTGAGAAATTCATTTATACATCTACACACTAAAGATTGGAATTCCAGAAGCAGTTAATGATACATAACTTTCATGAAACTGTTCCACTGACTGCTTCCAATGATGGCTCTTTTTTTAATGAACCATACCTGGGAGGAAAACTGAGGACACTGATGATTTTCGTGGTCTTCTAGATGCACCTATTTTTCTACTTGTATTCTACGTTGGAGAAAAACTTCTGTGTCTAAAATCAGTAATTAAAATTCTCCAGGTAACGTTATAATGTAGTACATAGTTCAATAATGGGATCTGGAGACAAAACTGTCTAGGTCTAAATCCTGGCTCTGCCATTTACTAGCTCAGTGTTTGGGGGACAGGAAACTTGGTTTCCTGATCTGTTAAAGAGGGATATGTCATAAATGTGAGATTAAATAAGTGTTAATAACGAGTAGGAAGAAGCACATGAAAAACAGTGGAAAATTTCTTATAATACTATGGCTGGTAACTACTTTTTTCTCCTTCGTATCTCTGTAAACATTTCTTCACATGAAATTCAATGCAAGACTTATTTTTCAGACAATATTAATGTTTCATTCCATCAACACTGGTGAAGTGGTCTGTTCTTGGGTGCCTTAGACCTTGATGCTTACTTTTCCTCTTTGGAAAAGATTGCATATGAAAGCATTTTCTTTCTATTTAAGCAAGTTCCTTCATCAAATATGTGTTCTGGTACACAGGCCTTCTCTTCTATGAGCTTCTTCAGCTCAGCTGTTACTGCCTTTCCCATTTTCTTCACATTCTAAAAAGAAAATGCTTAAACTTCTAAATCGAACCATGACTATAGACATAGAAAGTTAGTAGTGGCACTAATTCCTTCAACACTTGGGGTATCAGAAGAAACAATTATAAAGCCTCCTGGATTTCTCTAGAGTTATAATAATGGAGAGAAAATGGATCCAATGAAAAGAGGAGACTGGAAAATTAAAAAAACTGAAACTAAGAACTAAATACCTGAGTTTAACAGCCACTTGGATACAGCTAAAGAGAGAATAAACTAGAAAATTGTAGAAACTATCCAGACAAAAGCATGGAGAACAAAATAGATGGAGTGTACACAGAAGAGTATAATTGGAATACCAGAAGGGGAGAAGAGACAGAATGGTGCAGAAGCAATATCTAAAAAGATAATAGCCAAGAATTTTCCAAAGATAATGAAAGACATGAAGTCACAGATTCAAGAAAAACTATGAGCCCCAATTAGGATAAATTAATCCCCCCCCACCGCCAGCATCATAGAATATACTGATGAAAACCAAAAATATGTAGACTATCTTGAAAGCAGCTAGACAAATAGACACCATCCTCAAAGAAGGAACAAGAAGATGGATATCTAACTTTTCAACAGAAATTATAGAAGTCAGAAAACAATGTAATGACATCTTGAAAGTGCTAAAAATAACTGCCAACCTATAATTCAATACCTATGTTGAAATATCCTTTAAAAATAAAGACAAAATGAAGTTATTTCCAGACAAATAAAAACAAAGTTTATCCTGAGCAGAATTTTTAAAATAAATAATAAATGGAATTCTTCAGGCAGATGAAAAATTATCCCAGATGGAAATACAGGAAGAAATAAAGAGCAACAGAAAGGGTAAATACACTTGACCCTTGCACAATGAAGGCATCAGAAAATCCAAGTATAACTTTCGACTCATCCCCAAACTAGTAATAGCCTACTGTTGGCTAGAAGGCTTACTGTTAACATAAACAGTCGATTAACACATACTTTGTATGTTATATATATTATATACTGTGTTCTTACAATAAAGGTAGAAAAAAATATTAAGAAAATCATAAGGAAAATACAGTTGCAGTAGTGTCCTCTATTTATTGATACTATAAGTTTATGCTGTCTGTTTACAAGATGAATTGTCTGTCAGTACCTATATCAATATTGTCCTAATGATACAAATACCATAGATGTTATATGTATTACAAACATTAGACATCAAAAATGAAAAGAAAATGTGAAAAAGAAATTATTTGTTTATAGGTACTATATTTATTGAAAAAAAATCCATGTATACGAGTAGACTCGAGTAGTTCAAACCCTTGTTGTTCAAGAGCCAACAACTGTATTTGGGTAACTCTAAGTGAATGACTGTACAAAATAATGATATTGTCTTATGAGATTTAAAATAATGTAAAACTTAAATGCATGAAACAAACAATGGGAGGGAGCACTAAATGGAGTTAAAAGTGTTCTAAGGTCAAGCATTGCCTATAAAATGGTAAAAGTAGCAATTCATATTAGACTCTAATGTTAGAGTCAAGAATCCATATCATGATCTTTAGGATAACTTCAAAAGGTACAATGAAAGATGTATAATTAATGAGCTAATGGGGAATGGGAAAAAGAAATCCAAAAGAAGGCTAAAATAAGTAGAGAAAAAAACAGACACAGATAAGGGAAAAGGACCATAAAATAATGCAACAAATAGAAAACAAGTATTAAGATTATAGTTATGAGCCCACATATATGAGTAAGATTACATTAAACATAATCTAAACTTTCCAATTAATAATTATTTTCAAATTGGATTAAAAATACATGTTCAGCTTAATAAATAATTATAAAGCTAGCATCCATGTAGCCACTACTCAGATAAATACATTTTAACCTTTTTTTTTTTTTTTTTTTTTTTGCGGTACGGGGGCCTCTCACTGCTGTGGCCTCTCCCACCGCGGAGCACAGGCTCCAGACGCGCAGGCCCAGCGGCCATGGCTCACAGGCCCAGCCGCTCCGCGGCATGTGGGATCTTCCCGGACCCAGTCACGAACCCGTGTCCCCTGCATCAGCAGGCAGACCCTCAACCACTGTGCCACCAGGGAAGCCCCAGATAAATACATTTTAAATTATCAGCACTTCAGAAACCCACGTGCCTCCATCCTGAATCATAAATCTCCTCCGTAAATAGCATTTGTGGTACTAATCCCCTTGTTTTACTCTTTAGATTTACCATCTAGCTTTGAATTCATAAATAATGTACTTTTTGCTGGCTATTTTTGAACTTCATTTGAATGGAATCATACTATTCCTTGTGTCTGCCTTTCAATAATGTTTTTTGTGGGAGTAACATACTGTTACATGTGACTGTAGTTCCTTCACTTTCATTAATGTACAAAATTCTACCGTATGGACTTACAGCAATTATTTTTCTTTTCAGCTGTAGATGGACTTTTTCTCCTTCTGGTTTTTGGCTATTATGGAAAATGCTGCTAATAAACATTCCTCTAGATATGTCCTATTGCACATGTGAACATGTCTCTAGCTAGGGTATATACCAAGGAATAGGACTGCTAGGTCAAAGGATATTCAGATCTTCAATATTTCTAGATAATGCCAAATTTTTTCTAAAGTACTATACCAATTTACTCACCCAACAAAATATTAACTAAAACCAATTCCTTTTATTTCAAAACCTCACCAATACCTGGTATTGTCAGATTTTTAAATGTTTTACTTTTCCTTACCTGATATGAAATGGTATCTCATTGTGGTTTTAATTTGCATTTCCCTGATTACTAGTGAAGATGAGCACCTTTTCATATGTTTATTTGCCATTTAGAATTCCTCTTTTGTGAAGTAGATGTACAAGTCTTTTGCCCATTTTTCTTTTGCATTATCTGGCTTTTACTCATTGATTTGTTGGAAGTTCTTTATATATATTCTGGTTACTAGTCCTCTATAGGTTATATGTGCTGCAAGTATCTTCTCCCACTTGATGGCCTGTCTTCTCACTATCTTTATAGTGCCTTTTGAGAAAAGAAGTTTCTAATTTTAATGTGGTAAAATTGATCTTTTTTTTTCTTTTATGGCAAGGGTATTTGTGTCTGAAGATATCTTTCCTTATCCGAAGTTCATGAAGACATTTTATGTTACCTTCTAAAAGCTTCATAATTTTCCTTTAGATATTTAGTTCTTTAATTCACTTGAGATTGATGTACAGGGATTGGACTCAGGGATCCAATTTCTTTTATATTTCTCACAATATGAACAGCAATATGAATTTACTAAAGTCAATCATTTCCCAATTGATCTGCCATACAATCTCCAACACAAATCACATAATACATATAGGTATAGGTTTCCAGACTCTGTTACACAGCTCTGTTGTCTAGCACTTGCCAATATCACATTATCCTAATTACTGCAGTTTCATAATGTCCTGACATCTGATGGCAAATTCCTTCCATTCTGTTTCTCTACTTAAAGGGTATCTTGGCCTCTTAACCCATTGCATTTATATATACATTTTCGAATGAAATCAGCTTGTCAAGTTCCGTAAAATTACACACTGGGAAACTGACTGAAACTGTCCTCTATAAATTAATTTGAACAAAAGTAAAAGCATTTTTAATATTGTATTGTCCAAACCATAAACATAGTACGTTTCTCCAATGAATTCTTCTTCAATATCTCAAAGTTTCGTAATTTTCTTCAGTTATTACATGCCTCGTTAATTGTATTTCTAGGTACTTGATACATTTAATACTATAATATGTTTAAAAATTTTTCATTTCCTAATTTTTTATATCTTATAGGAATACAATTGATTTCTTATATGTTTGAGTTTAGCAATCTTGCTAAACTCTTATTAATCCTAATAATTTATCTGTAAATTCCTTTGGATTTCCTACATATATACCCCCAATCATCTAGGAATAGTAATATTATTGTTTCTTCTTTTTGAATCTTTTATATTTTTCTTTCTTTTGTTTTTCTGCATTTTTGCATTAGCTAAGATATCCAGTATAACCTTAAAGTGGTTAACAGCAGGCATCCTTCTATTTTTATCTCAAAGGGAATATTTCCAATATTTCACTATCAGATTTGTTTTAGAGTTTTTATAGATACTCTTTATCAAATTAAGGAAGGTACCTCCTATCCCAAGTTTGCCAAGAATTTTTTTTTAGTCATAAACATGTATTTTATAAAATCCTACGTCTATTTTGAGCTGATGATGACTCTTCTCCTGGCACATTATGTAAGTGGACTTGCTATTGTTAAACCAATGTTGCAGCATTCCTGGAAGAAACTCAACTTTTATAGACTGTTGAATTTGGTTTACTAGTTTCTGTTTAGGATATCTGCATCTATTTTGTGGGTAAAAGTAAACTGTAATTTTCCATTTCTGTAAAATTTTTAAATTGATTTTATTATCAAAGTATCAGAGTTATACCAAATTTTAGCATCTAGTCTCATAAAATGAAAAATATTCCCTCTTTTTTTATTCTTTGGGATAGTTTGTTTAAAAATGGTATTGTTTCTTTCTTAAATGTTTTATAAAATTCACCACTGAACCTACCCATCAGGGTCAAGTTACACAATTGTTACACCTATTCTCACACTCACCATGGGCTGACAGTGCTGCCTGAAACAGTTTCATAAATTGCACATTCTTCCTTCATTATAGAGCATGAGGTGAATTGTTCATATCATGCGTATAAGCCACTGATAAAGTTAACATATCAGTCTATAAAATGTTACTTTAACGGTGTTTTCACTTCCATCAACAGCATTTTTCTTTTTTGTCACTTTGAGTTTCAGCACAGGCATCAATAAGTGGTAACAACAAACACTCACTGAAATGTGACTCTTTCCTTTGTCAACTAAATAAGTGCCTTCTTCACAGCAGCTTCCTGGCTCAAAACTAAAATGCAGGCCTCAATATCATGGAATATTAGGGTTTCTTCTGAAGAGCCAGAACTGCATGTGAATTCCCAAATACCAAGAATCTCCTGTAAATGGTGTCGATCTGTAATGCTTCTCTTTTGTTTTATAGCATCCTTGAGTATGCATAGTTATTTGGGGGAAAGAGTGGTGTTCTCCAAACAATGGCCATCATTTAATTCACTTATTTTTAGTTATAAATTTTCCTCTTTTTAAAAGCTGACATATAATTTAACATATAAAAGCAAAACCATAGGACATTTTAGGGAGTGAAATGTTAAGAATAAATAATATTATAAAGCTCCAAAACTGTTGAGAATCACCAGTCAAGAGAATTCATTAAAATGTCCCCATCCCCCTATCCTTGAACATCAATCCAGGCCAGGATCACCAATCAAGCGTCTTTGTTAAACTAAACTATTTCTTCCCTATCAGCCCTAAATCTTCTATTAGGCTAGATTGGAGATTAGGTGTCTCAGCTGCTTTGTGATCAATCAGACAAATAAGTTAACCTATTCACTATAGTTTGAAGTTATCATGATACTACCTTCCACATTCAGGGAACTAATTTTAGACACTTTTCTCCTAGTCTTACTCCTCTGTGTAATTCTTTAAAACCACTGTTTCATAGGGCCTTGATTCTTCCATGTGTAGAAGAGGAAACTACTGGAGTGATCCAGTTGATCACTCCAGTTGCCATACCAAAGATGGAAAGCATCACAATGAAAAACCTGATCACCTAACCAATTCAAAATTTTATTTAGTACAGTTAAAATGACAATAAAAGCTTTTGAGAACCAATTTCTTCATAATGGACAAAAATAGCATTCATATAAATATGAAGCTTTAAGCTATTTTATGCTTGAGTATATGTGTTTACAAACATATTTAGATAAGTTTATGCATTTTTATAGAAATGCCTACCTTTCAGAAACAGCCTCATTATGTTCCCATGACAAATTAATCTTTTCACTTGCTTTTTCTGAAGGGTTAGAAGGTTCAGAGTTCACAGAAGTTTTTCTTTCCTCTGGACTATTAACTGACTCTGGATTCTTATCCAAATTCATAGTCTCTGAATTTGCAACCTGTTAGTTGGGTGAGGAAAAAGCAGTTGAGGGGAGGGTTACCAATTGTGCTCTTCCAACAAAATTGATGATAGGTTAAAATTCCACTTGGAAAGTGTTCTCAAAATATCCTTGCATACACACGATAAAACATATATTAAATTATATGTATATCAATGGCAGATGACCATGATTGCAGTTACTCTGCCAAAATGAATTTAAAAAAATACTTCAAAAGAAATAAAAATAATGACAGCACAAATCAACTTCCTAGCTTGAATGGAAAGAAGGAGAAACAAATACCTAAGTACTTAGACAACATTTTATTCCTATTATACTAAATTTTAGGAATAAACATTAGACTTCAACAAGGAAACTTTTACTTTTGTTATACTTCTAATAAGAGTGAAGACCAGAAATAAATCAATTTTCCAAGTTGCTCTTCTAGTTGATGAGTTTTGGATAGGCTAAGAATTTCCCCAATCAAATCCTGGTTCCTTTTTGCTAAAGTTTCTCCTTCAATTTATCTCTTCTCTCTCACATTTTACTGTAAGAAGCAAGAAACCAAGCCAAACCTTCAACATTTTGCTCAAAAATCTCATCAGCCTAATAAACATGCAAGTTTATCACTTACAAATTCTGCTTTCCATATCACTGTAGGTCACATTTCAGCTAAGCTTCCTGCCACTATGTAACAAGAACCCCATCCCCTCCCCAATTTCCAATAACATGTTCCTCTTTTGAGTCCTCACCAACAGTGCTTTTAATTATCCGTATTTCTACCAAAAGTTTATGAAGATTTAGGTATTCTCTTAGACTATACAGGGTTTCTCTACAATGTTCCTCATTTCCTCCTGAGCCCTCACTTGCAGACTTTATCATCTATATTTCTATAATACTAAGAGTCTGTTCAAGGCAATCCAGGCTTTTGAAAAATCATGCGCCTTAATATTCTTCCAGCCTCTACCATTCCAAATCCACTTCCACATTTTTAGGTATCTGTTACAACAGCATGCCATACTTCCTGGTACCACATTCTATATTAGTTTTCCGAGGCTGTGATAACAAATTACCACAAACTGGGTGGTTTAAAACAACAGAAATTTATTCCGTCACACTTCTGAAGGCCAGAAGTTTGAAATCAGTTTCATTAAGATCAAGTTGCTAGCTGGCTGCATCCCTTCTGGAGGCTTCAGGGGAAAAATCTGTTTCCTTTTTTCCAGCTTCTAGAAGCTGCCAGCATTCCTTGGCTTGTACCCCTTGCCTCCATCTTCAGTGCAATCATCCAGCCTCTGCTTTCATTGTCCCATTTCCGTCTTGTCTTTAACCTTCTTGACTCCTTTTTATAAGGACCCTTGTGATTTTATTGAGCCCACCAGGATAATCTTCCCATCTATAAGCTTCTTTTAGCACATTAAGTAACATACTCACAGGTTCTGGGGATTAGGTCGTGGACATCTTTTAAGGGCCATGATTCACCACGATCAACCATCTTGACACAATTAGCACAGAAGTGACATTTATAGAATATTATACCCAATATTCTTTTCAAGTATACATGAAACATTCACCAAGGGAAAGCATATCTTGGGCTATAAAATAAGTGTCAATAACTCTCAATGTTGCAATTTTACACAGTATGTTCTCTGACCAAAATGAAATTAGATATCTATAAAAATAAGATACCTAGAAATGTGTGGAAATTAAACATATCCTTCTAAATAACCCATGGGTCAAAGAACAATACCATAAGGGAAACTGGAAATTATTTTCAACTGATGGAAAACAAAAATACAATATAATACAGATTATATTATACTCTCTACACTGAAAAGTACATAATATAAGCATTAAGAAGATGCTTAGAGGGTGCTTAGAAAGAGCAGTGCTTAGAAGAAAATTTATAGCTTTAAATGTTTTCTAGTAGAAAAGGTTAAAAATTAATGCTCTTTGTCTCTTAAGAAGCCAGAAAAAGAAGAACAAATTATATCCAAAGTAAGACTAATCAAGAAAAAAAGGAGCCACTTCAGTTTTAATCAGAAACTGGCTGAGGTTGAGTCCAGATCCTAAGCATTTTAAAGCCTAGTTATTCAGAAGCCAGATACAGCAGAAATACATCTACACGTGGAACAACTCCTAAAGAACACCTACTGAACACTGGCAGACCTCAGACCTCCCAAAAGGCAAGAAACCCCCCCACGTACCTGGGTAAGGCAAAAGAAAAAGAATAAACAGAGACAAAAGGATAGGGACTGGACCTGCACCAGTGGGAGGGAGCTGTGAAGGAGGAAAGGTTTCCACACGCTAGGAAGCCCCTTCACGGGCGGAGACTGCGGGTGGTGCAGGGGGAAAGCTTTGGAGCCACGCAGGAGAGCACAGCAACAGGGGTGCGGGGGGCAAAGTGGAGAGGATCGGGGCCGACCAGCACTCACCAGCCCGAGAGGCTTGTCTGCTCACCCGCCGGGGCGGGCGGGGCTGGGAGTTGAGGCTCAGGATTCGGTTGGAGCGCCAGGAGAGGGCTGGGGTTGGCGGCGTGAACACAGCCTGCAGGGGGTTAGTGCACCACGGCTAGCCGGGAGGGAGTCCGGGGAAAAGTCTGGACCCTGCGAAGAGGCAAGAGACTTCTTCCCTCTTTGTTTCCTGGTACATGAGGAGAGGGGATTAAGAGCGCTGCTTAAAGGAGCTCCAGAGACTGGCGCGAACAGCGGCTAAAAGCACGGACCCCAGAGACGGGCATGAGACAGTAAGTCTGCTGCTGCCACCACCAAGAAGCCTGTGTGCGAGCACAGGTTACTATCCACACCCCCTTCCGGGGAGCCTGTGCAGCCACTGTCAGAGTGCCATGATCCAGGGACAACTTGCCTGGGAGAACACACGGCGCGCCTCAGGCTGGTGCAACGTCACGCCGGCCTCTGCCACCACAGGCCCGCCCCACATCCGAACCCCTCCCGCCCCCCAGCCTGAGTGAGCCAGAGCCCCCGAATCAGCTGCTCCTTTAACCCCATCCTGCCTGAGCGAAGAACAGACGCCCTCCAGCGACCTACACGCAGAGGCGGGGTCAAATCCAAAGCTGAGCCCTGGGAGATGTGCGAACAAAGAAGAGAAAGGGAAATCTCTCCCAGCAGCCTCAGAAGCAGCAGATTAAAGCTCCACAATCAACTTGATGTACCTGCATCTGTGAAATACATGAATAGACAACAAATCATCCCAAATTAAGGAGGTGGACTTTGAGAGCAAGATTTATGATTTTTTCCCCTTTTCCTCTTTTTGTGAGTGTATATGTGTATGCTTCTGTGTGAGATTTTGTCTGTATAGCTTTGCTTCCACCATTTGTCCTAGGGTTCTATCCATCCGTCTTTTGTTTTTTAAATTTTTTTCTCTTAATATTATTTTTTATTTTAATAACTTTATTATATTTTATCTACTTTATGTTACTTTATCTTCTTTCTTTTTTCCTTCCTTCCCTCTTTCCTTCCTTCCTCCCTCCCTCCCTCCCTCCTTTCTTTCTTTCTTTCTACTTCTACAAATTCTTTCTTTCTACTTTTTCTCCCTTTTATTCTGAGCCGTGTGGATGAAAGGCTCTTGGTGCTGCAGCCAGGAGTCAATGCTGTGCCTCTGAGGTGGGAGAGCCAACTTCAGGACACTGGTCCACAAGAGACCTCCCAGCTCCACATAATATCAAACGGCAAAAATCTCCCAGAGATCTCCATCTCAACGCCAGCATCCAGCTTCACTCAATGACCAGCAAGCTACAGTGCTGGACATCCTATGCCAAACAACTAGCAAGACAGGAACACAACCCCACCCATTAGCAGAGAGGTTGCCTAAAATCATAATAAGTCCACAGACACCTGAAAACACACCACCAGACGTGGACCTGCCCACCAGAAAGACAAGACCAGCCTCACCCACCAGAACACAGGCACTAGTACCCTCCACCAGGAAGCCGACACAACCCACTGAACCAACCTGAGCCACTGGGGACAGACACCAAAAACAACAGGAACTACAAACCTGCAGCCTGCAAAAGGGAGACCCCAAACACAGTAAGATAAGCAAAATGAGAAGACAGAAAAACACACAGAAGATGAAGGAGCAAGATAAAAACCCACCAGACCTAACAAATGAAGAGGAAATAGGCAGTCTACCTGAAAAACAATTCAGAATAATGATAGTAAAGATGATCCCAAATCTTGGAAATAGAATGGACAAAATGCAAAAAACATTTAACAGGGACTTAGAAGAACTAAAGATGAAACAAACAATGATGAACAACACAATAAATGAAATTAAAAACACTCTAGATGGGATCAATAGCAGAATAACTGAGGCAGAAGAATGGATAAGTGATCTGGAAGATAAAATAGTGGAAATAACTACTGCAGAGCGGAATAAAGAAAAAAAGAATGAAAAGAACTGAAGACAGTCTCAGAGACCTCTGGGACAACATTAAACGCACCAACATTCGAATTATAGGGGTTCCAGAAGAAGAAGAGAAAAAGAAAGGGACTGAGAAAATATTTGAAGAGATTATAGTTGAAAACTTCCCTAATATGGGAAAGGAAATAGTTAATCAAGTCCAGGAAGCACAGAGAGTCCCATACAGGATAAATCCAAGGAGAAATACGCCAAGACACATATTAATCAAACTGTCAAAAATTAAATACAAAGAAAACCTATTAAAAGCAGCAAGGGAAAAACAACAAATAACACACAAGGGAATCCCCATAAGGTTAACAGCTGATCTTTCAGCAGAAACGCTGCAAGCCAGAAGGGAGTGGCAGGACATATTGAAAGTGATGAAGGAGGAAAACCTGCAACCAAGATTACTCTACCCAGCAAGGATCTCATTCAGATTTGATGGAGAAATTAAAACCTTTACAGACAAGGAAAAGCTGAGAGAGTTCAGCACCACCAAACCAGCTCTACAACAACTGCTAAAGGAACTTCTCTAGGCAAGAAACACAAACGATGGAAAAGACCTACAATAACGAACCCAAAACAATTAAGAAAATGGGAATGGGAACATACATATCGATAATTACCTTAAATGTAAATTGACTAAATGCTCCCACCAAAAGACACAGATTGGCTGAATGGATACAAAAACAAGACCCATATATTTGCTGTCTACAAGAGACCCACTTCAGACCTAGAGACACATACAGACTGAAAGTAAGGGGATGGAAAAAGGTATTTCATGCAAATGGAAACCAAAAGAAAGCTGGAGTAGCAATTCTCATATCAGACAAAATAGACTTTAAAATAAAGATTATTAGAAGAGACAAAGAAGGACACTACATAATGATCAAGGGATCAATCCAAGAAGAAGATATAACAATTGTAAATATTTATGCACCCAACATAGGAGCACCTCAATACTAACAGCCATAAAAGGGGAAATCGACAGTAACACATTCATAGCAGGGGATTTTAACACCCCACTTTCACCAATGGACAGATCATCCAAAATGAAAATAAATAAGGAAACACAAGCTTTAAATGATACATTAAACAAGATGGACTTAATTAATATTTATAGGACATTCCATCCAAAAACAACAGAATACACATTTTTCTCAAGTGCTCATGGAATATTCTCCAGGATAGATCATATCTTGGGTCACAAGTCAAGCCTTGGTAAATTTAAGAAAATTGAAAGTGTTTCAAGTATCTTTTCCCACCACAATGCTATGAGACTAGGTATCAATTACAGGAAAAGATCTGTAAAGAATACAAACACATGGAGGCTAAACAATACACTACTTAATAACGAAGTGATCACTGAAGAAATCAAAGAGGAAATAAAAAAGTACCTAGAAACAAATGACAATGGAGACACGATGACCCAGAATCTATGGGATGCAGCAAGAGCAGTTCTAAAAGGGAAGATTATAGCAATACAATCCTGCCTTAAGAAACAGGAAACATCTCGAATAAACAACCTAACCTTGCACCTAAAGCAATCAGAGAAAGAAGAACAACAAAACCCCAAAGTTAGCAGAATGAAAGAAATCATTAAAATCAGATCAGAAATAAATGAAAAAGAAATGAAGGCAACGATAGCAAAGATCAATAAAACTAAAAGCTGGTTCTTTGAGAAGATAAACAAAATTGATAAACCATTAGCCAGACTCATCAAGAAATAAAGGGAGAAGACTCAAATCAATAGAATTAGAAATGAAAAAGGAGAAGTAACAACTGACACTGCAGAAATAAAAAAGATCATGAAAGATTACTACAAGAAACTTTATGCCAATAAAAGGGACAACCTGGAAGAAATGGACAAATACCTAGTAATGCACAACCTGCCAAGACTGAATCAGGAAGAAATAGAAAATATGAACAGACCAATCACAAGCACTGAAATTGAAACTGTGATTAAAAATCTTCCAACAAACAAAAGCCCAGGACCAGATGACTTCACAGGTGAATTCTATCAAACATTTAGAGAAGAGCTAACACCTATCCTCAAACTCTTCCAAAATATAGCAGAGGGAGGAACACTCCCAAACTCATTCTACGAGGCCACCATCACCTTGATACCAAAACCAGACAAGGATGTCACAAAGAAAGAAAACTACAGGCCAATATCACTGATGAACATAGATGCAAAAATCCTCAACAAAATACTAGCAAACAGAATCCAACAGCACATTAAAAGGATAATACACCATGATCAAGTGGGGTTTACTCCAGGAATGCAAGGATTCTTCAATATACACAAAACAATCAATGTGATAAACCATATTAACAAATTGAAGGAGAAAAACTATATGATCATCTCAATAGATGCAGAGAAAGCGTTCGACAAAATTCAACACCAATTTATGATAAAAACCCTGCAGCAAGTAGGCATAGAGGGAACTTTCCTCAACTTAATAAAGGCCATATATGACAAACCCACAGCCAACATCGTCCTCAATGGTGAAAAACTGAAAGCATTTCCACTAAGATCAGGAACAAGACAAGGTTGCCCACTCTCTCCACTCTTATTCAACATAGTTTTGGAAGTTTTAGCCACAGCAATCAGAGAAGAAAAGGAAATAAAAGGAATCCAAATCGGAAAAGAAGAAGTGAAGCTGTCACTGTTTGCAGATGACATGATACTATACATAGAAAATCCTAAAGATGCTACCAGAAAACTACTAGAGCTAATCAATGAATGTGGTAAAGTAGCAGGATACAAAATTAATGCACAGAAATCTCTGGCATTCCTATACACTAATGATGAAAAATCTGAACGTGAAATCAAGAAAACACTCCCGGGCTTCCCTGGTGGCGCAGTGGTTGAGAGTCCGCCTGCCGATGCAGGGGACATGGGTTCGTGCCCCGGTCCGGGAAGATCCCACATGCCGCGGAGCGGCTGGGCCCGTGAGCCATGGCCGCTGAGCCTGCGCGTCCGGAGCCTGTGCTCTGCAACGGGAGAGGCCACAACAGTGAGAGGCCCGCGTACCGCAAAAAAAAAAAAAAAAAGAAAACACTCCCATTTACCATTGCAACAAAAAGAATAAAATATCTAGGAATAAACCTACCTAAGGAGACAAAAGACCTGTATGCAGAAAATTATAAGACACTGATGAAAGAAATTAAAGATGATACAAATAGATGGAGAGATATACCATGTTCTTGGATTGGAAGAATCAACACTGTGAAAATGACTCTACTACCCAAAGCAATCTACAGATTCAATGCAATCCCTATCAAACTATCACTGGTATTTTTCACAGAACTAGAAAAAAATTTTTCACAATTTGTATGGAAACACAAAAGACCCCGAATAGCCAAAGCAATCTTGAGAACGAAAAACGGAGCTGGCGGAATCAGGCTCCCTGACTTCAGACTATACTACAAAGCTACAGTAATCAAGACAGTATGGTACTGGCACAAAAACAGAAAGATAGATCAATGGAACAGGATAGAAAGCCCAGAGATAAACTCAAGCACATATGGTCACCTTATCTTTAATAAAGGAGGCAGGAATGTACAGTGGAGAAAGGACAGCCTCTTCAATAAGTGGTGGTGGGAAAACTGGACAGGTACATGTAAAAGTATGAGATTAGATCACTCCCTAACACCATACACAAAAATAAGCTCAAAATGGATTAAAGACCTAAATGTAAGGCCAGAAACTATCAAACTCTTAGAGGAAAGCATAGGCAGAACACTCTATGACATAAATCACAGCAAGATCCTTTCTGACCCACTTCCCAGAGAAATGCAAATAAAAACAAAAATAAACAAATGGGACCTAATGAAACTTCAAAGCTTTTGCACAGCAAAGGAAACCATAAACAAGACCAAAAGACAACCCTCAGAATGGGAGAAAATAATTGCAAATGAAGCAGTTGACAAAAGATTAATCTCCAAAATTTATAAGCAGCTCATGCAGCTCAATAACAAAAAAACAAACAACCCAATCCAAAAATGGGCAGAAGACCTAAATAGACATTTCTCCAAAGAAGATATACAGACTGCCAACAAACACATGAAAGCATGCTCAACTTCATTAATCATTAGAGAAATGTAAATCAAAACTACAATGAGATATCATCTCACACCAGTCAGAATGGCCATCATCAAAAAATCTAGTAACAATAAATGCTGGAGAGGGTGTGGAGAAAAGGGAACCCTCTTACACTGTTGGTGGGAATGTAAATTGATACAGCCACTGTGGAGAACAGTATGGAGGTTCCTTAAAAAACTACAAATAGAACTACCATATGACCCAGCAATCCCACTACTGGACATATACCCTGAGAACACCATAATTCAAAAAGAGTCATGTACCAAAATGTTCATTGCAGCTCTATTTACAATAGCCCAGAGATGGAAACAACCTAAGTGTCCATCATCGGATGAATGGATAAAGAAGATGTGGCACATATATACAATGGAATATTACTCAGCCATAAAAAGAAACGAAATTGAGCTATTTGTAATGAGGTGCATAGACCTAGAGTCTGTCATACAGAGTGAAGTAAGTCAGAAAGAGAAAGACAAATACCGTATGCTAACACATATATATGGAATTTAAGAAAAAAAAATGTCATGAAGTACCTAGGGGTAAGACAGGAATAAAGACACAGACCTACTAGAGAATGAACTTGAGGATATGGGGAGGGGGAAGGGTAAGCTGTGACAAAGCGTGAGAGAGGCATGGACATATATACACTATCAAACGTAAGGTAGATAGCTAGTGGGATGCAGCCACATGGCACAGGGAGATCAGCTTGGTGCTTTGTGACCGCCTGGAGGGGTGGGATAGGGAGGGTGGGAGGGAGGGAGACGCAAGAGGGAAGAGTTATGGGAACATATGTATATGTATAACTGATTCACTTTGTTATAAAGCAGAAACTAACACACCATTGTAAAGCAATTATACTCCAATAAAGATGTAAAAAGAAAGAAAGAAAGAAAAAAAGGAAATACAGATTATACTCGTATCAGAAATGAAATAGAGTATATCACTACAGATCTACAAAGGTTAAAAGGACAAGGGAATTTTATCAATAACTTTATGCCAACAAGATCATCAACTTAGATGAAATGGACAAATTCCTTGCTAAGATAACTTACAAAACTAATACACAAAATGAAATAGGAAAATCTGAATTACTTTATACCTATGAAAGAATTACATTTTCAGGAAAAAGTCTTCCTACAAAGAAAGGTCCTTACCCAGATAGTTTTCAGAGGTGGATTCTATCAAACATTTAAGGAAGTAATAAAAATCTTGCACAAACTTTCAGAAAACAGGGAAGGAAATGCTTCCCAATTGATTTATTGAGGCTAGCGCAAATATGATACTAAAGGGAATAAAGACATAAGAAAAAATTCAGTGAATGTATACTTATGATTAATTTAAATTTTTTTTTTTTTTTTTTTTTTTTGCGGTACCTCTCACTGTTGTGGCCTCTCCCGCTGCGGAGCACAGGCTCTGGACGCGCAGCCTCAACGGCCATGGCCCACGGGCCCAGCTGCTCCGCGGCATGTGGGGTCCTCCCGGACTGGGGCACGAACCCGCATCCCCTGCATCGGCAGGCGGACTCTCAACCACCACGCCACCAGGGAAGCCCTATTTTAAATTTTATATAAAAAATATAAACAGATACTAAACTCTACTTAATGATACCCATGCTGAAATATTTTGGAAGTGTACACTGCAAAGTGTATTTTGATACAAAATACGTTAGTACTTATGACTGTACCAAATATGAACATGGCTTAGGGGATGAGTAGGCTGGCAGATACATGACAAAAATATATTAAAAGAGTAAAGGTAGAAGTTAGACGTTGATTATACAAGCGTTCACTGTAAAATTCTCTCAGCTTTTCTATGTTTGAAATTTTTCATCATGATAAAATGGCGGGGAGGGAGGCAGTACAGGCAATCACAAACCACCTCTCTACTCACTTTATGAAATAAATACAGGTGGCATTTACTTTTGGCTATCTGAGGGTATCTTCTCCAGAGATAGACGAACATTCTAAGTATAAATTTATTGTCTTTTAAACCTATGTCTTCATTGGAAGTATATTCTGCTCTTACAATCCAACTACTTATAATGTGGGGCAAGTAAGTTATTAAAACTCCTATACGTTTATACCAACCTTACAAGCTGTATTGCTGGATACCACGTTTGGTTCCACACAATTCCTATGAGATAACATTACCGTTTTAATACGTCTTTGAAGTTTTTTTATTTTTGTCTAGAAGAGAAAAACAAATAAATACAAACCCAGAGTACCAAATAATATATCATATAGAGATGGAGAGAAAAATATTTGCCAATGTAATTTTGTGAGACTTAGGCATCCACCAAATAAATGAGAAATTCTTATGTAAGCCAAACATTTAAATCAGGTTTGATCTACTATAAGATGTTCAAGAATAGAAGATTAAGAAAATCAAACTTCTAATTGGTCCATAATAAAATTAATGTTGGTAGAAACACCAATTAGCAAGTAACCCTAGAAGAGTAAAACAAAACAAAAAACCTAAAGAAAGTTTGAAACAGGTTATACAAGCTCTAATATAGAATATATTTTGAACTGACACAGAATGGCTGATGGTTCTACAAGTATTTCTCAAGGGCCAATACAGCTGAGATATAATAATTTATATTACCAATGGTATAGCACATCAGGGTTGTGGCCAGGGATCAGATTTGGGTCCACCTTTACTGTTTTCCTTTCCTAATATGTAAAATATCATTAAATTCTACTTTTTAAAAGGACTCAAATGAAATAAAATGAAATTAGAAACTTACGAAGAGTTCATCAGCTATTGCTTCATGTTTACTCCTGCACTGTGTCTTCCCAATGCGTTCAGTCAATTCTTTCAGTTTGTTATCAAATAGTTTGTAATTTATACTACAGATCTCCTGTCGAATCAAATGTCCGACCTAGAATGTTAAAATAAAAACCAAAACACTCCACGTTTCAAATTTAAAAGCAATTTTATTTTCTACTTCTTAAAAACAGCTTTGCTCTTTTCTGGATTTATTGTAACTAACAAAAGGTTCTTTATTTATGTATTTATATTACTATGTCAATAAGGTTTATAAAAGTTAAATAGCAAATTCAGCAGAACACATCTAATATTTAAATATATGGGTAAGTTAGAAATTAATTCTCCTAGTGCTAATTTTAGTTTCCTACAGTTTTGGCTGAATTCCATAATACAAATTAAAGGAATAGTAAAAGTCTATATATATCCCATTTATACTTTTTAATGACCATAGCTGAAACCTAGTATTCTATAAAAAGGGACTCCACTTATCTGAAAACCAGAGCCCAGTGAAAATGGCTGGTTGATCTGTAGTAGACAGAAAGGAAATTATGAAAATTTGAGCCTTGAGCCCACCATTAACAAGCTATATGACCTTCGGGAAGTCACAACATCTCTGAGCTTCATTTTCCTGGTCCACAAATGGGTAGATGTCATACAATGTTGAACAAGTGATGCTCATACGATTTTCATAAGAACATAAAAAGATAATATGCATAAGAGCTCCATAAAATGGAAAACACTGAATTGAAATGAAAGAAATAAATATACAAGATAATCTCCTTTAGTTTTTTTTTTGCAGGGGGAGGGGATGACTTATTGTTAAAGTGAAAAAAGCAATTATGTGACTAATGCTATCTGGCATAATGCATGCTATTCTATCAGACTACAGTAGTTAGCACATGAAACATTAATGAATTTCATTATCTGGCTAGTTTTCAGAAAATAGGTTGGCCTATTTTCAGGTAGCATAATTAATCTCAATGCCTACTGATATGATGGCTTTGCTGAGCCATACATTCAGAAATATCCACTGCAGGTGTTTGCTCAATGTATATGCCCCTTTTAGCAACTTTCACAACAGAGTAGGTAGTCTCTCTTAATAACAAATTCTGTCATGATATATTTAAGGTATTTATTAGTAATATTTATATCTTCCCATAATATCTTGTTTCTTGGTGCTCAAAACTGTAGCACATAGTTTCTATGTTAAACTCCTTTATACTGATGTCACCTAGATGATTAGTCATATTCAGTAATTTTATTTGATTATTCCCAAGGTTTTTCCTTTTCATTCCCTATTGTTCTTGATCTCCAACACTATCATCTACTCGATTTCTTCCGTAATGCTTCATTAACATTTCTACAGTGGTTTCTCAACATTATTAGACATGATTGTCATTTGTACTCTCACAACTTTTAAATATCTGATTAATAACTGCTCAAAACATATGTATTATGTAAATAAGTGCTCAGAAAATCATACTATTTTTACTGACAGCCATTACCTGTCCCCATGTGTGGTTTTTATGGATTACTGCATGCTTGCCAGTTCACTGGCTGAGGTCAATATGTGAAGTTCATACCCTGATGAATCTTGGAATACATATTTAACTGTTTTGAATATGGAAATACTGTTTTGCTAAGAAGCAAAAGCCATACAGTGTTCGTCAAACTTCCCTGGTAAGGAAGAATCATATGGAATACTTGTTAAATTCACAAATTCCTAGGACCTACCCTGATTCACCAATTTCCTGAAAAGAGGCCTGGAAAGAGGCCTGGCACCACTAATGATTCTTATCGGCTAAGTCTGAGAAAAGAGAAGCTTAAAACAATTAGTAGTGAGCTGAAGACACCACAATTTAAACAAGTACTCCTGGTGATTCAGATGGAGGCAGACTCTTAAAACTTGGTTACTTTGGATTAACTGCCCTCCAAGGCATGCGTCCTCTAGTGTAGAGTACACACTTGTTCTCATTTAGTGGTTATGGTCTTCATACAGAAGGAAGACACAATAACCTCCACCAAATACCTCATAAATATCTTCTGCAGATGGTAATGTGTCAAAAATTATGGAATCAGATGAAGTCCTAGCTACAATTTGCAGATGGTAGGCAAAGTGGCCTAAAGATTGGAGAAAAACTGGAAATTGTGTGTGTATGTGTGTGTGTATATACATATATATATATCCCCTATCTGCCTCAACTTTCTGCAATGGTGGGTAGGGTTAACAACTTGGACTTCGGAAGAAAAACCCCTCTACTTCAGTAATTTAATTGGAATCAACCAGGCCAAGATCCTTCTGAAACCTCAAAAGATAAGAGTTAACTGCTCTGGGACTCTCTCAGTAGGGAAGAACAATGTCAGAATGAGAGGCCCTATTCCGCTGGGATTCAAACAAGAAAAACAAAGAGATGTGGTTTAGAGAGTTAACTGTTCAGACAGGAATTAAAATACCAAGTGAGGGAGAGCTAGTTACTGAGAGATAGATAAAAGATAGGAATTAGCTAAAACCCACGCTGTCACCCGACAATGTAAGAAACTTCTGGTGGTAGTGGTGGGGGAGGATAACAAATAAACTGCATTCCTTCAACCTCACTGGCAAGGACCATATTCTGTGTCAACTTGGACCAAGTTTTTTGTGAGGTAGATAATAGTGGTGAATGAAAACCCTGATTTTTCTGTGCCAGTGAAATTAAAATGTTCAAAGATTAAATTTTGTATTTATATGTCCATATCAGAACTTATTTCTGAAATCAGCTACTAATCACTGAGAGTAACACAGCTGCAATCCCCAACTTCTTAAGCTAGATCCATGTTTAACATAATTCCACTACCCCATCCCTGCAAACAATAGAATATTTACATATTTTTTTATTAATGTCTCCTTTGGTCTTGCAGAAGAAAATAAGAAGTAGAAAGGGGAAGTATTGACTCACCTTTTAAGCTGATTCTGCATGAGTCTTTCAATGGTTTCCATTTATTATGTGAATATATGTTGATATAACATGTAACTATGTAATTGTAATGGCCTGTTTTAGAAACAGTGTTTTTGTTTCTGAAACAGCAGGATAGTTTGGATTGGGACATTTTTTTGTCCACTATAGCTGACGACAATCTATCACATAATGACTTTTAGTTGTGGCATTTCAGTGGTAATAAAATAGCAAAACATGATCATCAAAACAAGTCCTGATACAGGACCTACTAAAATTGAAGCTCATTACACTTAAAGTCAGAGTTGATCAGACATTAATGGAAACTGTAGTACAATGAGATGAAATGGGGCAAAAAGAAAAGGAAAAGTACACTTAATGATGCTATAAAAGCAAAACGTCAGATAATGCACCATATCTGTGTAAATCAGGGTAAGTAAACCTTTCCCTAATTTCTTGGAAATTAGGGCAAGTAAACCTGAATGTAGCAGGACTTTGTAATGAACTTCCGGGTTGCCTGGGTCTATGAAGTAGTGGTCAATTGTGGTAATAAACAGCTATAGCTGTAGATCAAGAACACCATGACCAGTACAAAAGAGACAGAATTGTTCACAAAGCTCAAGGTCATGTAGTGTCTGACTTGAAGAGATTTGAGCATAATATTGACTAAAAAGCCCATTCTCTTTCTACCACAGCACTCTACCTTCATGTGATTCTGTAGGTTACTCTGCATAGGATCATTTTGAAGGATCTAGAGATGTTTTGGTGATGTAAACAATTATTTTTCCCTAATATCTCCACCTGCTAATAATTCAGTTTTCATATACCTGCCCTGCATCATGAAAGTTATCTGTACTCATTGTTTAGATCAATTAACTTTTACCATTTTTTACTAATCAAAAGTAAAAGTTTCTGAAGCAAATATTTAAGCCCAATATTTTACCTGTTCCAGCAATGCTGTTTGCTTTCCCAGAGCTAGAGAAATATTTTCATTAACTTGCTCTGAAGTTTTCACACGCTTAACATTTTCTTTGATTTCTGAAAACATCCTCTTCTTTTGATTATGGCCTTGGGGAGATGGAAAGATGAGACAGAAAAATACTCCTTCTAATGAAGGAAACAGGGGAATTCTCTAATTTAGGGACCCCTAAGCAAATTAAAAAACTAAAATGTGACCACAGCAGTATTTTTTAGAAAATGTATAAAAAATTCTGACAAACTAATCCTTAAAAAAAAAGAGTATTTTAGTCCTGGTCTCAGATATACTTTCCTTCCAGAGTATTTAATATACACTTAATACTAACAAAAACAATAAATTACAGCGTTTGATCTTCTGTTTACAGTTATTTACTTGGTGGTCTTACATTATTTT
Source organism: Delphinapterus leucas (assembly GCF_059928025.1). Classification (NCBI taxonomy): domain Eukaryota; kingdom Metazoa; phylum Chordata; class Mammalia; order Artiodactyla; family Monodontidae; genus Delphinapterus; species Delphinapterus leucas. The sequence continues at coordinate 29,643,246 of NC_143143.1, forward strand.
TAGAGTTACTTAGGCAGTCCTACATATTTTTAATAGGTGATCCTACTATTATTTTTAAGCAATTTAAAATTCACCTTGTTAAATGATCACTCTGTAGCATACATAAGAACACAAATACAATTTATCCTAGTAAATCAAGTTTTTCTTATATTTCATTAACCTACAAAAACACCCTTTTAATGAAATTTACTTGTGCTATTTTAATAACTTTATAACCCTAGAACTTCATTGGTTAATTATTTGATGAGTTTCTCACTTTACACACAAACCTGTATGTATTCTTATTATCTATCCGCTTACACTTGGCATGTGATATACAGGCCAATTCTATGGAAAGAAATGGGTTCAACTATTTAAAAAACCCACTCTGCCTTTCAACTAGCCTCCTTATTAATAAATTTAATAAAACTTCAAAAAAAAGAAAAGGTGTAAATGAAATAAACCAAGCAATTTCTATAAACCACCTTTTGATTTTGTTGTACTTTCAAAGGAAAGTGATTGATTCCTTCTTTGCCAGAATTTACTTCCCTTTGGACATAGAGGATACCATTCCCCCTCCCCGCCAAGAATGGTTCAGAAATAAGATACTCTGAAATAATTATCATTTACTGTTTTCCTGTCTATGTGTACTCTACTGTTTCTGAGATTATGAAACTGCCCAAAGCAAAGTAACTATTTTAACTTCTCCAAGAGATACGTAAGTATGCACTTACTGTTATTACTATCAGTGTCAAATGAGGACAGCCACTTTGTATCTGTACTTTCACAACTTAAAATGCTGGAATGACAGGTTCTACAGGATTCTTCACTTTTCAAAATGTCAGCAGCACAGTTACTAGAAATGACTGAATTTACCAAGTTAGGTATTTTATCAACAGGCACAAAAGGGATATCTGAATTTAAAGTTAAAGTGTTATTTTGTCTTTTATCACGAAACTCAGAATTGGAGTTTGTTTCTAAATAGGAAACTATCTTGTCAGTTCTCTTATCATCCAAGGTATTGGTTATTGTAGACTTTGACATCTGAACTACACCACTCAATACACTGGATGGACAGCAAATGGATTTCAGATTACAATCCTCTTCATGTTCAAAAATGGATCGTGTTACACTTGCCTGACATTCAAAATGGCTTTCAAAAGTGTTTTGTGAATCTTTTGCGTCTTGTGTAAAGAGTTTCCTGGGAGATTCTACTGTTTTACTTGGCTTTTCATAAGAGTACACAACTTGTTCTTCAGTGTATTCTAATCTTGTTTTCGAATCAACAATTTCTAGTGGTTTTATTAAGTTCTGAGAAAATACTTTACTTTTTGGTGCACATACTGAAATTTTTATAGAGTCCAAAGAGGAAGCATCATTTTCAGAATGTCTACATTTGCTACTTATGACATCAGTACTTGAATTCTGATTACTACTTGACACATTACTCCCAATTGCTGCTGTTTTTAGTGCTTCAACATTCTTTGACTTATTCAGGATCTCTGCTTGCTTCCGGCAACTTGCAGGCATTGTTTTTCTTGCTTTTAAAATCTTCCGTTTACTTCTATCTGGACTTGCCATCTTTCATATCCTAGAATTTAAGATACCATATTTAAATGAATATCTCTAGCAGACAAAAGTTAACATTTACTTACAATATTAAAATAATGCCGTAACTAATCTTACCAGATTTAGATAATTATTTTTATTGAAAAATATACCCATTTTCATCTGTTATTGATAACTTAAATTTTGTTCTATAACTCTATATAAAGTCAAAATTTATACTGTCAGTAAGCCTCTATTTGATACTAAGTCTGATAATTTATCTGGCCACTTTTTGTTATATCACCTCACTACTATAACCATTAAGTTCTGATTTAAATAATCCAAGTAGGCCATACTTTAGATAATCTAAAGATTAAGTTGCATTTCTTCATAAAAACAAAAAACAATGTTTTGTGTGGAATGTTCCATTTTCTACATACCGTGGCACCTTTTTAAAGCTTTCCTAATGTTCAAATTTCCAAATTAATGGTACTGCACGAGTAATTCTCAACAATCATCAGTATGAAATGAGCACTAAAATACACAACGTGATGCTAGTTCAAATAAGAAAGCCAAGTTAGGTTTCAATACATCCTTAATTCTGAATTATTTCTATTAATTTAAGAAAAATCTACTACATAGCAGGGAAAAATATTTTAGTATTTATTTCTCAGTATCCACATCAAGCCTGATCTGAACCATAGGTAAGTAAATGGTTTAAAAGAAAGGAAAACTGCCAAATTACAAGGCACTTAAAGGCATAATACAAGCAAAAAAAAAAAATTATATAATACATGATAGACCAGTTACCTAACAAACTATAGAGCACTTATTAAACTCGAAGACAGAATCTAAGACATTTTAAGGTGCAAATAACCCAGTCAAAGCTACCTGAATAATCTGATTTATCCTTATCTATTTTCTTACTCAAAGTTTTCATTTACTGTAGTTTTTTCATTCACTATATCATTTGACCAGGAACAGTTCCAGGATTTGTTAGACTTGAAGGCTAAGTGAATATTTATTTAGAAAAAGAAAAAATATCACAAACTCAAATTGCAAAAACCTGTTATGTATACATAAAAATCAGGAAATCCAGAAAAATAGCACATTTTCATTAAGGGCCTGATACAAAATAGAACTCTATTTTCTCTATATGACTACATATTTGATAGCCTTTTCATGAATACAGTATTTGTAATATTCCCCAAAGACAAACCAAATCTTTTCTCTAGCAAGGTTGATCAATTTTTAATTTTTTTATTTTGGGTTTTTTTTTTTTTCCAAACATTTTACTGAAGTACCTACAGAAAAGTGCACATATCATGTGTTCAGTTAAAAGAATTTTCACAAACTGAATACACCCATTTAATCAGAATCAAGATCAAGAAGAGAATGATCCATAGATTCATCAATTATAACAAATATACCACTCTGGTGGGGGATATTCATAATGGGAGAGGTTATGCATGTGGGGGTCAGGGGATATATGAGAAATCTCTGTATCTTCTTAATTTTGCTGTGAGTCTAAAACTACTCTAAAAAAATGAAGTCTGAAAAAAAAGAGCTATAGAAATAAAAGAATTTTGAAAAAAGAATAATTCCAAGGGTCAACTGTACTGGTAACTGCCTAAAAGGTGAAGAAATAGTTTACATGTTGTAGTGAGGGTGAGTGAAATTTATTACTGGGAGCATAAAAAGCAACAACTCAGTCTAATTGGGGGATCACTGGCATCACCATCCTGACATTTAGACTTGAGTCCTTTGCTGCAAATAAGCCACATTTCACAGAGGTCTTTGGAATCGTGGTACTGTCCTGCAGCACAAGGTCAGAAAAACAGGTCATCTACATTTTCTCAAGTCTTAAAGATTTGTCATTTATAATTTACATCCTCAATCCATCTAGATTTTAGGATATAGTTACAGGAAGGGAAGTAATTTTGCTTTCCCTCAGATGTATACTGGCATACCTAGGAGATACTGCAGGTTAGGTTCCAGACACTGCAAATACTGCAATAAAGTGACTCACATGAAGTTTTTGGTTTCCCAGGGCATATACAAGCTATTTATGCTGTAGTGTAGTGTACAATAGACTAAAAAAACAATGTACATACCTTAATTTGAAAATAATTTATTGTCCAAAAAATGCCAAAACAATTCCAATAGGAACGTCAAAGACCACTGATCACAGATCACCATAGCAATATAATAATGAAAAGTTTTGAAATATTGTAAGAATTACCAAAATGTGACAGAGACACAAATGAGCAAAGGCTGTTAGATAAATGCTGCCCACAGACTTGCTCAACACAGGGTTGCCACAACCCTTCAATCTGTAAAAAACACACTATCTGCGAAGCACAATAAAGAGAAGTGCAATGAAACAAGGTATGCCTGTAATTGTTTGAAAGCATCCTATTAATTTTAAACTGTAAAAACATAATCTAATCTGTCCCTTTTATTCTATTTTATCTGGTGATGAAACTCATGCTGAATATATTGCTGTTCATCCCACCAACTTTTTTTAGATGTCTCTTATAAAACCTATTGAAAATATTTTAAACTAATGAATGTCTTTTAATAGGAGAATTTAATCCAATTACATTTATTGTAAATGACACATTAAAGCTTTAGTTTACATTTGGTTTTATGCCCTCTGATTTTTATAACTTGTTATGTTTTACATTTTATTATTTATGTTTATCTCCATGTCATTTTAGTATGAAAATGTCCTATTTTTTTTTTTTTTTTGAGGTACACGGGCTTCTCACCGCCATGGCCTCTCCCGTTGCGGAGCACAGGCTCCACACATGCAGGCTCAGCGGCCATGGCTCATGGGCCCAGCCGCTCCGCGGCACATGGATCCTCCTGGACCAGGGCACGAACCTACGTCCCCTGCATCGGCAGGCGGACTCTCAACCACTGCGCCACCAGGGAAGCCCTGAAAATGTCCTATTTTTTAAGGTCTACAAATGCTTTACAATTCTGTGGAGCCTAGTATATTTAAACATTCCCTAAAAACATTTTTCAGCTAACATTTCATTAACCACTGAGGTCAAGAGATTTCTTTTCACTGAATTTAGAACTTTATATCCCAGGTTTTACTTTACTCTTACATTATATTTACACACACACACACACATTTGATCCTTGAACATAGGGTTTGGGGTTCAACTCTTCGTGCAGTTGAAAATCCACATATAACTTACAGTTGGCCTTTCATATATGTGGTTATGATGCTTTCATATCCACAATTCTCCATCAGCAGATTCAACTGCAGATCATGTAGTACTATAATATTTACTATTGAAAAATACCCACATAAGTGGATCTGCATAGTTCAAACTCATGTTGTTCAAGGGTAAACTGTACTTTCAAGAATAACTCTGGATATTCACATCTTGCTAAAGAACCAGATTTGGCTATTATAAATAATGCTATGAACATTCACGTATAAATTTTTGTGTGAACAGGTTTTCATTTCTCTTGGGTATATGCCCAAGGATGGAATTGCTGATCATACAGTAACTCTACATTTAACCTTCTAAGAAACAGACTGTTTTCCAAAGGGTCTGGACCAATTTACATTCACACCAAGAAAGTATGAGGGATCCAATTTTAGCACCTCTTCATCCATCAATACTCATTATCATCTGTCTGTTTTAGTATTGCATCTTGGTGTGAGTGATGACTTCACTGTCATTTTAATTTGCACTGCCCTTATGGCTAATGATGATGAGCATTATTTCATGAGCTTATTGGCCACTGGTATATTGTTTTTGGGGAAATGACTATTCAGCTCATCTGTCCACTTCAAAATTGGGTTATCTGACTTTTCATGGTTGACTTGTAAGACATCTTTATATATTCCAGATCTGAGTCCCTATAGACATGATTTCCAAACTTTTCCTCACATTTTGTGGGTGTCTTTTCAATTTCTTGATGGTACACTTTGAGAAACTAAAGTTTTAAATTTTGATAAAGGCCAATTTACTTTTTCATTTGTTGCTTGTGCTTTTAGTGTCATATCCAAAAAAAAAAATCACTGCCTAATCCAAGGTCATGAAGATTTATCTCTGTTTAAAAATTTTATTGTTTTACCTCTTGGATACATTTGGAGTTAATTTTTATGTGTGTTAGTAATAAAGTGAGGGAGAAGGTCCACACTTATTCTTTTGCATGTGGACATAGAGCTGTTCCAGCACCTTTTGAAAAGGCCATTCCTTCTCCCTCATTGTTTTGTTTCTCTCATCAAAAACCAATTACCTAGGGCTTCCCTAGTGACGCAGTGGTTGCGAGTCCGCCTGCCGATGCAGGGGACACAGGTTCATGCCCCGGTCTAGGAAGATCCCACATGCCGCAGAGCAGCTAGGCCCATGAGCCATGGCTGCTGAGCCTGCGCGTCCGAAGCCTGTGCTCTGCAACAGGAGAGGCCACAACAGTGAGAGGCCCGCGTAATGCAAAAAAAAAAAAAAAAAAAACCAATTGTCTATATAAATGTGAAGGTTTATTGTTTATTTCTGGATTCTCAATTTTATCCCACTGATATATAGGTATGGCCTTATGCCTGTACCACACTGTCTTGATTACTATAGCTTTCTAGTAAGTTTTGAATTCAGGATGTGTGAGTCCTCAATGTTCAAGACTGTTTTTGCTATTCTGAGTTCTCGGAATATCTATATGAATTTTAGGACCAGATTAACAATTTATGCAAAGAAGCCAGATGGCACTTCAATAGGGATTGTGTTGAATCTTTAGATCAACTTAGGGAGCAATTACCTTCATTCTATCAAGTGTTCTGATCCATGAATATGGGATGTCTTTCCATTTACTTAGACATTTAATTTCTTTCAATAATGTTTACTTTTCAGAGTTAAAGTTTTGCACTTTTTGATACTATTGTTAATGAAACTTCAAAATTTTTCACTGCAAGTACATGGAAATACAATAGAATTTTGTATATTTATCTTGCATCCTGCAACTCTATTGATCTTATTCTCATCTCAGAATAGCTTTTTGCAGATTCCTTAGGATTTCCTCCATACAAGATCATGTCATTTGTCAACAGTTTTATTTCTTCCTTTCCAATCTATTCCATTTTCTTGCCTAATTGTCCTGGCTACAACCTCCTGTACAATTGGCAAGAGTGGACATCCTTGTCTTGCTCCCTATTTAGGAGGAAAACCTTCAGTCTTTAATCATTATGCATAACGTTAACTGTAGATTTTTCACAGGTACCTTTTATCAGGTTAAAAAAAATTTCCCAACTAACCCTACTTCTTTTTTTGTTTTTTTTTTACCATGAAGGAACCTTGGATTTTTGTCAGAATATGCCTTTTCAGCATTAACATGACCATATGGCTTTGTTCTCTATTCTATTGATATGGTACATTCATTAATATATTTTTGGATGTGAAACCAACCTTGCATTCCTGGGATAAACCCTACATGGTCATGACGTTGCTGGATTCAACTTGCTAGTACTTTGTTGACAATTTTTGCACCTATATTCATAAGAGATATTGTTCTGTCATTTTCTTACAGTGTCTTTGATTTTGTTACCAGGATAATACTGGCCTCACAGAATGATCAGGGCAGTGTGCCTTCCTCTTCTATTTCTCTGAAGAATTTGTAAGAAATTGGTATTTTTACACGTTTGGTAGAATTCAACAACAAAAACCATCTGAGTTTTTCTTTGTGTACTAATTCAATCTCTTTACTTGCTTTTCAGATTTTCTGTTTCTTCCTGAGTCAGTTTTGTTCATTTTGGTCTTGTTAAGAATTTGTCTAGGGCTTCCCTGGTGGCACAGTGGTTGAGAGTCCGCCTGCCGATGCAGGGGACACGGGTTCGTGCCCCGGTCTGGGAAGATCCCACACGCCACGGAGCAGCTAGGCCCGTGAGCCATGGCCATTGAGCCTGCGTGTCCGGAGCCTGTGCTCCACGACGGGAGAGGCCACAACAGTGAGAGGCCTGCGTACCACAAAAAAAAAAAAAAAATTTTGTCTAGTTCATCTATAAAACTGATCAGTATATAAGTGAATCGTTCTATAGGAGTCTCTTATTATCTTTTTAACTTCTGCAAGATCAGTAGTAATGCACCCTTTCATTCCAAATTTCAGTAATTTGAGTCTTTTTCATGGTCACTCTAGGTAAAGGTTTGTCAATTTTGTTATCTTTTTGAAAAACAACTTTTGATTTTATTAATTTTATTTTTTTCTTTCTTGATTTTACTAATCATTTCCTTCATTCTGCTTAGGTTTCCTCTTTCTGCATTAAGATTAAAAGTCAGTTTATTGATTTGAAGTCTTCTTTTTAAATATAGGCATTTATCACAACAAATTTCCTAAGAAAAGCTTTAATTGCACCCAAAATGTTTTGTATGTTATGTCTTCATTTCCATTAATGTTAAAGTATTTTCTAACTTCCCTCATGATTTCTCCTTTGACTCACTCATTATTTAGGAGTGTGTTGTTTAATTTCCACATAGCTGTGAATTTCTCAAATTTCTTCTTCTTAGGTTCTAATTTCATTCCACTGTGGTCATAGAATGTAGTTTGTTGTGGTTTCAGTCCTTTAAAATGTGTTGAGGTTTGTTTTATGGCCTAGCATAATGTCTATTTTGGAAAATTTTCTATGTACATTTAAGAAGAATATAATCTGCTTTTGTTTGGTTGAGTGTTCAAAAGATGTTTCTTAGGTCTAGTTGATTTACAGCATTATTAAAGTCTTTTCTAATTGATCTTTCACCTAGTTTTCCATTATGAAAGTGTTGTACTGAAGTCTCCAACTATTATTGTTGAAATTTTCTATTTCTCTGTTCAATTCTTGTCAATATTTGCTTCATATATTTTGGCGCTAGTTAGTGGCATGTTTGTAATTGTTATAACTTCCTAAGGGACTGCACCTTTTATTACAAAATGTCCCTCTTTACCTCTAATATTTATTTTAAAGTCTATTTTGTCTTAAATTAGTATAGCCACTCTAGTTTTCTTATAGTTGCTATTCACATGATTTTTTCTATGCTTTCAACATAATTGTATCTTTCAATCTATGTGTGTCTCCTACAGACAGCATATAGTTGGATGCTATTTTTCCTCTGGTCTGACAATCTGGTATTTGACTGGATTGTTTAATCCATTCACACTTGACATTAACATTGATATAGCTGGATTTCTGGCTACCATTTTACTTTGTTTTATATGTTTCATGTCTTTTGTTCCTCTATCCCATTACTGACATAGGCATTCATTTTTTAATACTTTCTATGTGGCATCACTTCAAAATTTCATTTTTCTGCCTGGTATCATACAGAAATACAATCAGTGCTTTTTTATTGATCGTATCTCCAATTAATTCATTAAATTCACTTATTAAACCAAGTAAGTTCTTTTGAACTTTCTATGTAGTGTCATAATTTTCTTGCTAAGCCTTATTTTTCTTATTGCACTAGTTAGAACCTCCAGTATGCTATGAATGGGTATGCTGTTAGCAGGCATCCTTCACTCATTACCAATCTTGAAAGGAGTGTGTGGTTTCACTAACACCACTATGATTTTTGCTATACGTTTTACAAATGCTCAATATTAGATTAATAAAATACCCTTCTATTCCCAGATTTTATCATTAATGCATTTTCAATTTTATCCTTTTCATATATATTTAGATAATATAATCTCATTTTTTCAATTAACTTCTATCATATTGGTTGATCTCTTAAAATACTAAACCTAGCTTATTTCTGAAAGAAACCTCAGTCAGTCATAATATGCCCATTTTTTTGCTTCATGTTTCTGTATTCAACTTGCTAACATTTTGTTTAGGACTTTGTATCAATGTTATGAGAAAGATGAGTCATTCTTTTCCTTTATCAGGTTTTGAAATCAGGGTTATTTTGGCTTCATATAAAAAACTGGAAAGTCTTTTTCCATTCTCTGAAGAGTTTCTGTCTGCAAATAGTATTACTCCTTTCTTAAATGTTAAAAATAATTCATCACAATGCCATCTGGGCTTGGAGTTAACTTAGTGATAAAGGTTTTCAATTATGATTGAATTTTTAAAAATAGATATAGGAATCATTCATATTTTACTTTTCTGTTAATTTTTTTTTTCACACAAAATTTCAAAATTTAACAGAATTTCAAGTTTACAAAGTTCTTCATAATATTCTCTAATTACATTTGTAATACATGCAGGATCTGTAGTGTTGTCTCTTTTTATTCTTGATATTACTGACATGTTTTGTTTTTCTTTCTCTTGGTCACTCTTACTAGAAATTTATCCATTTAATCAATACTGTCAAAGCATTGACATTCTGACTTTCCTGACTCTCTGTTGTATGCAGTGTTCTATTTCATCATTTCCTGTTAGTTTTATGATTCAATTTTCTTCAGGCTTGATTTTTGTTCCAGCTTGAGATAAAACCCAAATCTTTTTCAGTCCTTTTTGTTTTTTTGCATTTAAAGCTACAAAATTTCCTCTAAGTCCTGTCTCTTTGTCAAGTCTCACAAATTCTGATAAGCCCTCTTATTACTTGGTTCAAAATACTTCCTAATTTCCATTATAATTCCTTCTATGATCTGTGCATTATTTAGAAATACATTTATTTCCAGGCAATTGCAGATTTCCAAGTTGCAGTTTTGTTGTTGAAGGTTAGCTTAATTTAATTGCATTGTAATCAGAGAATGTCCTCTGAATAATTTCCATCCTGTATTATCTGTTGAGGCTAGTTTCACAGCCAATTTTTTCAAAAGCTCCATGTGTATTTGAGCAAAACCTGTATTCCAACATTGTTGGGTACAGTGTTATTCTATGTCGACGCCAACTAGTTCAAATTTCTTAGCTGTGTTGTTTATAATCTTCCAGCTATTAAAACAGGAGTGTGTTCAGAGTGATCCACTATGATTCCACAACTTGTCTATTCCACTATGATTTGTCTATTTCTTTTAACTGAATCACTGTCTCTCCCCCCTTACAGTATATAGTTTGAAGCCATGGGTACATACTGATTGAGTTTATTTTCTCTATTCCTGGTGCTGGACTGGTTTTTCTCATTACAAAATGTCTCTATCTCTAGTGATGCTTGTTGCTGAGATATTACCTTAATACATTATACATATCAATACTAAATAAAGCACAATTCCTGTTATATTTTACATTTACACCAAAACAAATCTAAGCTAGGTTGTATAACTTGTTCAGAAAAACACAGTTCAGAGCCAGTATTTAAACCCAGGATCGTAAGACTCAAATCTCATATCACAAGTACAAATCAGATATTATGAAGTAACAATGTTACCTTTAAGGGATATATAGTGGTCAACAAAAGGACAAAACATGACCAACTTGTGCCAGGTGACAATCGTATAATGAGCATGAACTAATCCTTACTACTCTAAATGTGGTCCATGGACCAGCAGCATTAGCATCTTCTAAGTGGTAGTAGAATTTTGCTTTTACTTAAAAAAATTTTATCGATGTAGTGGTATAAAAGCAGCATAGGGCTTCCCTGGTGGCGCAGTGGTTGAGAGTCCACCTGCCGATGCGGGGGATGCGGGTTCGTGCCCCGGTCCGGGAAGATCCCACATGCCGCGGAGCGGCTGGGCCCGTGAGCCATGGCCGCTGAGCCTGCGCATCCGGAGCCTGTGCTCTGCAACGGGAGAGGCCATAACAGTGAGAGGCCCGTGTACCACCAAAAAAAAAAAAATTAAGCAGCATAAAATGCTCATAGTGAAATAAAGTAGTTGCTTGTCAACACTCAATGCCTAGTAATCATTTTAAACTAACTTGTTTCTTTTTTAATCTCAGTATTTTAAAATACATTCACAGTAGTATTTCTTGAATTACAAATTTTGGCCACTATCAAGGTCCTATACATACAGATGAGGATTTAGCTCTTTTCTATACCCTATACATCTTTTCATCACATTTGTAATTAAATCAATACTTGAGTTGTTACAAGCAAATACATAACCAGAGAATCACGACTGCATTATCTTTTTTATATTTCCTTTTTCCTGAAGCTATTAAATTTTATCTCTGAATTTCCTATAAACCTATCCTTCACTTTTTTTTCAAATTCATCAGAACAGTCATATACCAACATTTTCCCTTATTCTCCACTCCTTCAAGGTCTCGTTTAAAGATCATCTCTTCAGAGAAAGACTTCCCCCAAGAGAACTACTTCCTTATCTGAATTTCCCATTAGAAATTCATATTTTAGTCATGATATTTGTGGGCAGAGACTTGTCTTACTTTTATATCCTCAGTGAGATGCTTTTCATGTAGAAGTTTTATTAAATGCTGCCTAAATGAATACTCAACTTATAAAAATGAACCTCTGGAAAGCCACCCAGGGTTATTTTTTCCTTAATAAAGAGTACCAGAACAGGCCTCAGCAACTTTTGCCATAGCTTTACCATAAGCTATTTCATATCAGCAGCACTATACACAGTAGAACTTCAAAGGTATACTGATACCACATTTAGTAGATACATATAGTGCCTCTATATAATTAATGGTTAAATTTAATAAGATCTGTATACAAACACCCCTTATATCCCTAGAAATTTAATCAGAAATTCAAAAATTCACATTATATCCAATTATCTCCCCTACCCAAACAGTTATGTTTACTTCCCTCTAGATATTACCTGACTACAATCTTTCTGTCCTACTTAGATTGGTAAAGATAAAAAAAGGATACGAAGTTACCTGAGTCTATAGTAATGCATTTTAAAGATATGGGTCAAGGTTTAATTAAGCTTTAGAGAACAGAATAAGTATTTAAACGATGTAAGGATATGAGACAAAATAAGATAGAAGAATATGTTTCTTTGTATTTTAATATAATCTCACTCAACTTAATGAGAACTAGTACTCTTGTGCATTTAAAATCAGTTTATTTTTAACAAGTATCTGATATATTATTTAAAATTTGATATAAAATGAAATACATCTGTACACACCCACTATAAGAGAACTACATGATTTGCACATGCAAAGATGCAGGGATCATGCAATATTTTCGTACCAGAATTCAAGATGTTAAGTAGCAAGGAAATACAGCAGAATTGAAGGTTGAGGTGAAGTATGAGCGTCAATAAGATAAACAGCTGAAAATTCAAGATGTACCTAGATACAGCAGTTCTTAAAAGATGCAAATCATGCATTTCTGTTGAGGCAGAAGTCAATCTTAGGATGTAGTCTGTACAAATCTGCAGATAAGACTGAGAGTTAAGTAGATTAATTTGATTACGGTCAGACTCAACATTTCCAAAAATGTATTGAAGGACGAACGAACTAAGAAGACATACTTCACAAGAGCTGAACTCAATGTAATCAGTCCTTCAGCCAGATGCTTCATTTTTGTATTTTCAATAGCTTTCCTGTGATATAAATTATTTTTATCTTGAATGTTCTTCCCCATTTGTTTTGCAAATAGTTGTCGCCAGTCATTTACTGGCTACAATATATGACAAAATCATAATAAAAGAGTATGAAATCCCAATCTAGCATAACAGCCCGTTTAAGTGGGTTTCACATAATTCTTCTATTTTTTAATATTTTATTCCTAATGAATTACTCAGTATGATCATCTTTTTCTAGGTCTTGACCATCTATGAGTCTTCAGAGCAGTAAATACCGGCTCGTCACAAAGCAAGCAACACATGCTGGCTTACAATGTTGGAAACTTCATCTTCAACACAGTATCACGGAAAGGTGGAAGTCAGTTTTCCAAGCCAGTTTTCCAAGCACAGCAAGGTTGTAATCAGAGAGACAAAGCAAAATAATTGCTTCCTCTGTACAGGACACATTCTTGAACTTGCCAAAATTGAAAGTAGGTGAGGGAAGGGCGACAAGCAGGAAATGGTTTTTTTCTTTTTAACTTCCTCAAAAATAAACTGTGTTAAAGAACCACGCCTGCCGTTACACGGCTTTCATCCTTCAATCACAGCATCCCAACACTGGTGAGCTCCACAGGTGTACATTACACGTTTGTGCTCCAGGCGGTTTCCTTTAAAAAGGCATGTGGGCATTAAGGCTCGGAATTTTCTGTTTTCCCTGATGTTCTAGTACCTTCTGCATAAAATGTACATCAAGGAAAGCCTCCCCACCGCCTGATGAAGATCACTTAACTGTTCTGGCACCTGGTTTCCTCAGATAAATTATAACTGAAACTCCTGGAAATCTGGCGACGGAATCCCAAAGTTGCGCGGAGGACTACTACATTTTCTCCGTTAGTCTGTAAATGTAGTCCGGTAGGGCCCCATGCTTCCACTTACTTACTTGGCGAGTACCAAACCCTGAGGCAACGTCCCTACGCGGCCCCGACTAGCCCGCGCCGCCGCCCACCACCCGCTCGGACAGCGGGTGGAGACACGTCCTTTCGCTCTTCGCCGTTGTCTTGCCGGCCGGGTCGGATCCCCAACGACTCCGCGGGCACATTTGAGTCAACCCCGCCGCAACCGCCCGGCTCGCGCGGCGCTCCGAGGCCTCCGGGGGCCGGCACTCAGGCGCGCGGCGCGCAAGAAACCTCCGTCCCGGCCAACTGTCGCTCGCGCAGGGTTCTCGCCCGGCCCCAACGTACCTAGTGCGGCGCCGCGCCAGCCGCTTCTCTCCCCACAACCGCCGACAACCGCCGACAACCGCTACAGCCGACAACCGCTACCGCCGACAACCGCTGCCGCCGAGCACAATAACGCTTCCTCGCGAACCAGCTGAGGTAAGTTTCCCTTGCGCCCAGCCCCGATGGACTTCCGGCCAATGGCAGCGCGCACTTGCGGCAGCCCAGCCAATCAGAGACGAGCGGATGAAGGGGGCGGGGAGAACGCGGCGGGGAAGTGGAAGTCTGCTGAGGGGTGTGGAAAGTTCGCCTTCCGGAGCTTCTTTGTCAGGACGTTAGACCTACCGGCGGGTTACGCGACCAAGCGCCTGAGCTGGGCCTGTACTTCGAGC